>NC_090833.1:103543927-103847108 GCF_028021215.1 Eschrichtius robustus | reverse complement strand
AGCAATCCAGAAACTGCACCTACCATCTTAAGCACTAGATTCAGCTAGAGGAAATGGTAAACCCAAAGAGCAAAGTGGATCCAAGTATGTCCCACACAGGGTTTCGCTGACAACTACTATGGTCATGTTTTTTCCTAAGAAAAGTCAGCAGCAAATTGCACTCCACCAGGGAAACCCCAAAAGCCACATTTTGAAAGACTAACTCCAAAACACACACTTCCCAGTACTAGGCCAGGTAGAGATAAAGGTGATCACCTGAGAAGTTGCGTCCCCCTGGTAGTGGGTTGATCCGCTGGCGCTTAAACTGGGACATTGGGAATGCTGTCCTCTTTCAGAGTCTTGGGGGAAAACCTTCAATCAGAAAAGAAATAAATTAACAGCTCACAGGGAAATTTTCCATCTACCCCAAAAAAGGAACTAAGGACCTTAAGGAAAATGGGGAGATGGATACTGAGAATAAAAAGAGGAGACGGATGGTGAGAATGTGAAGAGGAACAGGAAATGGAGAAATTACAATGTTCCAGTCTGCCCTCACGATAATCTAGTGGTGGGTGATACTGTTATGCTCTTTCAACGAAAAGGAAACTGAAGCTCGGAGGGACTGAGACTTGCCCAAGGCCACAGAACCAGGTAGGTACAAAACCAGGACTCACACCCAGATCTCCCGACAACTTAGAGCTCCTCTCACTATGCCACGCCACCCTCAGATGGTTGGGGAGAGTGGAGGATTGGAAAGAGCCCCGATGACATTCATTCATTCAATGCATCCGCCAAAGAGCTCCACGCAAGGCCCGGAAAAATGGAGGAGGCTGCTGCCGGAGAGGAGATGGTGTGGGCCCTCTCCCCGGAAGCCCGGCCCGTTGTTCCCCGGACGGGCGGGTGAGAAGACAGCTCCGTGGCCCGGCCGAACGCGAATCCGGCTGCGCGCCCGCCCTCTTGCTCCCGCGCACCCCGGCCCTCGGCTCCCGCCTCAGCAGCCGCCGGCGCCGGGTCTCCCGGGCCGGGCCGCGGCCAGGCCACCGTGGGAGGACGAAGGCGCGCGGCTTCTCCTCCTCCCGCCCGCCCCCAGGGCCGAGGCCGTTGCCAGGGAGACGGAACTTGCAGGCCGAAGGGGGGCTCGGTCCCTTCCGCGCCCGGTTCATCTTCGAGGCCCGGCCCTCGCAGCCCCTCGGCCAGGGGAGGGGCGAAGAGGCAGAGGGGCGGCGGAAGGCCCCCCAACCCACCTGCGGGCCAGGGCCGCGACACCGGGGGGACAAAGACACCCGGAACCACCACAGCCGCTGCTGCTGCCGCCACCGGAAACGCCTCTCCGGAAACGCGACCACTGGTCGGAAGCTGCCTCTCTCCCGGATATGGTCCCTCCCTCCTCTCCACTGACCTCTCCCTTCCCCCACCCCGGCCTGCCATCCCGCTCCAACTGTGGAGCGGAAGTGCGCTTTCCCCGATCGGATGCGCGTTAGGAAGCCGCGCCTCAGTGGTGTCCTCTCTTACGCGTCCCACTAGAAAAGCAGGCTTCGGAGAATTGGTTCCTGGTCCCAAGACTGCTGGAGCTAGAGCCCCAAACATAAGGGAGCACCTATGCCTCATTCTGGCAGATGCCAAGACCGCAGCAGCAAGAGAACCAGCTGACTGGAGGAGGAGGAGGAGGAGGAGGAGAACCAGCTGACCTCCTCCTCACTGGAGGAGGAGGATGCATGATCAGTGGCCATTTCCAGAAGACATCCCTGTGTCTGATTCAACCATCCCTAGCCCTACCCTTCTGTTGATGGCACACCCCTCCACACACACCTCCTGGGTACCTGCAGGAGACTAAACTTTCCCCCTTTCTCAATTAACAAAGAGCTAGGAACCTAATAGGCTATGTAGTAAGATAAACCTCCACAATATTTAGGTATACATTTACAAAGAGTTCTCACAGTCATTTCCTTTAGTCCTCACATCAACCCTTGGGGGATAAGGAGGTCAGGAATTAGTGTCGTAATTCTCAGCTATGAAACCTGAGAGACTTCAATGAAATGACTTGCTCAAAGTCTTGCCGCTAATCACTGGCCATTTTAGTCCCCATTAGCAATCCCAGTTCCCCCTTACCCTCTGACCTTCCCATCACCCTCCAGTCTAGCCTCCTTCCAACACCCTTTCCTATTCATTTAACATTCACCAAGCACTTTGAGACAGTTTAATCTCACTTTACCCTCAAAACAAGCCTGTGAGGTAGGTAGGACAGGCATCATTATACCATTTGGGAGATTAAGTGGGAAGCTATGGCTCAGAAAAGTTAAGGGATTTTTGTCAAGGTCTAAAAGCTAGTATGGGCCTCTGGTTTCAGCTGTGATGTGGAAAGGCTAGTAAGGAGTAAAGCAGCTGAGAATAGACCTTGAAGATTACTCTGCTGTTCCCCATGTTGTCCTTGACTCCCATCCCTGGTACAGTCTTCAGGCAAGATTCAATGCAGAGGCAGCCAAGAGAGCACCCTTCTCTGTCCTGGGGCTGCCCATGCAAGCATGAGGAGGAAGGGAGGACTCCAGATCAGTAACTGCCAGCTCAGGAGTGAAGGTCAAGTCCATCGTTCTGCAGTTACCTCACCCTGAAGACTGACTCTTTGAGTGCATGATTCCAGAGAGATGGTTGGATCCAGCCAGTTCACAACACTGACAGTCCCACAGCCCCCAGCGACACGCTGGGCCCCGACAGATCACCACGCCAAACACACTCCATGGACACCAGATGAATCAGTAAGTTCACATTGCCTAAGCCCAGGGATTTCTGGCAACCAGGGAGGAGCCCGAGAGCTGCTGCACCTTGGGGCCTCTCAGGGACCCAGGGTTCCTTGGCTGCTCAGAGGAGAAAGACTCAGCCCTCGCCTCAGAGAGAAAACTGAGCATCAACAGCTTTTCCTGGCAGTGCCCAGAAGCAGCAACAGGGCAGAGGGCGAGGAAGAAGACTTCACTGCACTCCCCCCGAGCTGGGGTTACATCCCTGCACCAGGAAGTCTCAGCATACAGTAACGTTTTTTGCTCGTTGCTTCTTAACCACTAATGATGGCATAAAGGTCTTCTGGAGGGTTTGGCCTGCAGGCCTTTCAGGGAGGTCCCTTGATGCAATCCTATGGAGAAAGAAAGGGGGCACTAGGCTAGGAGGAAGAAACAAAGGTAACGATGGCCCCAGAGTTGACCAAGCATTGTGGGAGGCCTGGGGATATTAATTGACAGGGATAATCCCCCCTGGAGAATTATTCAGTATAGACCCCTACCCCCACAACCCCCGGCATCCACTGTGGCATCCTGTGTGCCCTACCTTGCTTTCCTGGGGAAACCCAGGGAGGTGACCTAAGTTTCAGCTTTGAGGGGTGAGGGCTTGCTGGGCTTATGTGAGGATTTCCCAGCTTTTGGTCCTGGCTCTGCCACTGACTCACCATGTGGCCTCGGGAAAATGACTTCCCTCCCCAGCCCAGTCCTCAGCCTCCTCATCCATAAATGGGCTGCTTTAACTACTTTCTGTTTCTTCCAGAACCCTCTCCAAGACTACGTCTCTCAAATTTTGCAGGGACGAAGATAACAACTGGCAGCACAATCTTGGCATCCTAGCTCATCAGGCTCCTCCCTCTGCCCTGGGCTGGGCCACAGGACTCACCTGGGGGCAGAGCCATCACAAGGGGCAGCGGGTTCAGCAGGTCGAGGGCTCCTCCACCGGATCCGGTTGAGCAGGACCTTGACCTTGTTCCAGTGGGAGAGATCCCGCTGAGCAGAGGGTGAGAGGGTCACCCAGGGCCCCTCCCCAAAACATACCCCTGACCAAGCTCCCAGAGATGGCTGTCACCACAGCCAGGACAAGTCACCTGTTCCAAACAGGAATCGTCTTATTTTCTAGCACACATCCCAACCACCCCCGACCTCCAGCGCATCCTGTCACCTGCCCCCACGTACATCCCTCACCTACCCTGTGTCCCTGGGAGGATGGAAAGGTGTGAGCTGGCTCTGCCAGGGCCTCTGACAGCCTGGAAGGGCTGGCGCTGGGCACCCCTACCTTTGGGGCGGAAGCTGTCCTTGCTCCTTCGGAAAGAGAATCCAGTTACACAAGGCCGGGAACAGGAAGGCACTCGTCAAGCCCAGAGCTCAGGGGGTCTGCCTGTGGGGCCCTGGGCAGGCAAGATACAGACAGAGACACAATTGCGCCTCACCTGTCTCCTCTGGCTGGCTGAGCCGCTCCCACGGCCCGTGTACCTCACTGCCCGGGGCGTGAGAGGGTGGAGGTGAAGGCGCCAGGGCCGGCTTCTCCTCCTCTTTAGGATCCTGTGCACAGGAGAGACGGGCTTTCAGGGCCTGGCTAGAGCGCTGAGGCTGTTCTGAAGGGAGTCCTGGTTCCAGGGGTCCCCCCCATCCTCTGCATCCCCCACTCACCTGCCTGCCCGCTGGTCCGACTGCCCACAGCTCACTCACCCCAGGGCCCCTCCGAGTCTGCAGCTGCAGGCAGAGCTGCTGCAGCCTCGCCATCTGCTCCAGCACCAGGCACAGGTGTTCCAGGTAGCGAAGACCCTGCCCTGGGAGGCAGGCCCAGGCTTCAGGCCCCAAGCCCCCCACCTGTGGGACGTAGTGAGGTAGGGGAGAATTCTGAACTCAACCAGACTCCCACCCTAAGGGGCCAGCAGATGGGGGCAGGATGAGTGAGAGGAGGGACGCACACCCAGCTGGCCTCCCAGTGCCCAGCCAGGCAAAGTGCCAGGCAGGCCCCGGACCTGGCCACCTCCACACAGCTGGGGGCGGGGTGAGGCAAGACGTTCTCACACAACCCATCAATGAGGGGTAAGGAAAGCCCCACCTCGAGAGAGCTCCAGGGAGAAGAAGTTGGGGGGCGGGGGCATCTCCATCCCACGCTTGAGAGTTGGCACTCACCACCTCTGCTTCTTCCAGGCCTGCCTCTAGGTCACTCTCTGCCTCGGTGGCCTCCTGTCCTCCTGCTCCAAAAAGGGGCATTTCACACTCAGGGTTGCTTGGCGGCTTTGGGGAGCGGTAGTGTGACAAGCTAGCAGAGGAAGTCGGGAGCTGGCGGGACCGCTCCAGCACCTGCTCCAGATTACGGCTGGCTGGAAGCCGGCTTAGGTGGGCAGGAGGCTCCATGGCACCAAGGGCCAGGGGCTCAGCGCTCCGCATGGGCTCAAAGTTCAGAGAGTCTTGAGAAAGGCCCGGTGAGGTGGCTAGGGAGCTGTCCCCAACCGCCATCTCCACTCCTGAGTCCTGGGAGGCCAGTTTGAGAAGCGGCACCTGCCTCCCGGGTGCTCTCAGCCTGCCATGCCCCTTGCAGGACTCTGCCGACCACCCTGGGGCGGCATCCGGGATCCGTCTGTAGGTGCTGGTGACTCCAGGCACTACACAACCACGTGCCAGGTCCTCGCCAGCCCCATCTGCAAGGAGAGTCAGTCATCAGGCTGGGCAGGCTGCCCCAACACCCCCGGCATTCCTGGCAGCTGGCGACATTCCCTGAGGAGGAGTGTCCTGGGCCAGAGGTGACAGGAGGAGACTGGTTGGCCACAGCCCCGCCCAGGTCTCTCTCCAACCCTGGCTGGGAGATGTTAGAATGGGGTTCCCTTTACAAAAGTTATTGTTAGTGATATCTGCCTTTGAGGGGTGAGCACTTTTTCTTCCAGGGAGCCCTCGTGCTCCAGACCCTGAGATTGGCCTAAGACCTCTGAGCCAGAACTGGGGAGCGGTAGCCTCTTCAACTGCTCCCCATGGGGAAGTATGACTGTGCCCCAGCCTCAGGGAGAGGGGGAAGGGCGCAAAGAGGGAAGCCTGGGCCCAAACTGGCAGCAGGATGCAAAAGGAAGTCCATCCTGGAATTCCTGGGGGGAGTGGGTAGTAAAAATAACAATAGCTATAAACATTTTGGACTTTTTTTCTTTTAAGTGAGAAACAGAAGGTTTTGGAGAGTTGAAAAGGAAAAATTTAAACGGAAGAAAGGGCACCAGGCGGGCAGGAGGAGAAGCAGCGTGATCACCCATTCGCTGTCCTCTCCTACAGCTCTCCTGGCCTGTGCCAGGCTCTCCCGCGATCTGGGTGCCCCGATTGTAAGGATGCAGAAACGGAGGCTGGAGACGATGGAGGGCCGCCTTCGTCTCCTGCCCGCCACGCGGGAGAGCTGGAACGGGATGCCAAACCAGGCCCCTCTGGGCAAGGAAGTCGACCAGGAAGTCCACCCCTGCGCGGCTCCTTTGGAAGGGGGTCCTCCGCCGCGGAGAGAGCTTTTCGCAACTGCGGGCTGGGGCAGGGCCCGGTCAGAGGAGGATCCAGACCGGGAATTAGAGGGACGTGGACCCGGAGGAAATGGGATGGAGGTGCGGTCGGTTTAACGCCAGAAGCCAGAGGGTCTCCAACGGGCAAAGCGCGATCCCCCGGCCCTTCCTAAGGGAAGCGGCGAGGAGGGCGCAGCGAGGTCGGGCGGGCTGTGCTGGGTGGGGCGGGGAGTGCAGACAGGGGCCCGGGCGCGGGAGTCGGCTCCAGGCCAAAGGTCCCAGCCGGCCCCGGGGTGGGCGACTCACCCCGGCCGCCCAGCGGCTCCACGGCGAAGACGCGCCGCCGGCCCAGCATGGCCCCAATCCCGGCCCCGACAAGGGGCCCCGGCCGTGGCCGCTGCAGCCGGACGGAGCGATCCCGGCCGGCGTCCCCGCGCCGCTGTCGGGTGCGCGTCCGGACCTGGCTAGGCGAGGCCCCCGGACACTCCCAGCGGGGATGGGGGAGGGACGGCGGGAGGGGTGCGCAGGTGTGCGGGCGCTCCGAGAGGGGCCGCGGGGGCGGGGCCTGGTCCCCCCCAACCCGCCCCGCCCCCAGTGCCGGCGGGGCGCGGGCCCGGATCTGCCGTCCTTCGGGCCCCGGCGGCCCCGCACGGCCGGCCCCGGACGTGGAGCGGGAAGCCCTGCCCGGAGACGCCGTCTGGTTCGTGGCGCGGGGTCACCCCGCCCTCGGTTTCCAAGCGGGGTCTGTCTTCCTGCCGCCGAAATGAACCCGGGCGGGGATGGGGGGGGCGGCGGCGACCGGACGCGAGCGCGGAAGGAAATGGAGCTGCACGTGCAGGCGGAGGGAAGAGAGCGGACCTGGACACCGGCGTACCCGCGCTCCCAGCTGTGTGCCTTGGGGCAAGTCACTCAGCCACTCAGAAACCTGGCGCGATCAAAGGGGGAAGTGATTCCCGGCACAGGAAGATCCTTTCCAACAACTGCAGAGCGCCTTGGGTTCTGGGCTAGATCTGAACCCCCTCCTCGTCCCACATCTCTTCCTCACTCGGGTACCCTAAAGCTGGGGGCTGGTGCGGGGGGAGGGGGCTTCAGGATCCGGGGAAGTGAAACAGGGGGGACAGGAGGGCAAGCCTGAGGTGCTGGAAGTGTAAATGCTCTCCGGTCCCCGCCCCCAAACTCTTTGGGTCCGTGGGATTCCACCCCCCCACCACCCTGAAAGGGGGCTGGGAGCCCAGGCAGACACTGACGGTGAGACAGCCTGGTGGCCAGATGGGATGGTGGCCTCTAAGAAAACCTCAGCCTCCTGAGGAAGGCGACCACCAGGCTGGAAAAATCCCAGCAGGACCTAAATTCCCTAGAGGGAGATAAGGGAGGTGGCGGACGTGCAAACTTGCACCTGAGCCTCTGGGGGAGGGTGCCGGAGCTGGAGCTGGAGGCGTTGGGAGTAAGTGGTTATTAACTGGGAGGGAGAAGGCAGTCTGCCCACCTCCTGCTCCCTCCTTCCCTTCTGCCAGCACCCTACGCAGGAGCCGTCAGCAATCAGAGTCACGAACTACAACATTCTAGCTTCTGGGAAACAGGCCTACAGCTAAGCCTGGGGAAGAATGAGAGCCTCTCTTAACACCTTGATTTTTCAGGCCAACCTCTTCCCTGCTAGCTTTGGGTTCTCTGGGTTGCCCCCTCCCAACCCTATCCTCCTGGAAAGCACCGCCCCCCCTTCCTCTTTCCCAGGTACAGAGAGGGAAACCTGGGCCTGGGGGAACTGCTTTACCCAAGTCCAACAGCCCGTGAAGATCCCACGCCAGGCCTCCCTGGGGAGGAGAGGAGGAGGGCTGGCCATCAGGTGGCTTCCTCCCTCCAAAGTCAGAGGATGGGGAGGTAAAGTGAGGGGACCTTTGCCAGATCTTGTCCTGAATTTGGAGAATGTAGGGCCAGATTCCAAGCAGTCTCCGTGGTGACACTGGGGCAGGAATGCATCTGGAGCAGGAAGCCCAGCCAGCAGGAATGCAGTGTCTCAGCACGAGGCTCTGTGTGGGCTCAAACCACACACAGAACACACACACGCACACACTCACACACACACACACTAGGCACACTCTCCTCCAGGCCATTCTCCCCTCTCCATGCAGATATGCCAGAATCTTCAGGGCGGCTGGGATCCCTCGCAGTTGGGGGCCAACATGCTGCCTTCCCATCTGCCTTCTGCTGCCCTGACTGTGGCAGCCCCAGGCCCAGAGCTGGGCCAGGCCTTCACCGCCCAGAGGGCTGTGTCTCCTTCACCCCACCTTCTACCAGAGGAGAATCATCTCCCTTTGAGTGATGTTTCAAGGAATCGGAGGGGAAGCACAGGCACCCCCTCGCTGCCCACCTGAGGGGCGAGCAGCTACCGTGAGTTCCTGAGACGCATGGTAGCCCAGCAGAGTCATCCTTCAGGCTGAGGCCAGAGATGCTCGATGCCTCCCAGCCTCCATGGGGAAATCCCAGCTTCAGGAAGCGCGTTTCCTGCCAGCTCAGCACTGAGCTAGGCCCTGTGCGAGGAAGGGCAAAGCCAAGAGCCTAGGGCAGCTCCTGCCAGATTAGAGATGGCTGGAAGCTGTGGGGACCTCCCTTATGGCCTGGAAGGGAAGGGCAAGAGCACCCCAGGGCAAACCAGAAACCCAGGAGTCAGGCTCCTGGCTCATCCTTTGCCCCCTCCCCTCACTGCTAGGAGCTCTTAGACCAGCGACGTAGCCTCCCTGTCGTTGCTTTCTTCATCTATACAGCAAGGATGACAACAGTACCTACTTCAGAATGATGAGGATTGGAGTTTAAAGCACTTTAGAATTATCTATTGGTGTCACTTCGGGTAAGTCATTTTCTCATCTCTAATAGAAGGCTGCATCAGATGCTCTCTCAGGTCGCTTCTAACTCGAATCTGTCACCATTTCTGAAGTTATTCCCCAAAATGAAGAAAAAGTAAAGAGGGCACAACACTGGACAAATAACAGCCGCGTGATTGGGCGGTGCCCCCTCCCCACCCTAGCATGTCTGGGTCAAAGGGGGTGGGTGTACACAGCTGGGCAGAGACCAAAGGCTGCCCCCAACCTTCTCTGCTGACAAATGAGATGGACTAATAACTCCGTCTTCCGAAGAAGTTCACCCCCAAGCTCGGGCTAGTTGTGTGGCTACAGAGAGCTCTGATGCTGAAACCCTCTGGCCCCGGGGAGGAGAGCTGGCTGACACAGAGAGGTGGATTTTAGCTTGAACCCCCGTCCAGTCTTCGAAAGGCATTCAACAACTCACTGGCCTACCCATTTCCCATGGGCCTCCACTCTCCCTTTGTTCTCCATTACTTAGAGCACTGCTAGCCCAGCATGGTTTGTTACAGGCGAGGATCTGACCATATTAAGATTCTAACACACCCTTTTCCAACCTGTCACTTCCCTGCTGAAAATTTTTCAGTGTCCCCAGAGCCTCAAGGAGAAATTCAAACCATATCTTACAACATTCAAGGCTCCCATCTTCCTTTCCAATCTTATCTCAGTGTCGCCCTCAGCCGCTGCCCTAAACTGATCATGCCACTTGCACTCACCCCCTCACTCTGCATTTCTCTCCTCCATATGTCTGTGTCCTGTTCTTCCTCTCACACCCACGGCCCCTGCTCTGAACTCTCAGGGCGCTCCTGTCCCGCATGAGTTCTTTACACTCACTACCGTGTAACATTATTTCATTCATGCCATCTCAGTCGCTGCCACTTGACTATTATCTTTAGGAAAGCCAGAAAAGTGCTCTATCTCTGTACTCCCACTGTGCCAGGACCTGAGAATTTACAGAGGAGTGAATCCCCTTTTGTGAGCATTCTCCCCGCCAAGGGCTACACCTGACACTAGGTGGCGCCAAGGAGCCCGTCCCACTTGGGACCAGACAGTTCTGGCCTGACAACTCCTGAGCCGCAGACAGCCTTGATCTTTCCTATGAAAATAAAGACAGCCATCCAGGCAAAAGGTGAGACAATTATAGCAAGGTGTAAATTACATCAAGGTGCCTTGGGCCGCAATACACACAGTCTCTGCCAAGATTCCTTCCCAAAAGAGCCAGATAGCACAAAGCACCCTCTGAAGCCCAGCTTTGATCTTTTCCCTCAGGCTGAGTGGGCGATAAAGCCCACTCAGGTCTAGAGCACCCAGCAGCACCCATGCACCTTTCTGAAGTGTCCTCTGGGATTAGGACTGGGAGTGATGGGTGAATCAAGCCAAAAATCTGGCAGAGGACCACTGCCCCCTGCCTGACTCAATATACCCCCAGGGCAGGCAAGCCTAGCAGCAGCTTTCAAATCAACCACCAGCGAAGCCAGCTGGGGCTCCCGGGGAAGGGGCAGGCAGACCAACCCTGGCTTGGAGGGTGGTGGTCCTCAGGGTAGGGGCACTGCAGGGTTGTCGCAGGGTTGTCCCTCCCAGGCAAAGCTAACTCACAGCGCTGTCCAAGGTTACTCCTGGGGATAAGCTTTCTCAAACGGGTGCAGACAGCCTCGGGCAAGCGCAGGAGGTTCTTTAGATGTTGCCCCCTCTCTGGCCCACCGAGCTCCCCTGGGTGCGTCAGCAGGTCAAGCAGCCTCCATACCAAGTAGAGCGAGGGGCACAGAGCGCCAGCGCAGATACGGTCTCACGGAGACGGGCCTGGGCAGAAGGAGTCTCAGGGCCTGCTTCCTGTTTGCTGCCAGCCCTCTAGCATCCCTTCCCCTCTCTGGCTCCCAGTGAGAAACTCATTCCTCTACCAAGGATCATCCCAATAAAACACACATCTTTAAAAGAGGGTCCAGGAAGAGCACGACCCTCCACTAACAGGAGCGGGTGTCTTCAGTCGGGAGTGTCACGTGGCGAAGCATCTGGTAGGGTGGAGGTTTGAGGGAGGCGGAAATAAGAGGGGAGAAAAATTGTATGTAGGAAGACTCTCCACCCAGTGGTAGGGAGAAGCTCATCCGCAGGGGCTGGGGCAGGGAAGGAGAGAAAAGAGGGGCACCTACTTTATTTTGTCCACATACAGCGTATATTTATAGAGCTCGTATGTTGAAAACTTTACACAGTCAATACCTGTAGCCTCTGGCCCAGCCCTCTCCTTCCAGATACTTATCTCCCATGTCCCAGCCTGCTTAACCCCTGGTACACAAAGGTGTCCAAGGCAGCACCCACTTCGCACTCTGATGCAGAGCCTGTCCAGCAGGGGGACGCGACAGTGTCCAGCAGAGACCTGGGAAGGTGAGGCTGCCCTCACCCGCAGCACAGGCAGGTCCCAGCCTCCGGCCTCACTCAGCGAGGAGGAAGGCGCCTCACCAGCCCCCATCGCCTTTCCAGGCCAACTTGATATTGGCGCGGCCCCGGTGCGGAGGTGCCCGCAGAGTGGAGGGCGGTCTGAGAGCGCAGCCGGGCGCTCAGGCCTGGGAGTTGACGGTGCGCGGTGCGGAGTAGCGCTGGCGGGCGTGCTTCTCGCAGTACAGCTCGTCCCCCACCCAGAAGTGCCCTCGCATCTTCAGGTTCAGCCCGCAGTCGGCGCAGGCGTAGCAGCCCGGATGGCGGTACCGCCCCTCCTGGATACGCACGGCCTGGTTCCTGCGGGGGGGGCGGGGCACAGGGAGGAGAGAGCCATTAGCCTTGGGGGGAGGAGGAGGGAGGGACAGGCGCCCCAGGCACGATGCCACCATTCCCATTCTCAGGGAGCCTAGTTTCCAGCCCAGAGTCAGGACCCGGTAAGGGCCCAAAATCTGTCACTTGACTCCCCAGGCCTGCCCTCAGGAATCTCCGTTCAACAAACGCACAGCCCACACCCCCGGAACCCCAATTTTTAAAAAGTCATTCCTCCCCCACACAAAGGCAGACAAGCACCATCCTGAATCTTCTGGATTGTTAATAGAGCAGTGACTCTCAAAATGCGGTCCCAGTGCCAGGACCCACAGCATCACATCACCTGGGGATGAATTGGAAATGCAAACTCTGGGGCTAGGGACCTCCTGAAGAGGGAACTCTGGGGGTGTGGGCCCGAAATCCCTCACAGGCCCAGCTGCTGATCTTGAGAAACACCGTATAGGACCCCCTCCTTGGGCCTGCACAGCAGGGCTGGGCAGTGTCGTGTTCTGCAGATGACACACGGAGGCCCACGGAGGCTAGGGATTTGCCTAAAGTGAGTCATCTGACCCTCACCACTGTGCACGGAAGAAATTTATCTGGGGGGGACAGGGTTCAATTTTCCAGAGAATGTGGCTGCATTATAATGAGAAAAATGGGCCTACCTCTGGAAAACGCATCCCATTCCAAAGAGGGGGAGGAGGAAGTAACAGCAAGAGTTTCCAAGAGGAGGCACCTCATCCAGAGGCTGATCTGCAGAGGCTTTGAGATTGTTGGAGAGAAATTGAAAGCAGTAGCATTTCTTCCTCCTCCAGGGAGGTGAGGAAAGAAATCAAGGAAGAGGAGAGAAAGCAGGAAAAAGCCAGTGCAGGCATCCTAAGAAGGCTGAAGTGACCCCTGAGCCCATCACAGATCCACTGTAGCAATGCTCCCCGCAGGGTCCCTGGCTAGTGGGTCCATGCAGGCCCCTCCTGAGAGCGTCCTGGACCCCGTCCCCCACCCTGCAGGGTGTGCCCTGCCCCCCAGGCCGCCAGCACTCACGCGATGCTGGTGCTGCACTTCTCACACGTGTGGAGCTTGGGTGGGGTGGCCAGGGCCCTGGAATTGGGCCGGGAGGACTGGGGGCTCAGCGAGCTGGGCAGGAAGGCAGGTGTGCCACCTGTGGGGGGCGGGGGATGAGGGTGGGGAGGACAGACAGACACATCAGAGCTCGTCCACAGCAGTGCCATCAGGCTGTATTTTTGATGCCCACTCCACCTCCTCCAACACAGCTCCAAAGAGACTCTTGTCAAAGGGGCACTTACAAGCGGACCTCTAAAGTAAGCCTGAGCATGAGAGGGGGTCATGGGGGAAGGAAGTGATCACCCCAGATCCTTGGCTGAGGTTGGTCAAGGGCAGGGAGCATGTTCAAGGCTGAGTTAGCCCAAGCTAAGGCAGCCTGAGCAGTGTCTGCTCGCTGTCTGACACGTCAGGCCAAGCAGGCATTTCCTCTCTCCTGACCCAGTGATGATGATATTAAGAGATGGTAATAATAGATAATAACAGCACCACAGCAACTCTATACAGTTTTCAAAGGGCTTTCACATGCATTATTGTGCCTGAGCCTTGGAACAACGCTAAGATGAAGCACGGATGCTATCAGACAGGTATGGTCCTCATCTGCAGCCGAAGACCCCGTGACTCCAGGGGTGAAGTCACCATCTGTCTGCGCTGCCCTCACCCCACCCTTCCGCCTCTCCCTGTGCCCCCTCCCAGGGCCTGCCGAGGCCTCAGGGTAGTGATGGACAAGCTCTGCTCCAAACCTTCTCACCTTGTCTCCGAAACATCAGAGTTGGAACCAGCCCCCAGGTACCAGTGATTGTGCCAGTCAAATACTTTTGACTGTCCCATCCTTTCTCTCCCTGATACCACTGCCCAGGCCAGCCCTTCCTCATCTCTCCCCTGGACCACGGCAGTGCCCCCCTCACCCCCACTCCCCATGCACCCACACGAACTCCTGCGGCACGGTCCACTTCCTGGGGAGCTGGGCAGCCAGTCTGCCCAATACACAGAGTTCCTGGCGGGGCAGACGTGGGTCCTGACTGCCTTCGATCTCCACACAGCACATGACTGGGCCATCAGACGACTCGGTAAACATCTCGAATGAACAACTGAACGGCTGGCAGAAGCCTGTATCTCTGCTGCTCACTTCGGCACCTCACACACCACCTGGCGTTATTTAACTGGCCCTCCTGGGTTGGGACGCTCCTCGGGCCTGGCACGCGAGGCCTCGCAGCCAGGACTTAACCTCCGTGGCCACCGTCCGTGCAGCCAGGCCCCAGTGTCCTGTCAGTCCCACCCCAGAGCCCTGCGGCTCCAGCCTCCACATTCCACACTGCTCCCGGCCACCATCTTAAGGCCGTTTGTGAAAGTCCTGATCTTTCTTCAAGGGCCAAGTCAGACTCTTCTTCCTCCATGAAGCCGTCCTTGGAGACCCAGGCCCCACCGCCCACATTCATCATTCCCTTGGCACTTCCCCTGATGCCAGCCAGCACCTCTGGGTTGCACCCCAGTAACTCCTACCAGACCGTAAGCTCCTGTAGCGCAGGGGCTGTGGCTTCTGAGTCAGAGCCCACTCCTGTGATGAGCACTTAACAAATAACTAATTTAATAACATGTCTGGTCGGGGGTCCAGGGTGTCCTGGGGGAACATCCTTCTCCTACCCGAGCCCCCCGGGGGCTCACCTCTCTCCTCAGCCTCCAGGGCTTCCTGCAAGAGCCGAAAAGAGCTGGACTGCCTGGGGGCCACCCGTGCCTCGCGATTTTCCTGCAGCATCTTGAAGACTTCTGAGTCCTCTCTCAGGAGGTGGCTTTCCCCTTCCGAGGCCACGCTGCAGGGATGAGAAGGAGGCAGCCAGGAGTGAGGGCCCGTTCCCAGGGGTTGGGACGAGCATGAGGACAGAGAAAGAGTGTCCCGGCGGGGTAAAAGGATTCTGGGGGCCAGAGGAAAGTGGACGGGGCTTAGGGAGGGGGGACCCCCCATCCTTCTCTGGGAAGCCTGTCTGTCTCCTGCCCCTCCCAGGCCCTCCAAGATCCCACCCCACCCTCCAGAACTCACTGGTACCTGAGCCTAGGGCTGGAGGAACGGGGACCTGGGGAAGGCGGTGGCGGCAGCACCAGCACAGCCGAGTCGCCAGCGGGGCCCAGGCCGGCCTGCGGGAAGGAGAGGCACCAGGGGAGGAGTCAGCGGCCGGGCCTGGGGCCAGCACACCCATCTGGGCAGCCGAACCCAGCTGTTCCCCAGGCCCACCACCAGGGGGCCCCCGGCCCTCGCTGACCAGCAGCCCCACCCAACCAGCTCGCAGAACCGGGGGTCAGCAGCCGCCAGCAGCTGCTCCTGCTGGGTTCCCGAGGGGAGGGAGGCCAGCGCCCAGCTCTAGAAGGGTGAGCCTGCTGCCCTAAGGGGACTGGGCGAGGGGCAGGATGAAGATGAGTGTGCGGGGCCACCGTGGCTGTTCCTCTGCCATCTCACATGATGCGTTTGCAAAGATGTTGCACACTGGGGCCTGGCAGGCAGAACAAGCGGAGAGAAAGTAAGCTGACCCTTTTGCAGTGAGGAACAGGATACATAAAGGGCCAAGACCCCTCTTGGAGTCAGGGCTCAGGCCGCACAAAAGTCCCGTCTCCTACACCCTCTGGCCCTTCCTCTGAAACGGCCAGGGTCTGGGCTCACCAGCCTCTCCCGGCTGCCCTGGAAGGTCTGGTCCTGCCCCACAAAGCCTTGGGGAGCCGGGTCCCCAGAGCAGAGCCCCCCGCTCAATGTGTGCTGTCCCTCTTGGGCTCCTACACCTGCTCTCTACCTGGAGATCTTGCCTTCAGTCTCCCTGTTTTCCGGCCTGCACTCTGCACCCTCCCCTACTCTGCTCCCTCTCCGTGGCCAACACCAATGGAAAGGACAGCCTCAGAGACGACTAGGCCGGCCAAGGTGCACCAGGCTGAGGGCATGGTCTCCTGGAAAGGAAAATGCCCTCGATTTTAAAGTTCAAAGTTGGGGATGAATTATGGGGTCAAGTAGAAAAGCTGCATGACTTCTTAACCTGAAAACAGAAACTTCAGAGTGCTAAAAATAGAGCCGTAGGGACTTCCCTGCCGGTCCAGTGGTTGGGACTCCGTGCTTCCACTGCAGGGGGCAAGGGTTCGATCCCTGGTGAGGGAACTAAGATCCCACCTGCCATAATTAATTTAAAAAGTTTAAAAATTTTTTCTTTTAATTAAAAAAAAAAGTCCTAGGGCTTCCCTGGTGGTGCAGTGGTTGAGAATCTGCCTGCTAATGCAGGGGACACGGGTTCGAGCCCTGGTCTGGGAAGATCCCACATGCCACAGAGCAACTGGGCCCGTGACCCACAACTACTGAGCCTGCGCGTCTGGAGCCTGTGCTCCGCAACAAGAGAGGCCGCGATAGTGAGAGGCCCACGCACCGCGATGAAGAGTGGCCCCCGCTTGCCGCAACTAGAGAAAGCCCTCGCACAGAAACGAAGACCCAACACAGACAAAAAATAAATAAATAAAATTAAATTAAATTAAAAAAGAAAAAAGAAAAAAAGCCCTAGACCCTCACCCCACTGGCCCTCTTGCGCTAGCCTGCATTCTTCTTCTGTTCTTGGGCTTCTACAGGTAAGGGGATTAAGGGTCAGAAGGGCAAAGTGGCCAATCCAAGCCACCTGGGGAGTGGGAGCCAGGGCTGGGAGTCCACGCCTAGGCTCCTGGGTGCCCAGCTGCTGCCATGCGGCCAACTCAGGAAGGACAGCTGGCACCAGGTACTCAAGAACGATGTCCCATCTCGCTGCCCTAGACAGGCCAGCGTGTGCCCTGCACGGGGGCACCGGCCAGCAGGGAGGGAGGGCTGAAATCCGCCCTGACTCCCTTCTCAGGCCATGTCCTCATGCCGGCCAGAGGGACAGGGGTTGTTTTCACTTTACATCTGCTCACCCAAGTGTGTGCCTCTCCAGAGGGGGCAACTTCCAGGCTCTGTAAGGTCTGTTGATGTCCTTCGCCCTGGGCCCAGCGCAGCCTCAGCCAGCTCAGGAGCCAGCAGCAAGGCCATGGCCACAAGAGCCTGGGGCAGGGGCACCTCATCTGTAGTCACCTCTGCCACCTTTCTCCTGCCAGAGCACCTCACCCCCGTGGAGAGGAGCCCAACGCCCTTAGCTGGAGTAGCTTTACCTTTCCTCTCCCCACCTCCCTCCCAGTCACCTGTAGGTGACACCTGCCTTCACAGAAGCGACCTTTCATCTCTAGGTCCAGAAAAGCTGCTCACCTGTCCATCGAGAGCTGTCTCCAGCCAACCCCTCTCAAAATGTGTTAGGGGGCTGTTAATAAGCGATTGGCAGGGGGATCCCCGGAGAAATTCTGCAGTTAAGTAAGTTCAGGAAATTAAAAAATTAAACATCTTTCTTCCTCACAGGCAGGACTTTTCAGAGCCTTTAAAGGTGCTCAAGTGCACGGTGACTCCCAAGAGGCAGCTGTGGGACCCGGTGACTCCCACCCCGTCTGACCACAGCCTCATTTGTAGAACAGAATGCAAGCTTCACGGGGTTAGGAATTTCTCTGTTTTTCCACCTATGCATCCCCAAAGCCTAGAAGGGTGCCTGACACAAAGCAGCTGCTCCACAAATATTTGCTGAAAGAATGACCAGGGGCCTCAGGGTGAAAGAAGGGAATTCAGAGCATCGGGTCTGACTCTGAGGCCCAGAGAGTGGAAGGGTGCCTTGTCCAAAGTGACACAGTAGAGGTGGGACTAACCCAGGTCTCCCTGCCACCCGGCTCAGGGCTCCTCTTCACACCACATGGGTGGTCCTCAAATCTGTGCGTGCATCAGATCCCTGAGGGCTCCTTAGAACAGGGATGGGTGCCCTCACCCCGCCCCTCACCCCTGCGTCCGATCCAGTAAGTCTAGGCTGGGGCCTGAGAACTTGCATTTCTAACAATTTCCAAGTTGCTGCTGCTGGTTTAAGAGCCACTCCCTGTCCCACCCGCCTCTACCCTTTGCCCCGGTTGCGAGGAAGGAGGGTAGGGTGGACCAAGCTCATTCCCAGCTGGTCTCAGCCAGGAGCTCTCTGGAGAAGGCCCCCAGGCCCCGACACGCCAGGTCTTGCATCTCCCCAGCTCATCGTTCTCTAATCCGAAACCTACCCCGTCCTGCCTCTGACATCCAGCAAAGTTCCTGACAAAGCTTTCTCAGGCCACCCCAGCCCACACTCAGCTATCCCCTCCCAGAATGCCTCCTGCTTTTATAATTAAGATCATACTGCTCAGTGCTTAATTTTTCCAAAATTGTTTTGCATGTTTATCTTATCTCTGCAACTACATTTTTAATTCTTTAAAGACGGGATCTCACTGAATACATACACCTCTCTGCCCACCTCTCCTGGAGGGTCACTGGGCAGGCCAACAGAGGGTCACCAGGGAGCCACTACTATGCAGCCCCCAGAGGACCCTGCTCTTTCCTTCTCCAGAGCCCCCAGTTTCTAGCACCCTCCCCCAGTCATCTCCAAAGGCTCTGCTTTCTGGAATGCAGAATCTACCCGAGGTAGGATTCCAGCAGCTGGGCCTCATCCTCTTCACCCCAAAGGCTGGACATGCCCCCGCTAACTCTGCCCCCAGCAGTTGTGGCCCAGGACTCTTGGCCGCCTCCCTCCTCACCTCCCCACCCCTGGCCTTAGAGAGGAGACATACCCCCAAGGGGGCGTTGGGCTGTCACTAGTGGACAGTGGGACCTGGCAGGGGTGTCCAGGGGAAAAGGGGAGGGGAGGGGGGGCAGACAGAGAGTAAGCCAAGTGCAACCGGAGTCGGAACCACAGGCCGGCTGGTGGTTCTCTGGTGGTTCTCGGGGGCTGAGTCAGAGGAGGAAGAGGAGGAATGGGTGATGGGAGTTGGGGGCGGGCATGGGGCTTGGAATGGGAAGGAATGTGTTCAAGAGATACAGCCAAAGGGAGTCATCCCAACAACAGCAGCTAAACTATTTCGGTCCCGGCCCAAGAGAAACACTTGAGAAGGGAGGAAGCCAGAAGGAAGGGGTGAGGCAGCGGCGGGTGGGAATGTAGGAGGTAGACGGACACCTGGGCTGGGCCGGGTAGGGCCAGTGCAGTGGGTGTGACCCTCACCAGAGCTCTGGCCTCCCGGCTCCAGAGAGGAGCGTGCCTATTACTAGGAGACCGTGGTGCTGGCTGCCGAGGTGGGACCAGCCGCACTCAGCCCCACGGGCACCACTAGCAAGCAGCCAGCCAGGACGGGAGGCTCTCTCCTCCCCTCGGGTTTCCTCACCTGTCGGCTTCCGGGGCGGCCCCTGTAGGACAAGTGGTCAGCAGTAGTGGGTTCCGGGGAGTACGCCAGGCTCTGGAAACTGAAATGGGGAAATGGACAGTGTGTGCCGGGGGCCCCGCCACCAGGCTGCCCCGGGAGACAGAGGTGACCCCAGGGCCCCCTAAACCCAGCTACAGAGACTTTGAGAGGCCGGCTTGGACCTGGTGGCCAGGGGGCCCACCCGCCGCACTCACCTGTGGCTGGTCACCACCTCTCCCGCGGGGGCCTGTGGGCTGGTGGCGGGCAGGGTGGAGAGGGGGCTGCCTGGCCGGGGGCTGAGGGAGGCCTGGCTGGAGCAGGAAGACCGCAGGGAGGACTGGCTGTCGGTGTGTGTCCTCCTGGAGCCCTGCGGAGAGAGGGGCCTGGAAGGGCGGGGCCGAGAAGAGCAGGGAAGGGGGCCCCCCCATCACTTCAGGGTGGGGGAGTCCCAGCAGGAGGCACCGTCCTACCTGGAAGCTAGTGGCCAGCACTTCGGGGGAGCTTTCCCCGTTGGTCTGCCCGGGAGAGGCAGCCTGAGGCCTGAGGAGAGGACAGAGGGAGACAGAGTGTCACCGGGTTCTCAAGATTAGGAACATGTCCAAAACATTCGGACATCGGGTAGCCAACTTTTAACTTTGTCAAATTCACAACAAACAACTATCCTCAACGACCACCATCATTTCTTAAAAGAAAGGACAATTTAGCACCAAAAAGTAGAAAGGACATGATTTCAGCAAAAATTCAATAAATTCAATTTTTTTAAGAGCTCCTCACATCATCACCCCTCCCCCTGCCTCGCCTTTGGTTTTTCTTTTCTATTCTTTTTTTTTTCTTTGGTGGGGGGAGCATTTCATCCAGAGTTTGTCGCTGGTCAGCATCAGTTTGTAGATTGATTTGGACTGCTGATTGTATATAAATAATCCTTTATCTTTCACCCCTGGAGAAGCTGAAGCCCAGAGAGGGAAAGTGAGTTGCCCAAATTCCTAAAGGCCAACAATGGCTGGGTCAGCTGCCCCCTCGCCCCAGGGGCCTGTCCCCCATCAGCTCCGCCTTTGAGAGGATCCCTCCCTGTGATTTCCGAAGTCTTCCCCCCCACCCCGCCCCCTGTAAACCAGAGGGTAGAGCCAGCCCCCCTTCCTGCCACGCAGGCAGCTGAAGGACCTAGAGAGCAAGGCGGCCCAGCTCCCCTGCTAATCACCAAGGCTCCCCCTCCTCAACTCCCCAGGAACCCCCCCCCCTCCTCCAAAGCCCTGCCCAGTGGAACCTGGCCGAAGCCTCGAACAGGAAGTGACTGGAGGGCTGGGAGCTGCTGAGGGTGAGGGATGAGCCCACCATGTCCCACTGCACCGTTTCTGGATGTCTGACTGCTTCCAGAGAGGTCAGCAGGAACCTCAGTCACCACACGCCACACCAGCCGCAGCCTCAGCCTCCCTCCCTGGGGAGAATTTAGGTCCAGAGCGGGGGAGCTTGGGCTCTGGCTCCGCCCAGAGCACTGCTTCCTGCCTGGGGCTTTGAGTGCTGGAGAGGTCTCCTGGGGGTGGGTTACTGGGGGAGGTTAGGAGGGGTTTGGCTAAAAGAAAGAAGAGACAGGGAGCCTCGGCCTGCCCAACGTGGAACTGGAGGCCTGGGGGTACTCGGCCAGGCCCACCTCTCTGATGGAGCTGGGTCCCTCTTGGAGGGACCCGAGAGGAAGTGATGGTGTCAGCAGCTCCCTGCCCCTCCCCCGCCCCACTCTGCAGCTTCTTGTAGATTTTGGTCCCCTTCCCAGATGCCATGAGCTATTCTCTACCCTCCTCCTCTGGGTCCCACTCCTGTAAACACTCATGAGCCAGAGTGGTACAAAATAGTCACTGAAGGGGCCGGGGCCGCGAGAGCGTCACGGGAGCCAGCTTCTGCAGTGACGTAGGGCGGCAGGGGCGAGGAGAGGGCATTGAGCAGAGGTACCTGACTCAGGTTCAAGGCCCGCCCAGAGGGCTCTCCTGGCTGGGGAATCTCCCAGCATTCCTGCCCTGTGACTCACTGGGATGCCCCACCCCCAGGGAGCCACCTGTTCCCACCCCCACCCCCAGGCTGAAGGCCCAGGAGCCTGGGAATCTGCCTTCACCAGCAGGGCCCAGAGAGGCAACTTGGGGAGCAATGGAGTGGTTCTATGGGGAGTGAGCCCCCAAACTCCTCACCACCCCAGGATCTGAACAAAGGCTCTCCCCTCCCCTCTTGGAGGCAGGGGCCCTGCAGACCCAGCCTAAGGCACACCTTTCCCCTCTTCAACCCACTTCATGCCCACGCCCTGTACCCTGCACACCTGGGAACCAGTCAAACCCGGGTGTCCAGGTGGCTGATACCAGCCTGCTCTGCCCGTGACTGCACGCCCAGCTGGGCACAGGGACACCCCTCAGCCCACCCTGCTGCAGCCCCAGAGCTTGGGACCTTCTCACGGATGAGCCATGAGGGCCCAGGAAGGCCAGGTTGGAGCTGAGAGCAAGGGGTGAGGGCAGCCACTGTGCAGCGGGCTGGCAGAAGGCAGAAGAGTGCTGGCGGGCCCAGCAGAGGTGGAGGGCCTACCGGTCCAGCTGCAGCCTCAGGGGCGAGGGGCTCTGGCGGATCTTGCTCTGGGCCTCGGCATGCAGCATGCTCTTCGCGCTCTCACCATTGATGGCCACAATAATGTCACCAGGCCGGAGGTCAGCAGCTTCGGCCTTGCCCTGCTCAGTTACCTGTAGGGGGTGAGGATCAGGTAGTCTGAGGTGACACTCAGGTAGGGATGGAGAAGAAGGGATTTCCTTGTCCTGCCCAAGAAACACAGCAGCTGGTTTCAACCAGGCTGGCCTGCATCTCCCTTCAACATCTCTCTCCCTGCCTGCCGGTGTCCACCCAGCCCATCAGCTAATCCCTTCCAAAAGCTGGAGTGGCAGCCCCCTGCCACCCACCTCAGCACTGGCGTTCTAACGGGGCTCCCCAAAGAACGTGTAATGGCAGAATTTCAAGAATTGGGCTTGGAAATACTTCTGGATAGAGAGCCCTGCCTGTGCAAATCAAATCATGCAGGCACTGCCTGCACGCAGGCCCTCTGCGTGAACACTCCCTGGCCTGGGCCTGGGTCAGGGGAAAACTGCCAAGAGCTCGGGGCTCTTGTTCTAATAACCACCCAAAATGGCTGCCAGCAGGTATGGGGTTAGTGACCAAGGAGAAAAGAGAAGGCCTTGCATTGGGCCCAGCTCCCTTTCACTCTCCAGAAGCCTGTTTCTGAAGTGGCCACCACATCCCCATGGCAACGGGGCCCCAGCCCTGCCCACGCCAACAATCCCAGAAGCAGGCCTCTGCCTCCAAAACAGAAAAAGAAAGGTGTCTGTGAGGACCAAGCGGACAGGGCAGACTCTCACTTTGGGTGGACCTCCCCGTCTCCTGGAACCAGCCCTTACCCTGGTCACCATGATAGGCGTGTGGAAATCCCTGCCGCCCGAGATGCGGAAGCCCCAGGGTGCGGGTCCCACCACGTCCACCGTCAGCGCCATACCTGAGGGAGAAAGGTTGGAGGGATGGAGCCTGCCCCTCGCCCCACAAGGGACGCTGTGAGGTGGCAGAAGGGGGTGACAGGTCCCCGGAGCAGCCAGTCAGGGGCTGGCGGCGGGTGGAGGTGGGTAGAGGAAGTGACTAACCTCTCCCACATGCCCCAGTTCCACTTCCCCCCCACCCTGGGAAGTCAGGACTCAGAGTTCCCCCTGTGTGCCGTCTTCAGCAGAGTGGCGGGGTGCTACGCGGGGGCTTGCTGAGAACAGGCGGGCGGGCAGGCGGGTGGGGCTGGCAGGTGGTAGATGTCAGCATTTCCTCCCTCTCCCCTCCTCCACCATCAGGGCGAAGTCCCCCTAGTGCTTGTTTCCGGTCCCCCAAACCGACAGCACAAGGTACTTCCTCCCCGCTCTGGGGGAGGGCAGCGCTCTGGGAACAGAGGTGACAGCACAGAAAGGGGTGGTACCACCACATACTCTCAAGTACTTGGCTGGGGGACGGGGCGGCTAGCCCACGTGAGGCCAGGGTCTTCAGAGGGACCTCCTGGCTGCCTGCCGCGCCCCGGGTCGTGTGGTCCAGGTAGGCAAGGCTGGGCTTCCCACCTCCGCCAGCGGCCTGCTGCCCTCCGAGCAGCTCCGGCAAAAAGGATGGGCTTATCTGCCAAGCAGGGCACACCCATCACCGGGCGCTGGCCAACAGGGCGAGCTGACTGATGCTGCCCGCAAGCTGGGGCCCCAGCCAGGCCTCCCACCCACTGCCCCTCCGCTGGGCAAGGGAGTGTCCCTGTAGACCAGACCCTTGTAGGATTTCCTGACCCTCTAGCTCTGGAGTCAGGAGCCAACCGAGGCAGGAAGCTGCAGTGCCAGGCTGGGCCACCACCCTACCCAGCGCCCACCCTGAGGCCGGCCCTGGAGAGGGCCACAGACTACAAGCGCTGCCCGAGTCTACCAGGCACAGTGGGGCCACTTCCCGCGTTTAGGAGCCTGGGGAGAGGGCGCCCGGGCGAGCGGGGCTGTCTGCCCTCTTCCCGGCCCTACGGCTTCCCCTTTTGCCCAGGCCCAGCCTCTGTCCCTCCCGCAGGCCCCAGGTCGGCGCTGGCGGCTAGCAGATGCCTTGGATTCCCAGACCTTTGAGCCGGCCAGTGGACTCCGCTCAGGGGGCCGCAGGGAGGTGCCCAGACCGTCGGCCCGGCTCGCCCACTTCTGGCTCCTTCTGAGCTCCGAGACCAAAGTACCCGCGCACGCTGGGGGCTGGAGGAGGAGCACCCGGGACAGGAAAGCCCAGCTCGCGGGGGGCGCCGACCGCAGGCGAGGCTGCGGGGAGCGGCCGTGCGCGGAGGAGACGTCCGGCCGCCGAGCCGGCCGCGGGCGCGCAGAGCTGCGAGGGCGCCGGGGCCGGGGAGGTCGCCGGCCGTGCGGACCGTACGCAGGTGGGCGCGCTCACCTGGCTCCCGCTCACCTGTCGGGCTGGGCGGCCGGGCTGGGGAACGAAGGGAAGGGAAGGAGGGAGGCGAGGAGACGCCGCCGTTCCCGCCGCAGCCGTCTGCCCGACTCTGGGGAGAGCCCGCCTGGGCCTCCGGGACCTGCCTCCGCCCATGTGATCCCAGGGCCGCCCCTGCCGCCGCCCCTGGCCAGGGAGGCCGCCTCCTCCGCGCAGCTCAGCCCGGGCGCTGCCACCTGGCCCGCGCCCCCTGGGGGCCCGGGGCTACTCTCCCGAGAGCCCCCTAGAGGCTGCGGCCATCCTCCCCGGGGTGTCCCCATCCTCCCGAGGTCAGGGGAGGTGATCTGGTGACGGGCCCGGAATCCCACTTCGCAGACAGCTGAGCCTGCTGACCCCCGAAGCTCGCCCAGGCCGCCTGCGCCCGCCCTCCTTCAAAGGGGCCCTGAGCTCCCGCAACCCCAGTCCAGGGCCGGGGAGGGGGAGGGGAGGGCAAGCTGGGTCTGTCTGCGGTCGACCCGCCCGGCTCCTCCGCCCACTCCAGGCTCCGAGGCTGGCGCAGATGCAGCCCCGACACCCACAAATCCCAACCCAGAGGCCGCCCCTCCGCCTTCCTGCCTGGCCAGCGCGCTCGCGGAGCGGTGGCCGCGGACTGCTGCGGCGCTTTGGCTGCGCAGAGCTCCCCTGCTTGAGATGCGCCGCAAGCCTGCTCCACTCAGGGCGACATGCCAGGCCCAGGAAGAGATGAAGAGGGACTCCGGCTGGAAGTGACCGGGCCCCCTCCTGGGCTACACACGTCCCTTGCGGGCTGATGCCTGCTCCGTCCCTGGCTGCCCTCCCCTCACCCTTTTCGGCTGCCCTGCCTGCGGCCGGCCACTACCAACAACCACCAATGGCCCTGGTCCCCCTTGCCCCCAGGCCTCTGCCAACCACCTGGATCCTCGGCTCTAGGGATCAGGAGAGGACAGCCAAGGAGAGGCCCCAGGTGTTAGCTCAGAACCATCTGGCAAATGGTTCCCCCAGAGCCAAACATGGCAACCCTCACCCTGGGGACCTCAGGGCCCTCCAGAGCCGGCTTCTCCCATCTCCCTCTGGTCTCCACTTTACTCTCTGTCAGGCTGGCCTGTTTCCAGGGGAGGCCACCTGGAGGCACAGCTGTAACTTGCCTGCCTCAGGTGTGAGTCATTCCAAGTTCTGTCTGCAAGGTGTGCCCTCACCATACCTCTCGCCTACCTATGCCCTGGACCAGCCCGCCTCCAGCGCAGCTACGTCCCCTGTCCCTGGCCTCCCACACCCTCTGTCCTCGGTGTGTGTAAGCCACTCTCCCACTAACAAGTTCCAGGCCTCCTCGTGTGGCCTCTTTGCCTGATGCACCTGTTCGGCCTCCCCAACTAGACTGGAAGTCCCTGAGGGAACAGGAAGCTGCAGGTAGGGCAGGCACCACTGGCGGGGGGTGGGGTGGGGGGGGTGGGGTGCCTCAAATGCCAGGTCTGCCTCTTCCCAGCTGTGTGACCTCGGGCAATTTCCTCAGCCCCTCTGGGTCTCAGTTTCCCCTGTGTAAACTGGGGATGACGCACAGCTTACCCTCCCGTTGTACACACTGCCCTCCTTTTAAAGCTCCCCATTCCTCAGAGGGCAGGGTGGGTTTTGTTTGGTTTGTTTCTCCATTCCTGGAGTGTTCCATAATATTTTGTTGAAGGGATATTGTTTGAATGATCAAGTGGATTAATTTCCCTTTCCTTGCCGCCCATCCCCATCCTGCCAGTTTGTAACAGGGACTCAGTTTTGCACCTCCTTCTGCTCAGACTTTGCCTTGGAGAGTCTCTAGAAAGATCTGCAGGTTCATCGGCAGGCTTTCTGCTCTGTGGGTTGTGCAGTCACAAAACTCACAACAAAGTCAGCCGACCCCAGGGCATGTCCCTGTGGAACAGAAGGACATACTGTTCTGCCCTTAGCAACTCTGGCCAAGTCACTCACCTAACTGGGGTGAGCATCCGCAGTGACCTAAGGTCCCTTCTGGCTCTGACCACCCCCCGCCCCTCCCACCTCATGCCAAGTCAAGGCAGAGAAGGGGTCATGTACAGGCAGGGCGTAGGGTTGATTTGCTGCAGAGGCTCCAGGGCCCCGCCAAAGAGAGGGTGTGGATTTGGTTTCTGCCTAAGGAAAGGAAGTCTCAACCCTGAGGTCCTTTCTGAGGGCATCAAGCAACTCGAAGAAGCTGAGATGGGGGATCAGGAACAGGCTATCAGGTTCGTGAGGAACGGTCACTTCCATGGCATAGGCTGGGCCTGCCAACCTAGCAACAGACCATGGTGAGGACTGGGGTGGATGGAGAAGTGAAAGCAGGTCTTGTTCTTCAAGCTGCTGTTTAACCAGCAGTGGAGCCTGGGCCGCACCCGGGCACGAGGAGCCTGCCAGGGACCGGCCATAGCCCTGTCATTCACAGGCCTCTCCCACCTGTCCTGACAGAATTAGCCACCACCGCCTCTTTCCACCCACCTGGGGTGCGGGTGCCCTAAGTGACAGGCCTAGATGACAGGATTGCAAGGAAGAATGTAAGAGAGGCCCAGCCCAGGGCCACTCCAGGGACCTCATGCATGACCTTCCTTCTCCAGGGCCTCTGGACAAGGACTGCGTGGGCATTTGGTAGACTGTGCAGAGAGGCAGCAATAGTCATCAGACCTGACTTCAGGTCTATAATGATGTGACCCAACTTAATTTCTCTGCCTCAGTCTCTCCTCCTGTAAAATGGACTCATAACCTGCCTGTTGGGATGCTTACATCAGATAACATGTGGGTAACACCTTATGCCCTGCTCATCTCCCAGCAGTGGCCAAGGAATGGAGCTTTTCTTCCCAGCCAGGACCAGACTATGCCCCTACAGAAACCACCAAGCCCCAGAAGAGTCGCCTTGGCTAGCTGTGCCCCACCACTCCCAGCTTCTTGCAATCGATTGCTCAAAAACCCGAGCCCAAAAAAAGAAAGTCAACAAACATATGAGAACTTCAGTGTGGAAATGGAGCACACAGAAGGAAAACATTAGGAGCAGAACAAACAGAAATGTCATTTAGTTCAGCAACCCCATGGCAGCTCCAGAACCAAACAGCCCGCAAACAAGGCCACATTCAGCTCCCATCTCTGGTTTCTCCCCACAGTCAGGCCTTGCCCTCATCCCTGTGACGTTAGTTCTTCTCTCAGCACTGCTTGCCAGACAGCTGCCCAACCCTTGGGGCTGCCCAATCGTGCCTGAGACCTGAGATCTTGAGAGATAATAATGGTTCTTTTGCAGCCTCCCCTTAAACACACACACACACACACACACACACACTCACTCACTCATTCACATCCTACCTGATTCCCTATGGCAGAAAGAATTCCCATAACCCTAAGCAGGTGGAGCCCTCTCCCACCCCAAAAGAAAAGGACAGGAAGGCAAGGTCCCTGATAGCCAGATTTATTTTACATTCCCTTCCACAGGGGACTTGGGGGTTGGGGGCCGCTGGGCAGGCAGGAGGACAGCACACATCACTCTCCCTGGAATACATCTGGGACAGGCCAGTCCTCGGAGGCCCCAACCTTCCTGGGCGCTACAGCAGCAGGAGGATAAGCACGACCGAGCCCAGGGCTTGGCAGCCTGTGGGAAGAGGGAGCCTTTGGGCAAGACCTCTTGCCAGGCCTCGAATGCTAAGGAAGTGCTGCGTCCATCCCCCATCTCACTCCCAGGCCCAGCTGGAGGCAGGAAGGCAAAGGGGATGGCAGGCAAGCTGGAGTGAAAGGGGAGGAATCCCTTCCAGGCAAAGATGGCCTTTGGTCTCTATTAGGTTAGGAAGCTGGTCCTTGTTAGAGGAACCCCATGGGGGTGAAGCTGGGAGCCGGCCCCTGTTAGAGGAAACGCCATAGCAGGGTGGGGTGGTGGACACGGGGGTCTGGTCTCAATAAGGCCTGGAAATAGTCTCCACTTCAAAGCAGACCTCTATATTTGGGGAGTGGGGTAGGGGAGGATATAAAAGGGCTGTTAGAGGAATGCTTGTGAGTTGTGGGTGGGAATCAGTCCAGGGGGCTTCAAGGGAGGTTCCGTGGGAAAGGCCGCTGAGGTTGTCTGCAGATGCCAGCGGCTCAGGTCCTGCGGGAGGAGGATGGGGGGGCATCCTCTCTCTCGCCCATAAGTGTTCTGCCCCCCATCCCATCCTGGCTGGGCTCTGAGTTGCCACGGAGATCACTCACACCGGGGCTACATAATTTCCAGGGAATGTCCCAAATTTCTGGGTCCTCCGGGAGACACCTGAAATAGGAAAGACAGAAAGAGCATTCCCCCACGTTTTAAAAGAGGAATGGGGTTTGGGGGGAGTGAGAGCCCTGCCCTCTGCTGGCAGTGTCCAGAACTGCAGGCGGAGTCCCGGTCCCAGGGAGGATTCGTTTTTTCTCACTCCTGCCCCCTAGAGGCAGAAGCTTAGATGGGACAAGCCACACTTCATGATTTCGATAATGATGGACGAAATCTGAGCGCTCAACAACTGTGTACAACTCTGCACACAGCACTGAATAACCCCACCCGTCCTTGGGAAAGCAAGGACACAGGAGGATGAATCACAGAACATAAGTCGGGAGGACTCTCACTGGTCTAGTATGACACCCTAATTTTAGAGATGGGGCAGGTAAGGCCACATGAATTCCCCCAAAGCATTCAGCTGCTTAGAGGCAAAGGCGGGACTAAAATCCAGGCCTCTGTCTGCTACAACCCCAAAGAAACCTGTGTGCTGGGGTAGAGGAGGGGAAATGCTAGAAGACACAGGAATATAAACTGAAATTAAAGTTCTGGACCTTCCCTTCCAGGCAGGCAGACATTCCATCCTGACTCTCTTCTGAGCAGCCCAGGCCCATCTTGCCCACAGGCCTTGCTGATACTCCTCCCCTGCCCGGAGTGCCTCCCCTCTCCTCTCTCCTCCCCAAATCCTTCCCCTGTTCCCCTACTTCCTCCAGAAAGCCTTCCCTGACCTGCACTGTCCAAAATGATACCCACTAGCCACATGTGGCTGCCGAGCACTTGAAATGTGCCAGTGTGACCGAGAAACCGAACATTCTAAACCTTTCCTCTAAAAGCACTTGTGGCTTATTCCACGAAAGTGGTGCTTTTTCCTCTTGTCTTTATTAGGAGTTGTAAAAAAAAAATGCAAAAGTAGACGTGTACAGAGTAAAATTAGAATGTGCCCCGAAGCCCACCCATCCAAGGAAGGACTGTTAACAAGGTGGTGCTTCATAATTACTGGTGTGTCCGAAGCTTAGTCAGCAATGAGGTGCTGGGATTCAGATGAGAAAGGGTGGGCTGCCAGGTCAAGGGATCACCCCTGTGGCCACCCCTCCTCAGGCAGCCAGCCTTCCAACCCCTCAGGCCCTGCAGCCTGCTGAGTGGGAGCTTCAGCAGGATGTTCACTCCTCTGAAGCTGAGGCCTGGACAGGGCCTGCCCACTCTGGGAAAAAGCCTGCTGGGTTGGTCACCTTGAACCAGGCCAAGGCCAACCTGAGGCTTCCTGCTTTAGTCCTTTGCCTGAGCTGCCCTTGGGCCAGCCCCGAAAGCCGGGATCTTTCTCCTCTCTCTCCTCTTGGGGGTGGGGGGAGCTAGCTGCTAGCTGGGGGTGGGGATACACAGGTGTGAGACTTGCTCCTTTCCGTCGGGGGCTTAGTGTCTCAGGAGATAGGACCCTTCCCCTGCGAGGACTGCTCCAGAGACAGAGGTGTATCATGGAAGGAACAGGGGCCTGGGGGTTGGGAACCCTGCTGCCCTGAGTCCAGCTGGCTTCGCCAATGACCCTGAGCTGGTCTGCTTTCCTCCCAGGTCTCACCCCTCTTCAGGGAATGAAGGCAGGCAACAGAAGTGCTGGCTTTGGGGAAGCAGCCAGTGCCCGGCTGGAAGGGTGGGGGATGGTCAGTCCGTGAACCTTTGCTGAACCAGCACCGGCCGCCAGTAGCAGCCACCCAAATCCCCCCAGGGACCCTGAGATACCCTTTCTGAACTGCCCAAAGCCCATCCCCCACAGGACCCAAAGATACCCCTTCTGGCCTGTCCCCCAACGCATCCCCCTAGAACCCTGAGATACACCTGCCCCCAGCCCACATACCTACAAACCAGCCGTCGTCACACTGCTGCATGACATCCACCCAATCCCCCTCCCGCAGCTCCAGCTCATCCTCATTCTGGGGTCTGTACTGGTACATCGCCCGGTACCTGCAGGAAACATCGCCATGGCAACCACCAGAGCCCTCGCCCCCTTCCCCAGACCAGGCCTGGAGTGTCTTAAAGCCAAGGTAGCCACATCCTCTGAATTTCCCAGCGTCCCTCCATGCTCCCATTAGCCCCTGGCCCAGTTGCAGGGATGGCGACTGTGTCTGGCTTTAGCGCATTCTTCCCCAGGCCTGCTCCCCGCTCTCCAAGCCCTCATCACCCAAACCCCACCTCCTCTGAGTTCCCAGTGCCTTCAAATCTGTCCTACCAGTTCCCACACTTTGCGCACACATGCGCTGAACTCAGGGCTGGAAACCCAGTGAGGAGACGGAGGCCAGGGGGCCCAGTGTGGGAGGCTTGCTTTAAGGCCCAGGGCTGGCAGGGACAGGTCAGGAACACCGCAGACAAGCGCCCTCCTGCCCCCGCACCGCCCCCCCCACCAAAATCACCCATAAGCACTATAATGACAAGCACTCTTTCGTAGGAATTTACCAACTCCATCCCGGGATGGGGGCAGGAGCGGGTTAGGGCGTCCGTGTGCTCAACACTCCTTGCGGGGTAGCCCCCCCCCGACCCTGACCAAGCACCCCAGCCAGTACTCACAGGGTCCAGTGTATCTGAGTGGTGTTGGGGGATGAGGTCCCCAGCTCCAGGGGACGGCTGGAGCCTCCAGGATGGGACAGAGCTGAGCCAGGGGTGCTGAGACTCTGGGGTCCACAGGAAGGCAGGCGGGCACATGCAAGCATGAAGGAGGAGGAGTGAACGGGCCTGCCCACCTCACCAGGAGTAGCTTCCCACGATGCCTCATCTTATCTCGCAATCGCCACGGCACAGGGAGATCTGTCTGACGGTTTCACTTCACAAGTGCTGGGAAGTTGGGCCCAGGTAGGGGAGATGGCTGATTTGAACACGTGCACAGACAAAGCCCGGAGCGGGAGAAGTCCTGTGCCCTGGCTCTGTCTGCCCATAACAGTTTGCTGAGTGAGTGGATGAACCCAGGAGCAGATGCACTTGTCTGTGGGCTATGTCAGCACGAGGACCAATGGCTATAACTTACCCATCAGCTACTACCTACCAACTACCCTCTGCACCTCTGCAGTGGGGATTACTATCCCCATTCTACAGGCGAGGAAACCCAGAACCAGAGAGGGCAAGTCATCTGCCCAAGGTCACACAGCAGGTGAATGGCAGACCCCCGACTCACGGCACACCCTGTCCCAGAGGCTGATATAGGGAAATCCCAAGAGTGGATTCTGGAAGGTCAGGAGGTTGGTGCTGGCTTTGGGTCCTACCTAGAAACTCCTGCCTCCCTGGGCTGCAGCTCAAGGACAGAACCAAGGGTCTGAGGTCCTCAAGGCCAGGATGGGGCTGCAACACAAGGTTCTGCCCAGTCACCCCACTAGTCTGTCCTGAGCAGTCTGGGCGGGATTCCGAAGCACAGACCATCACAGGAATGGGGGATACACTATGCGGAGCAGGGCTCAGCTCTCCGGCCTGAGGCAGGTCACCTTACCTGGGTCTGGGGTCTGGGCTCCTGGGTGGGGAAGGAGAAGCCAGTGCGGCGGGGGGAGGTCCGGCCCCCCCAGTCGGTGGGGTCAAATGGGCTGCGCGGCATTAATGGGGAGCTGGGGTGATGGGCCAGGCCGGCACTGGTCAGGCGGGGAGACGCAGGGAGCTGGGGGCTGTCGTCGCAGACCCGAAGCCGGGGCTCCCGGGTCACCTGCACGTAGCTGGCAGGGAAGATGCCCTGGCGCCCGGTGCCTGAGATGCGGCCCTCGTACCAGTGCTCGTTCACCTTGCGGATCAGGCAGATGCGCTCCCCCTGGTCACAGAGAGGGAGTTAGTATCTGCAGGGCCCTCTCGGGTGCCACGTACCCGAGGGAGCCTACGTGGGACAGTGTAATTTAAACCTAACACCTTGCACAAAGGGATCAGGCTCAGAGGGTGTCAGCAGGTTATACAGAGGTCACACAGCTCAATGCCAGGCTGGTAAGAAGCACCGGGCAGGCATTAGCCATCACTGCCGTGATTGGGTCCTTCCCTGCCTCCACCCTGGGTGATCCGGTCACCACTGCATCAGAAAACAAACTCTCTGAGGGCAGCTGGTGTGTCCTCACGCCCCCATGCTGACTAGTGTTAGTGGGGCTGCCCTGGGAAGGATGGTCTCTGGCCTCCACATGCCCCCACCCCTCTCCATCCAGCCACCTCCTTCCCCCTCTCTCCCTGGGCCAGCTCTTCTGGGGAAACATTCGCTAGTGGCAGTCATGGCCTCTGCCCCCAAAATCAACCAAGGGAGACCAGTTCCCTGCTTTCCAGGACAACATTTTTCAAGCTTTCTGAACTATGATCTATAGTAAAAAATATGTCGTAATAACAATTCAGTACACACACAAACATATATACATAACTGTCTAAAAGTTTGTAAAACACCTTTCTACATGCAAGGCATTCTAAGATTTCCATTCTCTTAAACATGCTGAGGAAATTCCCTTGCAGTCCAGTGGTTAGGACTCGATGCTCTCACTGCCATGGGCCCAGGTTCAATCCCTGGTTGGAGAACTAAGATCCCGCAAGCTGTGAGGATCTCGCCACCAAAAAAAAAAAAAAAAAAAAAGCTGACTGTGATCCTCACAGCCTATCAAACTGCAATTTGAACAAAGCACAACTACTCTAGAAGTTTTGAACATTTAAAAAATGGGCAAAATTAAGGGAAATATATCCAAAGAGACTGAGGACAAAAATCTGAAATACTACTGAAGATGGGTACACCTGATATTTTTTTTAAATGTTTTTACTGCACATATTTACCTGTGTCCTCACCTGCCCCTGCCCTGCACCCCCACTCCCTGCCTGGCCTCACCTTTCGGAAGGAAAGCTCCACCTCCAGATCCCCCTTGAAGTTGTACTGGGCCACGGCTTCTCCATACTCTAGCACCTGGTAGGTCGGAGGCTTGATGGGCTTGGGGATCTCATCTGCAGGCAGCACCTGTAGGAAGAAAGGGCATGAGAAAGAGTCACCTTGGGCATCATCTGGGCACAGACCTGGGGCTCCTGGGAGGGTGAGGCAATATGGGCAAGATCTGTCCCCAGACCAGAGAGGAGACAGACACCAGACACAAGACTGCAGGTGGCCAGGGGTGAGCACAGGCAAGGGGGTGGTCAGTCCCAGAATGCTCCTGGAGGAAGAATTTCCATCAGAGGTATGTGGAGTGGGCATTATTAGAGTGGACCACAGCAGTGCAAATAGGAGAGAGTTTAAATTGGAGCACAGAAGGACATGAGGAGTTCCAAGGAGCAGGGAACTCCTGGTTACCTAAAAGTGAGGATCTACCATTTCACTGCTGCTGAGAACCAAGTGGCCCTCCTCCTCCTCCTCCTCCCCTTCTACCCCACCAGGTGCCCTGAGTCCCCACGCTCTCTCTGCTTCACCTTACCCAGAAAATCAAGACACTAATAAAATAGTTCCTACTAAGATGTAAATGACTGATGACATAGAATACTATATATACTTTGTGGAACTTCAGGATCAGGGACATCGTTCTGAGGATAAGGGAGGTCTATTGATGCCTATGAGATGAAGAGCCTGAATTAGATGACCCAATCCATGAGTCAAAAAGGAAGCCACAGAGGAAATGAGAATAGTTTGAGTTGAGTGAAAAAAACAAAATATCAAAATCTGTGGGATGGGGCTTCCCTGGTGGTGCGGTGGTTGAGAATCTGCCTGCCAGTGCAGGGGACGCGGGTTCGAGCCCTGGTCTGGGAGGATCCCACGTGCTGCGGAGTGGCTGGGCCCGTGAGCCACAATTGCTGAGCCTGCACGTCTGGGGCCTGTGCTCCGCAGCAAGAGGGGCCGCGATGGTGGGAGGCCCGTGCACCGCGATGTAGGAGTGGCCCCCGCTTGCCGCGGCTGGAGAGAGCCCTCGCACAGAGGCGAAGACCCAACACAGCCATAAATAAATAAATAAATTAAAAAATTAAAAAAAAAAAATCTGTGGGATGTAGTTAAAGCAGTGCTTAGAGGAAAATTTATAGCATTAAATGTTTACATTAGGGGAAAAAGGTTTCAAATCAATAATCTAAACTACCACCCTAAAAAACTAGAAGAAGAACCTAATGCAAGCTGAAGGAAGGAAATAACGAAGTGGCAGAAATCAATGAAACTGAAAACAAAAATAGAGAAAAATCAGTGAAATCAAAAGTTGGTTCTTTGAAAAGATCAATAAAATTAACAAATCTCTAGCCAGAATAAGAAAAGATACAGATTACCAATATCAGGAATGAAAGAAAGGACATCACTCTGCATCTTACTGACATTAAAAGGATAATCAGGGGACTTCCCTGGTGGCACAGTGGTTAAGAATCTGCCTGCCAATGCAGGGGACACAGGTTCGATCCCTAGTCCAGGAAGATCCCACATGCCGCGGAGCAACTAAGCCAGTGTGCCACAACTACAGAGCCTGTGCTTTAGAGCCCACGTGCCACAACTACCGAGCCCACGTGCCACAACTACTGGAGCCCGTGCTCCGCAACAAGAGAAGCCGCTGCAATGAAGACGGAAGGCAGCCAAAAATAAATAAATAAATTTTTTAAAAAAATCAGGAAACATTATGAACAACTTTATGCCAATAAAATAGATAATTTAAAATTCCTTAAAAGATGCAAATACCAGAGATAACCTGTAGCCCTGTGTCTATCAAATCCAGAACCTGTCTCTGGATTCAGATTCTAGATCTTCTACTTAACGACTTGTCTCTGAACCTTAGCAAGTGCATCTGCAAAAGGGGGATGATTTAACACTTTCCCAGGTTAATGAGGGGAACAAGGGAAGTAATACACATGAAGAAGATGACGCAAGTATATGTGATTTGTGAACTATCACATGATCCATACTCTTGTCAGTTGCAGTTAGAATTCTTCCCAAAGACAGCTTGAGAGAGGTGGATTCTGAGTGGTGAAAGTGGGGGAGGCCCACAGGGCTGGTGGCCTCTGGTACAGGAACTGAGTTGTTTGGTTCTTCCCCCCTGGGCTGGGCTCCACCTTTAGCCCTCATTTAACAAACATTTCCTGAGGGCATGAATGAGGCTGAGACTTGGCCCCTGCCCGGAGCTCACAGTTTTACGTCTTAGGAAACTTGCCAGATGTGAGGGAGCAGCCAGCTCCAGAGAGAGGGGCCCTGGATGCTTAAAGGGGTCTGCACTCCCTGCAAACCCATGCGCCCACCCAGCCAGGCCCCTGCTTGCTGCTGCCCTGCTCACCTCCACGTAATTGGCGGGGAAGATGCCCAGCCGGCCGTGATGCTCCCCCTCCAGCCAGTTCCTATCCACCTCCTTGTGGATGTAGACGATGTCACCCTTCCTTAGAGTCAGCTCCCTGAAGGCCAGAGCAAGGACATCCAGCAACCTGAGGTCCTCCGGGTCCTCCTTCCCTTCAGACCCTGCCCAGCGCACCCAGAGTCCCCTCCACCCTCTGGGGGGCCCACTGCAGCTCTGTCCTCCCAGAGACTGCCCCAGAGGGAAGGAGAGGGAAGAGAAGGGCACTTACTTAGGGGATTGTGCCTGGAAGTCAAACTTGAGCCGGGCGGCCTTCCTCTGGGCAGGGGGAGAGGACAGAGGGACTGACCTCAGTCAAGCAGCTGGCAGGTCACGAAGAGCAGTCACCGGGACCCACCCCAGGCCCTCCTTGCACCCTGACCCTAACGCTCCCACCCCCCCTTACCTTCTTCTCTTCCTTCCTGGCTGGGCTGCCCCCTGGTTCAGAGGCACTAGGGTCTGTGGAGAAGCACTACCTCAGCTTGGGAAGGCCACGTCTGGGGGGCAGGGCTGGGATGGGGTTCTGCTCCCCCTCCCCGCCCAGGACCAGTGGAAGCAGGGGGCTCCATGACCTTCCTGCCCCCTCCCCCGGGGTCCCAGCATATCTGGTGCCTGGGGGTGGTGGTGGGCGTCTGCCTGGGTGAGAACAAGAGCAGGATCTGCTTCTTACCTCGGGTTGAGGAAGGGTAGTCGAAGTCCCTCCGACCTAGGAAGGGGCTTCCTCCGTCCGCCATCCTGTGGGCGCTCAGGGAGGAACCCTGGTAAAGTGCATTCGGGGAACTGGAGCTCCAGGCGGAGGCCGGGCTGCGCGGGGGGCACACGAGTGAGCCACCTGTCTGGAGCTTCACAGCCTACCCCGCTCACCCCTGACCGCCCAGATGTCCCACCCACCCCCTTCTCCCATCTCCCGCCGCCTCCTCCCAAGGCGTCTCCCAGGTCCCGGGCTCTCAGCAGGATGTCCTACTTCCCGAGCGGTAAAGGCCTGGAAAGGGTGCGGCCCGGGGTGGGGGAAGCCGGAGTGCGCGGCGGGATCCCCTCGCCGCCGCCACCCGAGTCCCGAGCTGGGGGCAGGCTTCTCTCTGCGGGCCAGGGATGGCACCCCTGGCGGCGAGCTGTGGATCGGGCCCCCGCCGGCCACTTTCCGCGCTCCGAGCCCCTCCTCCCGCCGTCAGTGTCCCGGGCTCGCCCCCTCCCCGCGCCACGTCCCCGCCGGCGGCCCTCCCGCCCCGCCCCGCTCCGCTCCGCTCCGCTCCGCCGCCACTCACCGCGCGGGAGGCCGCGGCTCCCGGGACCGTCGGGGCGCCTGAGAGCTCTGTGCGGGAGACGGGCGCGGTCAGGGCCCGGGACGCCGGTCCCCGACACAGCCGAGGCCGCCGCCTCCGGAAAAGTTTTTGGCTCGTAAGGGAGCGGGAGGGGGAGCGGGAGGGGGAGGGGGAGGGGAGGGGCGGGAGGGGGAGGGGGAGGGGAGGGGCGGGAGGGGGAGGGGGAGGGGAGGGGCGGGAGGGGGAGGGGGAGGGGAGGGGCGGGAGGGGGAGGGGTCCTAGAGTTGCCCGCGCGGGCGGCGGGCTGGGAACTGGAGGAGCGAGGAGCCGGGGGAGGAACCGCGGGTGCGGAAGGGGGAGGGGAGGCCGGGAAATCGGGGCCTGGTTGGGGTTGGGGTCCCAGCGGGCTGAGGTCTAGGGGGCGGGGCTAGGCCGGGGGCGGGGGACGCCTCCGGCTCTCGTACGGCAGGCTGCCGTGGAGTCGGCCTGGGAGGGTTCTCAGGGGTCACTAGGGACAGTGAACGCCCTGCATTTTAGGAAGGAGAGAGCAAACAGGGATGAAGTCTCCCAAGGTCGCGAGTGCGGCTGGAGGCGACGCCTCTCGTCGGCCTGCGCCTCCCACCCAGGCCCGGCAGCCGCGGCTCCGGGTTCCTGCCTCCCCCCAGGAGGGGACTGGGAGGCCGGTACCTTGGGGGACGGCTGCCCGGTCTCAATGGCACGCAGGTCCTTGTCCAGCTCGGCGCTCAGCTTGGCCAGCTCTCTCTCCAGCAGGACCTGGCGGCGGGTTATGGGGAGAGACTTGGACAGCGGGGAGGGGCGGTGGGGGGGGGGCAGTGCACCGTGGGGGGCGCTGGTCAAAGGTCAGATGTGCGAAGCCCAGTGGGCAGCGGGACAAAGCACAGGGTGCTTGGGTAAAGGGCAGGCTCAGGGCACAGGGCCAGGCCAGGCCGCCTACCTCTGGGCCTGCCAGGAGGTGCGTCTCAGGGTGTCAGGAGGGCCCTGCCCGCTGACCCAGCTCACCCATCCCCTACTCCCATGGTAATACTTTAGTACTTCCTGATGTGCCTCAGTACCATTTTCTGTTGTGTTACTTCTCTGTTCAAGACCTACAGGACTCCCTACTTCCTTGCCCATCAAGTCTTCTACGGCCTTCCACGGCCTGGCTTCACTCTACCCAACCTGCTTTCCCTCCCACTGCCCGTCCAGCCGGCTGAGTGTTACACACACACACACACACACACACACAGAGGCCCCTCCAGCCTTTGCGTGTGTCTCCCCCATCCTGAGCCCCTCTCTCTGCCTGTCCTCCAAGCTCCACCTCCAAGAACACTTCCTGACAACTCCAGTCCACACTAATCACTCCCTTCTCAGCTCCTGCTTTGATGAACACACAATTTTCAAGACACGTTTACTGAGCGCCTACTGTATGCCAGGCACTGTCCTGGGTGTTGGGGGTATAGAGGTAAACTGTATGGGACTGGAGAGGGTCAGAGCTTTGGGTCCGTGGCCTTTGCCCATGGTCACTGGGACCAACACCACCCATAATCTCCCTCGTTGTTCCCCCAACATGCTGTCTCCCCTCCTGCCCACCTGCCCGCAGCACTCACCTCGATGGGCTGGGGAGGCTTCTCAACAGGGTCATCTACCAATGGTTTCTTGGGCTAAGAGTGGGACGAGTGAGTCAGAGGGGGTGAACTCGCTCCCCAAATGCACTCGCTGAGGGTGCATCCTATTCCAGAGAACCAGGCCCACACTCACCTTCTTCCCAGTCTCTAGTTCTTGCAGAAACTGGTTCCAAGATTCTTCCGTCCAGACATTGTCTGCTTTCTCTCGGTGTCTGGACACCTGCATAGGGGTGGGTAGGCATCAGCTTGAGTAGAGAGGTACTGGGACACTGGCCAGGCTCAAAAAGCAGGCTTTCAGGCCACTGTCCCACCCCATCAGTGCCCTCCTAAGGATTCTGGGCTCTTCTGGCTGCACAGGCCCCAAGCTGGAAAAAAAGCCTTATCTGTGCTATTGCAGCAGAGGGCCTGGCCAAAGAGTGTGGTGGCGGGAGAAGTGGGGAGGGGGGGGACGGGGGGTGGGGATGGAGGGGGCGGGGAGGGCGGTGGGGGGATGCTGGGTGAGCTACCTGATTTGGGGTCTGGTGCAGGGAAGAGGATGCTTCAGCATTGCGACTGAAGGTGTTTCTAAGAAACTCTTCAGAGACATCCCAGCTTCTTCTAAAAAAAGGGAAGGACATCTCTTCAGTTTCCTTTTAGGGAAACTGAGGCATGCGTGAGCACACAATCCTGGGGAGGGAGCTGCACCCCCTCCCCACCTGCCTCCGGGCTGTGGAAGCAGTGTTAAATAGTAAAACGTTGTAAGCTCCGAGTTCGAATCCCAGCTGGCCCCACCACTTAGCTGTGCCACCTTTTGGCAAGTTAATGAATTCTCAGAGTCTCTGATTCGACGCCTATAATATGAGAATGATTCCCACCCTCATAAGGGTGTGGTAAAGCTTAGGTGGGGGAACATATGTGAGACACCAGGAGAAGGGCTGACACACACATCTGCTCCAGGAGTGGCCAGTCCCTTTCCTGCTGGCCTCGGTGGAATACCTCGCATTTGTGTTCTGTCTGGCCCCGTGACTGTGGGTATATATGTTTGTGCAGCTTCGATGAAGCTGGTCGCCATGGCTAAGTGCCTTGCACCAATGCCCAATGGTGTGGGACTACGTCTTAGTCCCAGGAAAACCCAGGACAGGGCAAAGAGCCTGCAGGCCTGACCCTGGAGCTCTGGGCAAGTTACTTCTGATCCGTGGGCCTCAGTTCCCTGGGGTGCTGGATCAGTGATGTCATCTGTCACATTTGCCTTAGTTCCCCTCCAGGGCTTCCTTCTTGGCTGGCTGAAATGTTCCAGCCTCTGCTGAATTTGAATGTTTCCACCAAGTGGAACCATTGTACCAAGCTTATCAAATGATGGAATGTCTGACAGGAGGGTCAGTATTTGTTGGCTGTAACTATGACTCCATTCTCTATTTTAGAAAGAACATCAGTAATAACACTGATAATGAGAATGGAATACATTGTTCCTAATTTAAGGAAGCTCCAGTCATAATTAAGCCTGTATAATAATAATGTTTGTGGAGACTTGCAATGTACCTTGATCTTCACGACCACCCTCTGATGCCCACTTAACAGATGGGGCTAGTGAGGCGTAGACTGGTTACCTCGGTCCAGGTCACATGGCTAGTGGCAGCACACCGGCTTTAATCCAGAACTCTGGGTCCAAATCTTGACCAAATCTTGTTCAAATCTTAGTCTCTACCTTATCGATGATGCCAAGAGCCACAGCCCAGTTAAGACCATGCTGATGAGGTCACGCCCTCCCCATAAAGGAATCAGAAGCTCATTGATTACTCTGTGACAGAGAAGCTCCTGATTCTTAAGGTTGGGCTGAGCTCCTACAGGGCCCTGCAGCCCGGGCTGGGCTCATGTGGTTTGCACAGAGAAAAGGAACTCCGTCCTTGACCTATCTGGAGGGTTCCTCTCTCAGCGGCATCTGGGAGAAAGCTTGGGATCCTCTATGCCCCTTGTTTTCTTCCAGGCTTCAGAGTGGATGGCCACAGGTCCCAGGTCCACGCCTAGTCATGGGCTGCCCCGCTCTCCACCCCATATGATGAGTGGATCTTTGGGGTGATGAGTTCCTGCTGCCAACCACAAAGGCATCACAGGCGGTCCTGACCAGGAATGGCGCAAAGTCCATCCCTGCCCGCCATTCCCCTTTGGCTCTGGTGGGGAGGGGAGGATCTGGAGCAGTGGGGACCCTGAGAAGGGGCAGAGCCATGGAGGGGAGCCAGCCGCCCTGCTCCAAGACTGTGCCAGCTGTGGCCACCAGGGGGCGCCAGTCCCCACAAGGAAGCCAGCGCCCCTCCGCAGCTCCTCCCCACGTTGGCTCACCCGCTCACAGACGACGTCAGGTCTGGCCTGGCAGCAGGTCTTTGCTGGGGCCCTGGATGCCTTGAGTCTGCTGAGGTGTCACAGGAAGAAGCCACTGAAAGTGGGAGAAAACAAGCAGGGGTGGTGGGAGGTGAGAGCTGGGGTTGAGGGCGCCTGGGTGACCCTTGAAGGTTCTGGCCCACACCCACCCGTGCTCCTGGATGGCAGGCGGGAATGGGGGTGATAGTCTGGACCACGAAATATGGGCTTGGGGCCAAGAGCTTTACATTCTTTACTGAACCTTCAAAACATCTCTGGGGTGTTCCCGTTGTACACGTGAGGAAAGAGAGGCCCAGAGAAATCATGGCCAGGGCTAGGCATTCGCCGGACAGTGAAGCAGAGGCTCTTAATTACCATCTACCAGGGCATTTGGAGCTCGCAGAAATGGGCTGTACAAACTTCTCAAGCTGAGCTCAGCCAACTGGGGAGCCCCAAAGCCAGGTGTGGCTGCAGGGAGGGGCAGACGCAGGCGCCGGGCTGGGGTGGGACACCCGCACCCCCTCACCTTTGGGTGTTTCCTCGAAGGTCCGGTCCAGCTGCAGGTCTGTGGGAGCAGAAAGGACCAGGTCAGGGCTGGGGCAACAAGCGAGGATGGGGAGCCCCATGAGGCTGCCCCAGAGGCTCCCAGCACCACTCCTGCCTAGAGCAGGGGCCAAGGGGCTGAGTCAGAGCCTGAAGAATGTCCCGAGGGAGGGAAGGAATTAGGTTCCTGGGAGGGCTTGAAATGCCTCTGGCCGACTTAGGGCCTGAGCGAGCCAATGGGGTCAGTGGCCTCGCCCAAACCCTCCTGCCCCTCCCTCCCGGCGTTCCCACACACCCTCTCCCTGACCTTTGCAGACCTGCCCTCACCAGGTCAGTTTGGGGAATCCCACTTCCCCTTCGCCCTCTTTCCCTTTCTGCACCCTCTTCTAAATGCCTGTCCTTCCCCCTTTGCCCAGACCCACTCCTCAAGGTGCTCAGGACTTTCTGGGGCCTCCTAGGAAAAGCTACTGACCAGCCAACCCACTTGATCCCCTTGGCACGCAGACACACGACCACAGTTCCGACCTTAAACGCAAACCAAAACGCCCCTCTCCGGATCCCACACCTTCCTCCAGCTCCTGGAGTTTTCTGCTTTCCTTTGCAGCAAACCGCCGGCCATAAGGAACTCAGTGTCTCCAGTTCCCCTTCCCGATAAGCAGGCTTTCAGCCTGAGCCACCCTCATCAAGGACCCCAGTGACCTCCGCCTTACCAGATCAAAGGGCAGTCCGGCTTGACCATCAACAGCATCTGTCACAGTGGGTCACTTCCTCCTTTTGAAATTCCTTTTCACTTGGCTTCAGGGAGACCACTCTGGTTTTCCTCCTGCCTCCCGGGCTGCCCCTTCCCAGGCTGCACAGCTGATGCCTGCCCATCTCTCAAACCAACTGCTTCAGGGCTCAGTCCCTGGGCCTCTGTCTCTCTGTCTCCCTGGGTGATCTGGTCTAGTCTTCTACCTTAAAGATCACTGTCTATTCCAGGGACTCATAACCTTAGCTGCACATCGGAGTTACTTGGGGGAACCTTGAAATCAAAATCTCTTTGAGTGGGTCCCGGGTATTAACATCTGCAGCTTAGGCCTCGCCTCTGAACTGCAGACTTGTATATCAGCTGCCACTCTGGGTGAACCATATCGAAAACTGAACGCCCCTTAGACCTGCACCTCTCGCCGCCTCCCCTGTGTGTACGCGCATTTATAAAGGGCAACTCCATCGACTCACTCAGGTTTAAAGTCATCCCTGACTCGCCTCTTTCAATCCATCGGCAAATTCCCATGACTCTGTCTCCGGAATCCCACCAGGCCCGCTGCTACTGCCCTGGTCCAAGACTCTTCAGCCTGGATTCAAGCCAGGCCTCCTGACTGGTCCCCCACCTCCGCCCAGCCCCACCTCTTCCCCGCCTGGCAGCCAGAGGGAGCCTCTTCAGCCATCACTTGTCAGAGCCTGTCACTCACTCTTCTGCCTAGAGCCTCTGGGTGGCTCCCAGTTCTCACAGAGTAAAAGCCAAAGGCTCTGAGCGACCGGATCCCAGCACCTCTGTGATCCATCTCCTAACACGTGCCCCTCTCACTGTGGTCCAGCCCCTCCCTGCGGCTCCAGAACATGCCCGGCCTGCTCTGCCTCCGGGTCCCTGGTGCTCCCCAAGCGGCAACGCGCCTTCCCCAGCCCTGCAGGGCCAACTCCTTCACACCCTTAGCTCTCCGCTCAGATGCCACCGCTCAGGGGCCTTTCCTGACCAGCCTGCGTGAGGTGGCAGCATCCCTGCACTGGGCGCTCCCCCGGCTTTTTTTCCCTAGCCCTTACCACCACCTGCCATGTTAAATACTTATCTGTTTATTCTGTGACCCCCCTCTGCCTTAAGCTTCGCTAGGGCAGAGACATTCTCTTTTGCTCCCTGTTTTGTCTTCAGCACCTAGAATAGTGCCCAGCACACAGCAAGCGCTCAACAGTTGGTTAAGGGACTGACTGAACAAATGCGTGACCTCGTGGCTTCCCAGGCCCTCAGAGGACACCGGGGACAGCGTCTGGTCATTTTCCCCCGAGTACAGGGAGGAGATTGGCGGCTCCTTCCTTTGGCCTGTTTTAGCAACCACTCATCACAGAGGCTGGGGTGGGTGGAGAGACTTCCCTGGGCAGGTAAGTTCCCTTTTCTACCCCTTACTCCCCAAGCCCCAGGGGTCCGAGCCCACATAGGCAGAGAGAGGCCTCTGGAAGGGTGTCTCACCCGGCATTTTCCGGTGAATCTGCTGGAACATTCTCCGGTACCAGTCCCTGGGGCTGTCAACACTCTGGGATCAGAGAAGGCAAAGTCAGGCTACCCTCCCAATATCAAACCACAGAAGTTTTCTCCTCCCTGAGTCCTTTCTCTGGCCACCCTTGAAGCCCCAGCGGGTGGGCTGTTGTGACACCTTTAACAACCATAACTTCGTGTAGCATGTTATGTTTGAATAAGATATATGGAAGGAGCTCCACCAGTGATGGTCCCTAAGCTGTGAGATCTGGGGTAGTTCACATTTTTTCCTCTTAGCTTTTCTGTATTTCTGATGATTCCACACAGAACATGTGTTTCTATGTAATGAAAAATAAAGGCAACAGTATCGGTGGGGGGATGGGGTGGGAATGGTATTTCACATCCTCTGCCTCACCTGTGACGCAAAAGAACCCTGGGAGGCAGAAGGGTATGTTACCAACTTGAGTTTCACTTGAGGGTGAGGAGGTGGAGAACTAGAGGAGGCGACTGGCTCAGGACAGGCCTGGGGGTGGAGGAAGGGCAGGTCCTCCGCACCCGGACCCCACCCCCGGGATCCTCCCACGCCTGCCACCCCTTGAGGCCTTCTCACTCAGGACTCTCCCGTTCACCCATTCAGCCGGTAACTTACTCAGCACCCGTTTCACTAGTGCCGTGCCAGGTCCTGGGGCCGTGAAAATGAGGGGGGTGGGTCCCTGCCAGGGTCAACCCTTACACTAGTGGTGCTCTACCACTGAGAATCTGGCGGGCAGTCTAGAACCCCACCAAAAAACCACTGTGCAACTCAGACATGCAAGAGTGCCTGTAATTTTATGGGGCTCATGATCCCCCAAACCCATCATGGTTGAACCCCTGCTTTAGTCTGGCACGGCTTGGGTACAGCCTTTGTTGTCAGAGGTGGAGCTCAGCGTGGGCCCCTGGGCCCCATCAATCAGTGGCCCCAGCCCTGGACTCACAGATCGGGGTGCGATAGGCATGCCGCTCTCATCCACAGGCCCGATTCCCTCATACTTGACCCAGCGCTTGTTCAGACGTTTGCTATCCTTGGTCCACGTGGCTGACCAGTTCTGGGGATGCTGGGAGGCAGGGGTCTTCTGGTTCCCAGAAGGCCGGCTCCCAGGACCTGGCCAGGTCTGATACCAGGCAGGGTCTGTGGGGCACGTACAGGGGAGCTTTAGCAAAGGGCAGGGGTCCCACCTGGGCTTGTTTGTCCCTTAGCTCCTCAGAACACTGATCCCCGTGGGTTCAAAAGTTTCAACATCTCCTTGTTTGTCTGAGTTGACGACGCAGATTCTCCAAATGTCCCCATCCCCAGCAGGACCCCAGGCCTCTGTTTATTTTGTAGTTAAAGTGAATGAAAATGGACTTTATCTTGAGAAATCTGTGCCCATCCCCACCCCACCCTGCTTTGCTGGGGATGTCCTAAAAGTTTTCAGAATGAGAGCCGGAATCGTCACTTGCAGAGGATGCTGGGGGGGAGACAATCCAGGTGAGGAGGCAGTGGGGTGTGGCAGAAAAGGCCCTGGGGCTGGGGGCGAAGACTGAAACCAGACCTGGGCTCTGCCACCTACCGGCTGTGTGACCATGGGCACAGCAATCAACCTCTCAGTGCCTGTTTCCACTTCTGTAAAATGAGGGTAGTCATGGCAGAGATGTAGGGAGATCTAGTGTGTATGACTGTATTCAGGACAGTGCCTGACACACAAGTCAACAGGCAAGGGACAGAAACTCATTCACCAGAACTTTCAGCCCCTAGGTGTAACAACGTAAGGGCTTCAGGGCAGGATGGACGAGGGTTTGAATCTCAGTTCAGCCTCTGTGACTGAACATCCCTGAGACTCAGGTTCTTCACTGGGAAGATGTTGATAATCACACCTTACCTTGTCAGGATACCAAGGGATGACGTGAGATAAGGCCTGTAAAGTGCCTTTACAGTGCCCAGAATTTTCTACGTGCTTAACAGCTATTTGTTAAATGAATGAACTACTTGACACAGGGCCTGCCTCAAGGGAATGCTCAGTAAAGGTTGCCACCCTCCTCAGGAGAGGGGCCCTTGGGGTGGGCCTGCACCCAGGAGGTCCCAGGATCTCCCAGACCCCGTGGCCCAGGCGGGGCTGACTCACAGGATCCCAGGAGCTGGCAGGCTCCCAGAGCTGCTTCTCCGGCCTTCTGCTGGGCTGCCAAGTACAGACTGGAGCAGCCCTTAGGGGGCCTGTCTTGAGTTCAGCCCCACCCCTTCCATAGCCAACATATGCTCGCATTCCTTCACCCTCCATCCCCAGTCCAAGCTATCTCCTGGCCATCTGGAGGTCCCCCGGGCCCCTAAGGCTATGTCCCCTGCACATGGCCTTCCCCTGACACTGGGTGGGGCAGGGAGGGGAAGGGATGTGTCAGCCTGGTCTCTCCCACAGCAGTTTCCCTCTCACAGGCCAGCGGGCTCACACGGGAGGGGCAGTTAGTTAGCTGAGCTAACTGGCCCCAGGCCCTCGAGAGGCCTCCATCTACCTCCTGCCCCTCCAGCCTGACCCAGGGTGGAGCCAGAAGGCAGGGCCCAGGAAGCTCTGACCCCCACCTCCACGGCGCTCCTGGAGCAGGTTTTCCTGAGCAGACCCACCTGGGTGCCTGGAAGCATCTCTCCTCGGTGGGAAGTACCCATTGCACACGGTCCTGGGCGCAGGGTCATGGAACTGGAAATTAAGGGTGTTGGAGCCACCATTCCGGATCACGGGCACCTGTGGGGAGGGGCCGGGAGCGGCAGGCAGCTCAGGCCCCGAGGGCTCTGCAGACGGGTGGGAGGGATGGCTGCTAGGGCACAGCCATACCCCATGGGGACGGCTTGACCCTTTCCAGGAAACCAGCGAGGCTCTCTGGAGCTATCACCTACCTCCTTCCCTCCCTCCATCCCTTTAACCCTCCCGCTCCCCCACCCGTCCTGAGAGCCCCCCACCAACTACAGGCCCCCAGTAACCCTCTCCCTCGCTGTTTCACTCACCCGTGTCCCCCGGGGGGATGACCCTACATGGGCCCGGAGGTGGCTGGGGATGAAGTCATCCAGGCTGAGAGCAGCTGGGAGGCTGCGGGCTGGGGCCTGCATGCTTGGGTCAAGGCCGGGGGACCCCGGGTGTACCAGCTGCTCCTCTGCGTGTCCTCTGTGGGGAAGGGAGGGGGAAGGGAGAGCCCTGCTGGGTCCAGGCTGTCTGTGCCCTCTGGGCCCGACCTCGGGGTCGGGCCAGCTGGGTGGGAGCTCACGGACGGGGAGAAAGGCCACTGCGGGCAGCCGCCTGCAGGCTGCCCGGGCCGGCTCCCAGAGGCACAATGGGCCGCTTGTTAGGCCGCGGGCAGGAGCTCCGGGTGGGAGTGGGGGAGGGGAGGCCGGGCCAGGAGGAGGGGAGGCGGGCCGGGAGCGCGCCTGCTGGCCAGCCCCTCTGGGGCTCTCAGTGCACAGCGCGGCCCTCTCCCCCGGAGCGAAGGCAGAGGGAACTGGGGCAGCTGGCAGGGAAGGGCCTGGGCACTGGGACTTTGTTTCAGTTCCCTCTGCCACTCCCAGGCCCTGTGTGGGCATCTGCTTGCCAGCGGGCACAAGGGGCTACTCAGGCGTGGGGGAGAGGCCCCGGACCACGGTGAGGCCACCCGCCCACTGCCCAACCGGGCCAAGGTTCCTGGGAGGTGGAGCGCGCTGGGCATTTCCAGGCCGCGGGAACCATTCCTTCTGAGCTCAGAGGAGTATCAGCTGTCTTCTTCGGCCTCTTCGCTCGGACTGAAGCCTCAGAGGGCTTCGGGTGCCCGTGAGGGGTGGGGCGGGGAGCCAAGCCGCGGGGGAGCAGGAAGGTGGACCTGCTCCCCGGCAGGCGGTGCTGAGTGTCACGCACACGCACGCACACGCACAGATGTGCGCACACGCCCCGCTTTCTCCTACACCTCCAGGTGGCTGTTTTCTGAACAGAGGGTCTCCCTGGGAGTACCATGCCTGACTGGCCAGCTGGGTTCTTCTGCCCCAGGCAAAGGTTAGGTCAGGGGAGAGGGCTCCCGGCAGCCGGGAGAGGAGCCGGTGGGGCTTCTCCATCAGAGAGCTCACCTGTCCCGCCTCACCTGTCCTATTGGACATGGCCAGAGGCTGAGCCAACCTCTGCCACCTTCCAGCGCTGGACCAGTTCTGGCACTTTTGTTGAGAGTTAAGGCTTGCGCGTGCCTGTGGGGTCTGGGGACTCACGGGAGGGCGGCGAGGGCCTTGTGAGGTGCTGTGTGTGCGGGGTGGAGTGTAAGCACAGTGCTCCGAATGTGACTTGTGCAGGGGGTACCATGGGGGGGTCATGTGAGCAGCATGGGGGGTGTGGGTACAGAGGGGGGCCAGCTGAATAGTAGGCGGGGGTGTGCAGTGGAGGTGTGTGTGTGCAGTGCAGGTGTGTGCAGTGGAGGTGTGTGTGTGCAGTGGAGGTGTGTGTGTGTAGTGGAGGTGTGTGTGTGCAGTGCAGGTGTGTGTATGCAATGGAGGTGTGTGTGTGTAGTGTGTGTGTGCAGTGTGTGTGTAGTGGTGTGTGTGTGTGCAGTGGGTGTGTGTGTGTGAAGTGGAGGGGTGTGTGTGCAGTGGGTGTGTGTGTGCAGTGGAGGTGTGTGTGTAGTGGGTGTGTGTGCGTGCAGTGGAGGTGTGTGTGTAGTGGGTGTGTGTGTGCAGTGGGTGTGTGTGTGCAGTGGAGGTGTGTGTGTAGTGTGTGTGTGTGTGCAGTGGGTGTGTGTGTGCAGCAGAGGTGTGTGTGTAGCGGAGGTATGTGTGTGTAGTGGGGGGGTGTGTGCAGTGTGTGCGTGTGCGTGTGCAGTGGAGGGGTGTGTGTGCAGTGGAGGTGTGTGTGTAGTGGGGGTGTGTGTGTGTGCAGTGGGGGTGTGTGTGTAGTGCGGGTGTGTGTGTGCAGTGGAGGTGTGTGTGTAGTGGGGGGGTGTGTGTGTAGTGGTGTGTGTGTGCAGTGGGTGTGTGTGTGCAGTGGAGGTGTGTGTGTAGTGGGTGTGTGTGCGTGCAGTGGAGGTGTGTGTGTAGTGGGTGTGTGTGCGTGCAGTGGGTGTGTGTGTGTAGTGGTTGTGTGTGTGTGCAGTGGGTGTGTGTGTGCAGCGGAGGTGTGTGTGTGTAGCGGAGGTATGTGTGTGTAGTGGGGGTGTGTGTGTGCAGTGTGTGCGTGTGTGTGTGCAGTGGAGGTGTGTGTGTGCAGTGGAGGTGTGTGTGTAGTGGGTGTGTGTGTGCAGTGGGGGTGTGTGTGCAGTGGGGGTGTGTGTGTAGTGGAGGTGTGTGTGTGCAGTGGAGGTGTGTGTGTAGTGGGTGTGTGTGTGCAGTGGGTGTGTGTGCGCAGTGTGTGTGTGTGTGCAGTGCGGGTGTGTGTGCAGTGGAGGTGTGTGTGCAGTGGAGGTGTGTGTGTGCAGTGGAGGTGTGTGTGCAGTGGAGGTGTGTGTGTGCAGTGGGGGGGCTCATATGAGCAGCACAAGTGTGGAGGCCAGAGGGGATGAAGGTGCAATGGGGGCTGTGATTACCGCTGTACCCAGTTCCTGCTCAGCCATGGGGGGGAGTGCGGTACTGCAGGGTACACACTAGGCTGGGGGCAGCTCCCTGACTCTAGTCTGAGTGGGGATTCCCTCTGACATTCGAAAAGACCTGCTGGGGACACAGCTTTTCCGGGCCCACCTCTGGCTGTGAGGGGAGTAGAGGGCTGAGGCTGGAGGAGGGGCCGCTCACCAGCTGGATCCAATTAGGACTCCTACCAAAAGCGAAACAGGCAGACACACCCCTGTTCCTGCTGCTCTCCCCCCCCTTGCGGGGGAAATTGAGGCGGGGGAGAGTGGGAGATCCGAGGGCTGGACCAGGCTGGTTCCTAGCCGCAGCCCCTCCCCCGCCAGCTGGCCACCGGAGGCCAAGTTGCGAGGTCAGCACTGGCAGTCCTGCCCATCAGCTGACCCAGCCTGCTTTCCTCTCCCTGCGGCCCACCCTGCTGTGTTCACTGAGAAGGGCCCTCCAGTAGGAAGGGGCGGGCAGGAGCTCTGCCCACACCACCTGATTTTCCAGGGGCTGCTGATCCTTGGTGGCCCAGCCTGACCCTCCCCAACACAGCTCCCGGGGGGCGCACGTCTCAGGATATGCAGGGGTGGGTGGGGAAGCGTGGGCTGAGTTTCCCTCCTGGCGGCTGTACCAGGAGACGATAAGGAGGACTTCTCGCAGGGAAGATGGAGGCACGGGAGTCAATGGGTCCAGCATCTGGCAGGGGACAGGGGCGCCAGGAAGTTCCTGGGGTCCTCCCAGAATCCAGGCAGCCTTTCACCCTGGCAGCCAGCTCCAAAGGGCTGGAAGAGGTGAGGTAGCCCTGCTGTAGTTGGCAGACTGCTTCCTCCCTCTAAGTACTGCCCTGACCTTGGGGGCCTGGCCCTATGCGCACTCCGGGGTATTTTCCAGCTACAAGACCACGTGGACAAGGACAGGTGTTCTCGAATTTCACCTTATCTGGATTGAGGGGGTACTTCTCACCTCTTTCCTCGCCGGAGTTTGGGACCAGGACCCCGGGGGAGGGGCTCCTTGCCTTCCCCTCGTGTTGGATGCGGGTCCCTCCTCGACTGCGCCCCCCCGCCGCGTCTCCTTTCCACCGCCTCGCCTTCCCGGCACCTACCTTCCCAGGCGAGCAGGTGGCGGGGACTGCGGACGCCCGAGAGGACAGGAGCATCTCTGCGCGGCTCCTGCCTGGCGCAGCCGCGACGGGCCCTCGGGGAGGGACGGCGGGCAGGGAGAAGTCCGGGCTGTGCCGTCCGCCCTCGTGACCGGGTCAGGACGGGCTCCGCGAGGCCGGGCCCCGGAGGAGGAAGAGAGGGATCGACGGAGCCGGAGTTGGGGGAGGGGGGCGAGGGCGCGCGCTGGGGGGAAGGACCGTGAGAGGCGCGCGCGCGGCGGAATGTGTCTCCCTGCGATCTGGTCAGTGGGCCGGGCTGGGGTGGAGGGCGGGGGCTCGGGCCGGCCGGTCCGGGGTGGGCAAGTGCTCCCCGTCGGGGCGCGGGCGGGCGGGCGGGCGGGCCACGGGGACAGCGTGGGCCCTGCCGGGGGCCGGGCCGGCCGCGAGGCGGCGCCGGGAGGAACCGCCCAGGGTCCCCGGGGAGCCCTCTCCGGTTTCCCAGCTGCTTCCCCGGCCCCCACCGCAGGGCGGGGGCCAGCGAGCGCCACTCAGAGTTTCCAGCGACATTTCCAGCGGGTGGGAAGGGAGCCGCTGCACGGCGGAGCCAGGACAGAGGGCAGGAATGATTAAAGAACCCGGGTGAGCCAGCAACTGATACGGAGCCGGCGGCCTCGGAAACGGGACCGGGATGCAGACAGGCTGGGGCCGAGATAAAGGCGCCGCACAGGCAGAGTGGCCTAGCGGGCCGAGTTTAGGCCCTGCCGCCTCTCTGCCCACTTGGGGAGAGAGTTTGTGATTGCGTGAGCGCGCGTCCGGGCGAGTGCAAACACACACACATGCGTGCGTGCACGGGCAAACGGGCGGATGCTCACACACGTGCAAGGCCCGCGGAGGACAGCGCGGGAGGAAATCGGCCTAAAGCAGCGACCCGCTGGGCGTGCCGCGCCCCTGAAGAGGACGAGGGCGGGGTCCCTTTGGCGGTGATGGGGTTACCAGGGTCTTGGTGTTCCCATACACCGTCCTTGTTTTGATCTTGCTGCTTTTCCGCTGTTCCCGCCGCTCTGACAACGGGTCCCAAGAGCCCGCGCGCGCCAATTGGCTCCCAACCCCTCTGGCCATCCCATCTTCCCCTTCTCCCCCAAGCCTCTGTGCCGGCATAGGGCCTGTTACAGCGAGGGTACTTAATGAATGCTTACTGCTAGTGGACAGACTCTGGGGTACCACTTCTTAGCCCCTGGCTTGGCTCTGGGACCCCAAGCCAACCAGATAGCAAATACCTGCTGGACAATCTCAGATTTATTTTGGGAGTGATCAATTATAGATTATGAAAATATGAAAACATTTATCGCAGATCTACCGGGAGTTAGATTGGTGCCCTAAGGTCACCATGCACTTCAGAGTGTTTCCCAAGCACATCATTCAACTCAAAAGTTGAGAAGAAAGGGAATGAAGAAAGATGAAACCATATTTTTGAATCCCTACCATCACTGATGCTATCAGCTGTATCTTTCCCCAGTTCAGGTAAAAGAGCTATCCGGGTTGTGGTGAACCAGCTTGAAACAATCTCACATGCGAAAAGCGGAAGGAGAGGCTCAGGTTGAGAAGAGGCTTGAGAGAGAGAGGCATGCCACCTAGCTTCCAGTGTCTGCAGGGCTGTCAGTGTGGCAACAGACTGGCTGCATACTCCGAAGCAGATCCAAGGTCTCCAAGAAAGAGATTTCAGAGGTTCCAAGTCTGCCACTTGTGGGGCATCTTCGTAAAGGCAACTATTGCACTGAGTAAGGGAACTGAACCAGATCCCCTTTAAGGCCCCTTCCGAGAATCTCTGATTCACCAGGAAAGCTGAAGGGATGGGGATGGGATGGGCAGCCCCTGCCCACAGAAGTCAGCATCAGAAAGGAGGGAGGAGCTCTGGGACCACCTGAGGGCAGGCAGCAGTGCATCTCCCCTCTCCTAAAGCTTGGATACCTGCCCACCCCTAGGCGCCATCCTCTTCCCTCCCTCAGGGACAAAGTATGTGCCTGCCTCCCCTGTCGCCAGTTTTTTTCCCCACCTGTCAGGATCCTCGCGATTAAGGGCCACATCTCTTTCATGTTCTTCCTTGTTCTCCAAAGATGGTGAAGCTGACAATCTGCCAACTCCAGGAATCCTGGCCATACCCCCTCTCACCAGCAGTGAGCTTCTCTTATTCTCTAGGGCTCTGACCTGGACTCCAAGATAAATATTTAATGTAGAGGGTGCAGCTGAGCCGACAAAGGTCCCGACTTCCTGTTTCTCACAAGGGGAGGTGGCAGCCATGGGCGAGGAGCTGGGGACTGCCTACCAGCCTCATCTCTATGGGAATGGGGAGCCCGGTAAACAGCTTTGTAGGAGGAGGTGGGGTGGGCCCCGCTGGAGACCTGAGCCTTCCTCCTAAGCTGCTTTGACTCCTTCCCGTCCGCTTGGGCCCTGCTGGGCTTATCACCTTCTCTCTCAGGTCAGAACCTGCTTTGCCCTGGCACCACTGGAAATAACTCTCCCTCTCAAGAGTCACAGGCTGTGTGCTTGGACCAAGGAGGAGCTATAACAGGATCCCTCCAACACACAGCCTCACAGGAGAGAGGATGAGAGATTGGTGGGAGCACAGAGCCTAAGGAACCTGGACCGACTCCTCCTTTTCTGCCCATGTTTAGGGAGAAGAATCCCTCCTCTTTGAAAAGTGGGAGATTAAAGGAAAAAGAGTAGCGAAATCCAGAGATTCAGCCAAAAACCAGGTGTCTGATTTCTCTGCTCCTCCCTCCAGCCTCAGCTCTGCATACTGCTGGCCTGACCGGGCAGAGAGCTGGCATGGCTTAGGGAGAAGCTGAGGATAGGGAAGGCCGTGCTAGGTGACCTAGCTGTTGTCAACAACAGAGCAGATTCCTTTCATCCCAATGCACTATCTCCTCTGGCCAACTCCCTTATCGCCTGACAGGGACCTCTGTCCCTGTGACTCTTCCCCATCTCTGGCACGGTCTTTTGTCAGGGGACTGCCTCTGCCTTCTCAGGGCCACCTGAGCCATAGTAAACACTGTTACATAACCGCTGTATTTTTTTTTTTCTAGCTATCTGATCCTGGTCGCAGCGGGCCCTACCCTCACCCTGCTCCTTGAGGCCGCCACCTTTTGTTCCACGGATTATCCCCCAGTGGCCCCCGTGTCAACTCAGGTCCGTCCACGCCCACCACACTCCAGGATGATTAGCCCAGAGACTACCAATAGATGTTGTGGCTCTTCACACGGAGGGGGAGAGGAGGGTTGGCTGTTCATACAGGAATGCGGGTCGCTCTGAACACCAGCCTCCGTCACCAAGAGGAAGGATGAATGGAAAGAGCACTTAGGTAGCTTTTTACTTAAGTGAGTAGGGTGAGCAGAGAATTCAGTTTCATTTCTCCAATGGGAAAAAGGAAGCCAGAGATCCCAGAAGGCGTAAACCTGAACTCTCAGTTCTTGAGGAGTGTCTGTGTCTGGTGCTGGGGGTCTGGCGTTCGAATGTCACCCTCAGATCGACCCTGAGCAGGCAAGCGGCTCCCGAGCTCTGTGCCTCAGTCCCCCCAACGTTAGACAAAGGAAGAGCATCTGCTATTCCTTCTTTTCTCCTCCACAGGAATGCGCGAACTCTCGTATATTCTTTAGTTAGGCTATGAGCAGGTGTTTAATTTGTGCTCTCAGAAGAGTGTTTTCTTCCCACCAGGGATACTGAGCAAAGCAGACCCGAATGGATTAGCAAAGAAAGCACTGTCCCTTTTGAGGATTTTGGACTTCTCTACAGGGGAAGACCACAGTGACCCATTAGTGAGGAACTGAAACCAAGTCACATCAGAGACATGAGTACAGATCTGGACTGTTTCATCCCCTGGGCTCCATCCCTTTCTCCTGGGTCCACTCCTGATTCCAGCTCTTGCTAATGTTGCCAGCCAAGTTCTACCCAAGGTCCTCATCAGGCCAAACACTCATGGGAACAGGAGCAAGAGAAGGGGAACACAAGGGACCCACTGTGGGTCTTGGAAGACCCTCTGAAGCTGACAATGGCATGGCCTAACCCAAGTGTTTTTGGTATAGTTGCTGTAAAGCAAGGGATCTCTGTGAGTGAAAAAATACCCATTACAGGTCACAGATGGTCAGTGCTGGAGCCTGGCAGCCAGGGTGAGTGGATCCCCATGCGATACAGGATGAGGCCTTCAGGCCTGCCTGGCACACAGATCTTTTCATAGCACACATGTGATGTAACAGCAGTCTAGTCAAGGTTCTGAGTCAGCCACATCCAAACCCCGAAGGCTGGGAGAGAACTCAGCCTTTGGTCCAATTATCTAGTCTATCTTCAAGGAGGCCTTTACACTGACATCACACCACCGACTGTTCTCTCTCTCCCTCCTTTCATAGATGAGCAAACAAGCACAATGTGCAGATGGGGTGTCTTTGAGAAGAACTGAGCTGGATGGACCTCTTTTAGTTCTCAGGAGAGAAAGAAAGAGCAAGTGGCTGTCAGCTCTTCAGAAAGCAGATTTTATAAGGGAAAGATAAATAAGCGATGACCTCAGAGGGAAAACCCAGCCAAGTTAACTCAGCCACAAAGAAGGGCACACAGACCAGGAGCTGGAAAACTAGGTCTGCATCACCCTTTCCTAGCAGGTAAACTGAGATAAGGAAGATAAGACGGCTTGATTTGCTGGCCAGTGGACACCACGAGGTCTGGCCTCCAAACAAAGAATGACCTTGTCTTCCCACCTCCTTGAATTCTAAAATGAACCTTCTCCTGAACTGCAGCAACATTAAAAAGGATAATTTACCATTATTAATCCACTGTAGCAAAATTGAACCGACTTTCTTTCTAAAACCTGAAAGCTGTGATAAAAAAACAAAAAGACCAGGCGATTACACATAGCAGGCAAGAAAAGTAGGGATTGGATCTAGATGTAGTGAGAGGTAAATATGAATTTGCATTTGAGTTCTTAATTTCCAGGCTTAAATTTTTTTTTTTTTTTCACAACTCTTGAAATAAGGGCAAATATGACCTCGTTTTACTGAAGGTTTAGCTGAGGTATAAGGACATTGCTAAGTTAGGATGCTATTGGGATAAACAAAGATCCCAAAATGCACACTTAACTCATTTGGAATGAGAAATCTGGGCTCGTTTTCGAGCCTGCATGTGGCCCTTGGTGTGTCTGTACCAATGGTGAAATTGCCTTACTTAAGCCTGGCTGGTCCTGATTTAGACTTTCTGCCTCTACTGCCATAGCTCATAGAATCCCCTCACTGATGCATGTTCCTCTCTAAAGAGCCTATCCCCTAACCCCCACCTGCCCAGAGGAGTTATTTTTCCTTGTGAGTCCACAGCACCTCATGGTATTTCTACTTTCCAGAGGAATCAAAGGCTGGTCTGACACTTCCTTTCTTGGGGAGTTCAACTCCACATTCAATTCCTCTCTGGCTTCTTCTTCTTCAGCTTCTCCCAAGATGGAATATATCTGTGTCTATTATTAGGACCATGTGCAAAGTTATTAAATTGCTATAATAAAATTTATTTTTATCTTTTGTAAAGACTGTACATTTTCTGGGATGTCTTTCTTCCTTTTCTTCAAGTAGCGGCCTCTGCCGGAGAAACCACAGAAGGAGCTGGGACTTGAGCGTGAGTTTGTGGTGGGCAAAGTGCCAGGAACGAGGCCAGGGCAAGGGAATGGGTTCTGAGTGGGAGAAACAGAACCACCACCGCAGCCAGCAAAGCAGATTGAAACTAGGGAGCTGAAGAGGTGAAGAAAAGAGGTTCCTTTTATCGTGATGGGATTCCTTTCCTTGAGGGGAGAATTCCTCGGCATTGTCAGAGACCAGACCAGACATCAAACATCAGGCTTTCTCTTGACTTCTGGAATTACTGAATGGGTAAGAGCCAAATACAAGTGTGTTCCACAAGGAAATAAAGGAAAGACACAGGGAGCCAATAAAGTTATCATTTAATTTCTTCTTTTTTTCAAGATGACTTCCAATGTACAGTAAGAAAGTTTTAACAAGTTAATTTCTTGTTCACAAAAAAGACTTATGGTTTCTGCCAATAAATAACATTTCCACCATTTGCCTTAACATAACCGAAAGCAAGAAAAAGCCAGTAATCTCTAAGCACAAGCAAATAATTCATCATTCAGAAAAGCCTTAAAAAAAATTACACCACTAGCTAGTCTCATGTGTCTGACCCCCTCATTTAGGAAGCAAAACCAGGATCCTTTCTTGGAAAATGCCTGCTGACATTTCTATTAGGAAACAGAGCTATTGGTCACAGTGCACTGAGAAAGGAAAAGTGGGGCGTTCATGATGGTATCTTCAAAAAGTTTCTTTGACAGACAAAACCCGCATCTTTATTGCCACAAATCAAAATCTACAGTAGAGCTCCTTCTTATTACATGCACTTCACTTTAACATGAACACACACACACACACACACAAGTTATTTGGAGACAGCTATGTTAAGGGAGTGAAGGGAATCGGGGCAAGAACTTACAGGAAGGCAGTGTACGTGGCCCTCCTTTAGAGCTGCTCAGAGGGACAATCCACATCCACGTCCTCACTTCTTGATCTTACACCACCTCGGCTTGTCATGAGGGTGTAGAAGACGAGAAGATGCATAACCCCGTCTTGGGCAAAGGTGTTATTTAGCAAGTCTTGCCAAGGTTGATGGGGCGTGAGGCCACGGCCTCCCGGGAGGGAATACAGTCTCCAGTATCATCTTTACCTTTGTGACTGCATAGATGAAGGCAGCTAACCCTGACCCCATTCACTTTGGCTGGCTAGACATAGGCAGGTCAGGTCACAAGTCTCAAAGTAATATAGGTTTTCTCTTTCACACTCAGTCAGTGGCACAAAGCTCTACTGTGAATACAGTTCTCTGCTGGACTCAAGATAAGAGTTAACAACCCTGTTTTTCGACTACACAACTTTCTTGCTCTATGCGCATCTGCCCTTTCTTATGGCTTTCCTATGAGTGTTTGATCACAGCAGTGCTGAAGAGGGACTGTGGCATTACAATGCTTCGGAGGTGTCCTCCAGGTAATCCAAACCCTCCTCCAGCTATTGCTGGGCTCCCTAGACTGCCCTTTACTCTCTGCTATAGCAGATTTCAGAAAAGATACGGACCTGGGTGCCAGACAAGGTGGTATCCATGTTTATGACCACAAGTGATTTAGGAAATTGGAGCCTCATTCCCACAACTGGGGCTCTGGGTTCACGCGCCCTCTGAAGTCTTTTCTCCCGGGGTAGGGAAAGCTGAATAATGCTTTGAAAAACACTTCGGTTCCACTGTTACTGTAACAACTATAATAAATATTGGAGATTCTAGAATGATATCTCAACAAGTCTTTCTGGGTACGAAAGTAATTTTCAATACAAAAACTGGAGGAAAAAAACCTGATAATTAATACAAAGAAAAACTATGAATCAGTCAATCTGGTACAAGTTCTTCCTAAACCATTTTAACTGATTGGTCACCCAGATTGGTCAGGATGAACGTAACTCTCAAGAGCTTGAGTTTTATGTCTATAGATATGGTACAGTCAGAGCTTCTGGAGATCAGCTACAATATCTACATAAAACAAGGGAGGGTAGAGGGAACAGATTTCAGCCTTACTTACTCCAAGAGGCTAGAGGGACTATTGAGTAATGACCATGAGCAATAAGTCTGGCTGTATCTCATGTAGGCATGGTTTGCAATATTTTTCTTACAGAGAGCAGCTGCCTCAAACTTTTTTGTTTTGTTTTGTTTTTTAATCTTTTGGCCGCACGCCAAGGCATGTGGGATCTTAGTTCCCCGACCAGGGATCAAACCCACGTCCCCTGTGTTGGAAGTGTGGAGTCTTAACCACTGGACCACCAGGGAAGTCCCAAACTTTGTGTTTTAAAATTACTCAGAAGAGGATCTAAGGGACAATGCCAAGGCCCCAAGTTATCCAATTTGAAGAAATCCCACCCTTGCTCCATAATGACATTAAATAATAATAATCTGTTTACAAAACAATTAAGAGCTTTTCTTTTCCTATTTTGAATAGTGTCACGAAGTCAGTTATCCTGTTATCAGGATAAGAAAGCAAATCTTTGCTATTGAGAAAAACTTGATTCATGGAACTGCAAATGTTCTGCAGAACAGAAAAGGCAATGTAAATATAGATAAAAGGGTATGAAAAATACTGATATTCCTGGAGAGTCTGATGCTTCTATCCCTAGGCAAGAAGCCACATCATGCCCATCCATAAGCCATTTTCACTTTGCTGGTCAATATCTAGTCAAAAAAGGCCAGCGAATCAGCAATGTCTGTACCCATAACCTAAGTGTTACCTTGAGGTTTTAAAGAAAACAGGCTGCTTTTGTTTTAGCATTCCGTCTCTCTCTCTCTCTCTCACACACACACACACACACACACACACGCACATGCACACACACAAGGCTTATTCTTTTACTTTTCCTCTAAATATTCAGAACACAGAGATTAAAAAAAGATGTATGTTTTGAACTTGTATTAGATGAGTTCTAAAATTTTTATTAACAAGAACTGTCATCTGATCAAGTTGTAACTTCATATGACGTGGATGTAAACAAAATTGGGAAAACTGGTCTTCGGGAAGTGTCATTTCTAAACTAGTATTTCAGAAAAGTTTACAAAGGAGCCCTCTGACGCGTGCCCCCCACCCCCATGAGAGAAGTTGAATAAGGTCTCTGTGGACTTTAAAGTGAAGGAGAACAAGAGAAAAGTATTTTTAGTATCTTTAGAACATGCAGGGGGAAGATTTAGTAAAAACAGAAGAGGCTTTGAAAACAGCAACACCACAGAGCGCTGACAGCAGTCAAAATGTTTGTTTGAAATGATGGCCCCAGGCAGACTATCAGGCCCCAGGTAGTTTTATGGCAAACTCAGGGCAGGCCACCCGCCATCTTGGGAGCTACTGTTCAGATTAAAACATTAAAAAATATGTTAAAACCCTCCAATGAAGTCTAAAGGGAAGAACAAGTGCCCCAGTTCACGCCTTCTAAACTGTCTTGAATCACAGGTACAAATGCATATACAGCTGCACTGCCTGCCGGTCTGGCTTTAAGAAGCTACTTGTAGGACCTCCCTGGTGGTGCAGCGGTTAAGAATCCACCTGCCAATGCAGGGGACACGGGTTCGAGCCCAGGTCCGGGAAGATCCCACATGCCGCGGAGCAACTAGGCCCGTGCGCCACAACTACTGAGCCTGCGCTCTAAAGCCCATGAGCCACGACTACTGAAGCCCACGCGCCTAGAGCCCGTGCTCCACGACAAGAGAAGCCACCGCAATGAGAAGCCTGCGCACCGCAACGAAGAGTAGCCCCTGCTCGCCGCAACTAGAGAAAGCCCACGTGCAGCAACCAAGACCCAACGCAGCCAAAAATAAATAAATTAATTAATTAATTAAAAAAAAAAAAAGCTACTTGTACCAGACAGACACACTCACCACACAACTTTCTAAAGTGCTGAAATACACACCCCAGCTTTCTACAGAACATAAGAAATGCCTTTACCTTTAGAATTCAACAGGATCTTCAAACCTAACTTCCTTCCAGAGCTGCTGCTATGCTCTTTTAAACCCCCTCAAATTTTCTTGAATCGTGACCACTTAACTCTCTACTCCGGCTGAACCTTCAACAGCTCAAAAGGTACCTGTAAAATACATCTTTTCGCATGGCTCTGTCAAGGAAAATTGCTTTATCGTACTACTTCATTTTGGGAAGAAAATGAAGACCTTCCTAAGTAATTGTCTCTTTTTTTTTTCCTAATACTATTTTTTGCTTATAAGTATTTGTAGTAACTATTTCACTACTTGCCTGCTGATTGAAGCCCTTAAGATTGAAGACCACAGTTTCTACCTGTGGACTGTGTATGTATAACAATAGCCTCAATGGAAAAGAGAAAGTAATCAGGGACTCCCATCTATCAACCCTGTCCTGTGAACTGACTGTCACATTAGGTGAGATTTCCAAAACAGCGGCCCTTTCCCTATTGGGATTGGGGGAGGCAGGAGTATGAGGATATCCAGGTGATGAATTCCTTTTTGATTATAAAGAAATGATGATCAGTAAAGACAGCTACTGGAGACTCTTTCTCTCCTCTTTCAAAGGTTTTACTCACAACCCAATAAGAGATCTTTTATCTCCTTCCCAATATCCTTCCTATCTTTTTTGTTAACAGAGCAATCTACGCCCCCAGATTCCAATCTCCAAAATGCTTTGATCTCCGTCATGAACAAGTTGGGAACTGTTCGCAAGGCATAGGAAAACAGAGATAGATGGGCTAAATCCTCATTCTTCTAATAAAATTATGTTTTGTTTTGAGCCGTACCACACGGCTTGTGGGATCCTAGTTCCCTGACCAGGGATTGAACCTGGGCCCTCAGCAGTGAAAGCCTAGAGTCCTAACCACCGGACTGCCAGGGAATTCCCTGAAATTATGTTTTTTGAAAAAAGGTTTCTGGTGTCCTTGAAGCTCCAAACATAAAGTACTACTGTCTGGGATACTTGCTTTAATGCTGGACTCCTACATCCCAAATGACATTAAGGAATTCCACAAATATGCCCTTTGGTGTAGTGTGGCCCAGACATGCACATTCACTACAAGGCTGACCAATGAGTATTATGACATGGCACCTGTCATCAGGCTAAACCAAAAACGGGAGCCTAAGGATCCCTGAAATTTCCTTCACTAGTTGGTTGTGACCTGAAAAACTAAGGAAAGATTATTCAAACCTTGTATTTGATCACTTGTTTTTGTATTCCAAAATATGCTGACAGAGACTGACACACAGTTCAACATAATGAGTGTTGACAAATGGAGGAGCATTCCAGTAATTGATAGACAGGAAATCCTCACTCATCCAATGCCCTTTAGCAAGACTTCCAGTTCACAGGGGTACCATTTTAACCTAGTCAGTTTCCATTACCCCAGTTGGTTTCAAAAATGCTGACACAGAAAAACAGACGGACGACGGGGAGGATAGATGTGAGAGCTGATGCAGTAACACAGAAGGGCATAAACACGTCTTACCATCGAAGGTTCTACAGAGGGCATTTATAAAATATTTAGAAATGTCGCTTCCTTTGCAGATGGGGTAAATCACCTAGTGTCCAAAAATAAAAGCAAAACGATCTGGCAACAGTTAAGAAACCTCCAAAGTTCTAAGCGAAGTTTAAACCAATCATGCCCACGGTTAGATGAACAAATTTTAAGTAATTCTACGAAAATCCCTCATTATTTTTTATTTCGCTGTACTAGAATACATTGAGTAATTGAGAGTCCAGAAGAAAGCAGGTTATTATGGAAAACATTTCCCTTGGCCCTTAAAATCACTGGGTTTGGGTTATTCACTTAGGAGTTCTACTATAATCAAGTTTTCCATAAGAAGAGAAGTTTTAGCCACTGAAATCTAAGCGATCTTCTTCAATGGTACCCTGTAGAAAGGAAAAAAAAAAAAAAGAAAGAAAAGAAAAAACCCTTTTGTGTTTGAAGAATGATTAGTCTGAAATGAAAGATATTACCCTCCAAAAACAAGAGAAAAGGCTGGCTAGTTCAAGTCAGAAACCCAGGGTAGAGGTTTCCAAGGCCCTTTTATTAGGGGAAGGTCCCCTTTATAGCACAAGACTTCACTATGTATCAGACAATCAGATCAGTTCCTAAAAATTAGGGGGGAAAAAAAAGGAAAAACAAAACACATTCACTTTTTATGTATATATTAAACATAAATTAAAAGAATTTATAAAATGGTCACCTTTCTTACAGAGTAAATGCAGAGCGTATTATGAATGCACCTCCAGGTTTAAGTTGTTTCAGTTGTTTTTGTTTTGTTTTCCAATAATAAATAAATAAAATTGATTGTTAAGTCTTGGATCCACCTGTGCCACAGCAGGGCTCTGAGTCATTACTGGCTCTTCTCCCCTTGTCACTCCTGTGTGCAGCGTTTGGTTGGACCAATTTCACCGGCCCATCAAAGTACTGGCTATCTTTGCGGGGTGGCATCCGCTCATTAATTCGGTCCAGACCTCGGGCTTCTTCAAAACTCCGGATCCTGTGCTGAAGCGAAAACCCTCTGATGGCTACAGAAAAACAGGAAAGGGAGGAGCTCAATTAGACAGTAAAGCGACCAGCTTTAAGTTTCTTAGCATACAGCAACCTCCTAGAGAAAAATACAGAAGGGTGGCTGTGGAGCACATGTCTGGTGAAGGGACTGAGCAATATTTGATTTCAATTAGCCTGGTCTGAAGCTACTGCTTCCTTAAGGCCCAAAGGGCCACGGAAACTGTGAAAGTCATTTTCATAGCTCAATTAATCATAGCAGAAGTAGACCTGACAAAAAGCCCCAGTACATTTGAAAGAGTCTCTTATGGGCCAGAAACGTGCTCAGTGAGAGAGAAAAAAGGCAACACTAGAATAACAGAACAAGTTAAGCAGAGTAGCTGCTCTAACACAAACATCACACAGACCACACAAAAAAGTTTGTTTAGAAGGAGAGCTTTTTATCTTGCACAACCAGGAGCTGAACGTAAGTTAAAAGCCATCTAGAAAATAGTTCCTAGATATTTTCTTTCTGATTGAACTTTTGTGTCACCAAGGAAAGGCATTCCCATTGTGAACCATCTTATCTAACAGAACGATTAAATTTATAACAAAAGTTTATCGATTCCAATGGTTTTCATCCTCAGAATTCACAGATAATTTGTTACTTAAAATTTGTTTTCATAGAAACAAAGATAATTTAGCTTGACTGACTTAGGACAAAATCAAACTAACTCCTATCTACTTTTGCCTCCACTTTTGATGTCCTTTGGAATCATTAGATAAAGAGGCTGATGGTTTGAATTTCTGATAATCAAATGGATGCCTCTTGGATATGGAAGGGCTATGAGATTACACCATTTGAACCCCCATGACCAGCTGCTTAAGCTTCAGTCATTGCATTAAAACTGAGAGAGCCCAGAAAGGACTTCAGCCGTGGAGAAGGTCATTTAAATTAATGCAAGTACAGGACGCAAAGGAAATACTTTGTGAGCACGCCTAGAGATATCTCTCCCTTTCCTCACTGTTACAGTTCTGGTGATGCAATAATAAAAGATTTCGAATGTTGACAAAGCTTTTAAAACTAGTAGACAGACACATGATCACATCTATCATAGGAATATGGCCATACCTTCCCGGGCCTCTACCGCTTCTACTGTGGCTGTAAGAGGCAGGAGCAGTGGCATGCAAAAATGAAGGCAGAAAAAGAGTGAGTAAACCAACAGCACCGCTGCCAGCACAGACATCCCGGCGTCCCACCTTTAAGCCTATTCCCGTCCCTAACAAAAGTCGACTAGTTAGAGAAGCGACAGGATTACTGCGAAAAACTAAATTGGGGGGAAATATGAGGTGGGGAGAGTTTCTAAGATTGTTCACATTGCGAGTGGCACGAGAGCCTTTTAGCTAATGTCATCCATAGCTAAGACAATGGGGTCAATCAAGCTGGCTAGAAGAAACAAGAGTTACGACGTTTTCCTCATTTTAAATAGCCAGCTGCTAATTTACGTCTTAACATTCACGTATCAAAATATGTCCAGTCAAATCATTTAATATTACAACTGTTCTTTAGTTTGTGATAGTTCAGATGGTATTAGATGAGTAGCTGCTGTGTCCTATTAAAAAAAGTTATTTAAAAGTATTTCTTGATGATTTCAAGCAACTTGTGTGGGGTCCAACTGTCCTTAATGAAAAAGAGCGGCCATTGAATAACAGACTGGCATTTGGAAGGAGAGAAAAATGGGTTATAAGTGAGGGGTTATTTCTTTTCCGGGGGTGGAGTACTAAGCTGGCAAAGGCAAAAATCTATTCAATTCTGAATACAAATTCATGTACCATCTGGGAGGAGAGACACAGCAGAGGCTGACATTTCCAACCCACATGGCTTCCATTCGCTGTGCAAGAGAGCAGGCCAGTTACTAAGAAGGCCCTCTTCTCCTTCACTTTTGGAAAAGGAAGCTATTTAAAAATTAGTATCAACAGGTAAACTTTCTTGCATCTTCTTTTTAAGACAGTAAAAGCGCTAACATATGAAAAGGTTACCAGTTGTAGCAAGAAAGATCTTATTAGGAGAACCCTGTTAGTTCCTCCAATACTAATTTTTTAAAAGAAGGCAGGGAAGAATAATGAACAGTAACAGTTTGCTATTCCTGAGGCTTTTTATATCAATCAGAGAGGAGAAACTGGAAGAACTGAAAATTAACTTCCCAAGGCAATGGGGAAAATGGAAACTTGGAATCAACTTATCAACTGCTTACATTTGTCAACCATGTGTTGGCATGTGTTAAAGCAATGTCACACCCTCTCAAATCTCCTCACATAGAACAAACAAACTTTCACAAGAAAATGATAGTGCCTTCAAACAGTACATCACAAAAGCAACTGTTAAGAAGTGGGAGAACAAAGCTTTACCTGAAATTGTATACACAGTGTTGGTTTAATTAGAATTTAAAAGCTATGTCTGTGGCAAAATGTGTACTAGTATCACATTGTTTTGGGTCCTCCTAGAATTGCTTTTTGCATTGGGTATTAAGATAGCCTGCACTGAAGGACATTCCTTATAAGAAACAGTCATATAAAACTGAGAAACTGGTTTTTTTTTTTCCTTTACTGAAATATACTTTTCTTTACTGAATGAGATTTCTCTACTGAAATATAATTCACATAACCATAAAATTCACTTGTTCAAAGTGTATAATTCAATGATTTTAAGAGTTGTGCAGCCATTACCACAATCTATGGTTAGAACATTTTCATCACCCCCCAAAACCCCGTTTCCCTCCCTCATCCCTTCCCCTAACTTTACAGTCAACCACTAAAGTACTTTCCGTCTCTACAGATTTGCCTGTTCTAGACATTTCCCATAAGTGGAATCATATAATATGTGGTTTTAGTGACTGGCTTCTTTCACTTAGCATAATGTTTTCAAGGTTTATTCATGTTGAGGACTGTATCAGTACATAATTCCTTTTTATGACTGAATAGTATTCCATTGTATGAATATACCACATTTTGTTTATCCATTCATCAGGTGATAGACATTTGCGTTGTTTCCACTTATTGGCTATTACAGAGCATGTTACCATGAACATTTGTGTACAAGTTTTTGTGTGGCTATGTTTTCATTTCTCTGGGTATGTAACTAGGAGTGTAACTGCTGGGTCATATGATTAACTGTATGTTTACTCATCTAAGAAACTGCCAGATTGGTTTCCAATGTGCTGCTCCATTTTACATCCCCACCAGCAGTGTATGAGGGTCCTAATTTCTCTCCATTCTCACCAACACTTGTTTCTATCTGCCTTTTTGATTACAACTATCCAGTGGGCTTAAAGTGGTATCTCATTGTGGTTAATGTCTAATGATGTGGAACATCTTTTCACATGCTTATTGGCCATTTGTATGTCTTCTTTGGAAAAATGTCTATTCAATTTTTTACCCATTTTAATTGGGTTATTTGCCTTTTTATTATTCAGTTCCAAGAATTCTTTACAGTTTCTAGATACTAGTCTCTTATCAGATGTATGCTTTGTAAATATTTTCACCCATGCTGTGGGTTGTGTTTTCACTTTCTTGATGGTTCCATTTTCAGCACAAAACTTTTAAAACTTTTGATGGAGTCCAGTTTATGACTGACCTGTTTTTTATCTTATGGTCTTTCCTCTTTATTTTGGCTACTAGGAAACTTGGAGTCAAATTTGTGACTATTGGCTTTCACTGGTTTGTCTTCCTTTGTGCTCCAATTTCCAAGCATATTTATTTCCCTTCACTGTGTTAGATGTATACTGTAACTTACTCAAATCCCCCCTGGAACAAGGTGGGGTATAAATGAATGTAGGCTATAAGGCCATATAGGATGGGATATTGTTGGTTGAAGGCTCTCCAAGTAAAGTTACATGAACAATAAAAGATCTTTTTCAGCTAATGCTCCAGTTTGCCAGTGAACCTGTGGAACTGAGACCCTGATGGGAAAATGACAAATAAACTCAGTTCTTGCCAATCAATAAGAGAGAATAAGAAGCTCTAAAAAGTTGGCTGAAGATAGACCAAGGATTATAAACAACAAATCTCCAAATAACACATCCATAAAATTCTCTTTGCTACTTATCCCAGATTTGCAGATTTACTCTTTCAAATCAAGGTCTAGAAAATTTTCATTCAGATTAAAACAACAACTCTGTGGATCAGCAAATTTCCAAAACTTTTCAAGAAAGGATGTATAGGATGTTCCTTTTTTTCTTTACCCATATTACTACCCATTAACTCTAAAATGCTTTGTCAGAGCTGCTCTCAGAATATTTCACATGACTAATAAGCAAAGTAATGACAGAAAAGTATTTTGCTTACAAGAAACTGCACATCTGAGAGGAAAAATTCAATCTGAAACAGTTTACTGATTCTTCCTATGAAACTACAGAAGTTAAGAAAATTAATTCTATACTTCCAAGGAGAAAATGTTCACTCTTCCTTATAAATAACTAAACTCTAATATTTCAGTATTCAATTTGAAAGAGAAGGAGGAAATCAATCTTATAAAAAGAAGAGGGGGAAAGGGGGCTGTTCCTATTAATCAATAGCCCTGGAATGTTCACAAAATGCAAAGAATTCCTATAAGAGGCAGGGTGACAAGGAAAAGAAAAACTTAAGTAGAAGCAATTCAAAAAACAAGGGGGGCAAAAACGCAGTGAAACTCTACTTTAAGTTCTTAAAGCTTCAACTCCAGTCTTCATGCCTAGAATTAGTCATCCAATGATTTGATCTCACATTTCTTCCCCTTGCTTGACCAGATCTGTTTATTCTGACAAATATCAACCTTTTCATTCCTGGGTTCCATAAAGCCCTCTCCTTAAAGTCAACGCCCACGTAATTTTCAGAACTGACACTCTGGTTGAAGAGGTGACTGAGGCACTGTTGTAGGATATGGTTTGCAGGCAAAGAGGCAAACTCCCTTTCTGATTGAGAAACTCTAACCCCCCAAAATTAAGGTATAAAACACACAAGTGAGGCATATGATGTGCATAAATCTGAAGTGTACTGCTTAATACATTTTTATATATGCATGCACTTGTGTAACTACCACCTAGATAGTGATATAGAACATTCCCACTACTCCAGAAGTCCCCTGTGCTCTTCTGGGTCCATATGCTCCCACCAGAGGACGTGCCATTCTGACTTCTTTTACCATTGATGAGCCTGCCAGTTCCTTTTTTTTTTTTTTTTTTTTTTTTGTTGCTTGTGTTTCTGAGAACAGAAAGCACAAATACCTATCGAGTGTTTCACTTCAGTGCCTGGGATACGGTGAAGCTCTTTTTTATAAAAAATTAATTATTTATTTTTGGCTGCGCTGGGTCTTCGTTGCTGTGTGGGGGCTTTCTCTAGTTGTGGCGAGCGGGGTCTACTCTTCTCTGCAGTGTGCGGGCTTCTCATTGCGGTGGATTCTCTTGTTGTGGAGTACGGACTCTAGGCGCGCGGGCTTCAGTAGTTGCAGCATGCGGGCTCAGCAGCTGTGGCTCACGGGCTTAGCTGCTCCACGGCATGGGGGATCTTCCTGGACCAGGACTTGAAACCATGTCCCCTGCATTGACAGGCGGATTTTTAACCACTGTGCCACCAGGGAAGTCCCAGTTCTTTTTTTTTTTTTTTTTTTTTTGAAAACAGAAAAATAATTTATTCCAAAAGATAGCAGAAATAAATTCATCCTAAAAATATACTTTGGCATAATTCTAGTGGGACAGATCTTCCTCTGAACATGTTCTCCTATTGACCGCCCCATTGGAGTCCTTCCTGTCTTGTAACAGTTCTTAAACACTTTGCTGATTCCTATGTAGTGAGCAGGCAGGAGCCACCTTCAAATCCACAGGTTCCAAAGAGAGAGTCATATATGTCTCAGAAGAACAGCATTTTCTATCTCAGAAGAGTGCATAGACATTTTATGGAGCCTGCACAGTTTAAGCAGGTACATAATTCATCAAAGTATAAAAAAGGTGACAGGGAAAAAATACTGCATTGTAGAATAAGATGTTCAAATGTGCTGTGAATGTTTAAGGCAGCTGATGGCCAAAATAGGCGAGTCAAGGAAGGTGGTCTAGGCGTGGAGGTGATTTAACATCTCTTCATGACTAGAGATAACCGCAAACTGAACAGGTCACCAACAAGGTGATGATAACTCCCAGCTGGGACCCTCAGGGATGAACCAGGGCTCCAAGAAGCTGACGAAGCCCCAGGACACGCGCATCATGATGAGAGGTACCGCGAGGCCCATGTACGCCACGGCTGCTGCCCCGCCGCCTCACTTTGATCCCACCCAGAAATGTTAGTCTGCCTGTTCTTGCACATCATATAAATCAGACAGTCTGTGCTCTTCTCGGTGTAGCTTTTTTAGTTTACCATGATGTCTGTGAGATTCAACCATGTTTTTGCATGTATTCATAATGTTATTTTTTATTGCTGAGTAAATTCCATTGTATAAATATAATACCATTTATCTATTCTACTACTGATGGACATTTGGTTGTTTCCCATTTTGGACTATTATAAGTAAAGCTAAGGTGAGCATTCTTATGCACATCCTTCGGTGGACATATGCACTAATTTCTCTTCGATAGAAACCAGGCATGGGGGCTTCCCTGGTGGCGCAGTGGTTAAGAATCTGTCTGCCAATGCAGGGGACATGGGCTCGAGCCCTGGTCCGGGAAGATCCCACATGCCACGGAGCAACTAGGCCTGTGAGCCACAATTACTGAGCCCGCGTGCCTAGAGCCCGTGCTCCACAACAAGAGAAGCCACTGCAATGAGAAGCCCGCGCACCGCAACGAAGAGTAGCCCCTGCTCGCCGCAACTAGAGAAAGCCTGCGCGCAGCAACAAAGACCCAACGCAGCCAAAAATAAAATAAAATAAACAAAAAAAAACAGGCATGGAATTGCTGGGTTGTAGGGCAGACATATGTTTTGCGTTATTGCCCAACAGTTTTCCAAAGTGGTTGAACCAATTTACAAACCCACCAGCAATGTATCTAGTTTTAGTTCTCCACAAACTCATCAACACTTGGTATTGTCACACTTTTAAATTTTAGCCATTCTAGAGAATATGTAGTGGTATCTCACTGTGGTTTTATATCCATTTCCCAGATGAGTAACTATTTTAAGCACCTTTTCATATGCTTTTTGGCCATTTTAATACCCTCTTTTGTGAAGTGTCTGTTAAAATCTTTTGACCATTAAAAAAATTTGGTTGTTTTGTGTTTTTCTTATTGAGTTGTACTTTTTTTTTGCCACAGTGCGCGGCATGCGGGATCTTAGTTCCCCGACCAGGGATCGAACCCGTGCCCCTTGTGATGAAAGCGTGGAGTCTTAACCACTGGACCACCAGGAAGTCCCTGAGTTGTAGTTCTTTATAGACTCTGAATATAAGTCCTTTGTCAGACATATGTACTGCAAAAATCTTCTCCCAGTTTATGGTTTGTCTTTTTCCTTTCTTAATCATGAATTTCTGTGAATACACGTTCTTAATTTTCATGAAAGTCATTAATTCAATTTTTCTTTTAAGGTTAGTATGTTTTGTGTCATATTTAAGGACTCTTTATCTACCCCAATGCCTAGTTTCCATACTTTCTTCTGGGAGTTTTACTGTTTTAGATTTTACATTTAAGTTATAATTCATTTTGATTTAGTTTTTGTGTATGGAGATCCATTTTCCCCCAGAGATAGATATCCAATTGCTTTAGTACCATTTATTGAAAGAAGCCCTAAGTTTCAATTTGACATTGACTGCTAGGTAACGGGAGCACACCTTCCATGAAAGGAGCATTTCTCATACTCACCTGTCTCAATAGTCTGCTTTCCTCCTGAGAGTACACCCAAAGGAAGCGTACCTGTAGGAGTCAGGCCCTTGAGAGTCAGCACACTCTCACTCTCTTCCCTGCAAAGGAAGATCAAAGCCCTGGGTTAATGCTAGGGTGTCTACCACTCAGTACCTACAAAGATACTTGAAAGAAGTTAAGACAAGGTGCGCAGAGATGGAGGAGGATAGGTTCTCCTTCTCCCTACCCCTTCCCTGACCCAAAGAAAGGGATGTTTTCTGTAAATATTTCAATTAACAGCAATTAGCCAGGTCTTGCTTTTCAATTAAAGCCATTTAATAGTCAGGTGCTGTTCTAATGTTTTCCATATGTTACCCCATATAATCCTCCAAAGAACCTTGTAAGGCAGATCTGCTATTATCACTCTTTTACAGACCAGGAAAATGAGGCACAAGATCACACAGCTGAGAAGATGTAGAGCCAGGATCTGAACACAGGCAATCTGGCTCCAGAATCCACACTAAATCACTGCACTCACTGCACCGTATCTAAGCTCATACCAAATAAACGTTTGCCAGGCATTTCTAGGCACTTCAACATGTAGGTCTGATTCAAACTGTACTCAACCCAAAGACCAAACTCCAATTCTAAAAACACTGTTCTGAAATCAACTTCTAAATTACTCTCAAAATGCTTTTATCCCACACTGTAATGACAGAGTTATCCTTACCGAAGAATTGAAAAGACCCGTGCCATCTTCCCAATGGCTCTGATTTTATTCTTGATGATCTCCTTTCGAACTGTAGTGCCTCCTTAGAGAATACAAAGAATAAGTGAGTTAAAGGAATATGTTAACAGGTTAGTTTTAAAAAATGCAGGATGAAGCGTCTTTCTAAGTTAAATAAATTGTTTTTAAAAAAGAAATCAAGGCCTAAGTTTGTTTAAACAAACCAAAGTCCCAGGAAGTTGTAAGGAGCAAGAGAAAAAAAATAATAACCCAGAAGAGAGAAAAAAAAAGATGATGTAAAAAATGGAGGGGCCACAAAAAAGACAGACTGAGTGGATCTATGAGGTAGGAACTTATTTGTGGTTTTGAAATGTAGAACACAGGGAAGAATGAAATACACACATATAAACAAAGACAGTTGCTACAGCAAAGATCTCTTTTGAGAATGCTGTGGGCCACCTCAGGATGCAGGGTTTGGCCTGCCAAATGGCAAGTGATGACTTGAGCAGTTGTCTTCTGCATGTAAACACAACACACAGCTAGCTCTCCTGAACTTAGTGAGAGCTGCTTTCATTTTAAAATCCTCACTTACAAACTGGTGAGTTATTTCCTACCATAGACAACTGTGCAGTATAAATTACGATGATGGGTAAGGTATTTTATAAAGCAACACCAAAAAAGTTAACGTTAAGACTTTATAGCCTTTTCTCATCCAAGATTTAGGAAACAGCTCACACATGAGAAGCCAATGTCCAGGCATGCATCAGGTGACCGCATTCAAACGTCAGAAACTAAGAAATGTGGCCTCTCCTTCCTCGCCCCCCAGCTCTAAATATCCTGCAGGATCATACAGCAGGGTTCAGAGGAAACATATACATTGAAACAGAAAGGGAGGATGGAGGGCCTGTCTGAAATTATTCAACTACAACTAAAAAAGTCCAATTAATAGATTGTGGTGGGACAGACAGCAAGTAGTAAGCTCATAGCACATTTTGGTCAGATACCTTTCTGATAGCTTGAAATGTAGTGATCTTCAGGGAGAAGAGACACCAAGAAACAAGGAGATGAAAATAGAAATATGGGAAGAGAAATTTAAGTTTGCATGGAAGAGAGAAAAGAAAAAATCAAAGCAAAATGCAATGAGAGAAGCAGGCTTTTATCTTTATCAGCTCAGAAGAGATATCCTTGGTATCATGATAGAATATTAAATTACAGATTTCTTGCCAGGAGTTTTTCTATTTCTTAAAAGTTTTACATTAATTCACATCTATTATTTTCCAACATACTCTATCCCCATAGATCATGAAAATAAAATTAGACAAAGAAAAAGATACTATTTGTGGAACAAATAATGCTGAAAACAATGAATAAAAACAAAGGACAGAATGAACAGCTTACAAATCTCTTAATAAGAGCATCATGTTTTTATATAATGGATTCAACATCTTCTCATATCTTTCTAGAGATATTACAGTTTTTCCATTTTTAAGTTTTATATTTTCTTAAGAATCTCAAGTTCATTTGAGTTGCTTTTTGCTGTTTTTGTTGTCGTCTCTCTTAGAGACTTTCCCGAGGAGTCCTATAATCCTTGGTGCCTGCTCCTCATTAAGAATGAGGAACTAGAAAGCTTTCAGAGTTGGTAGGTGGGCTGCTGACTTGGAGCTTTACATACACAGAATGACCAGGGTGGGTCTTTGTTAGGGAATTCTCTGTATCAGTACTGAGGATGCATATGGTCACTTAATTCACCTGTTTTTGGCAAAGTATCGATGCCCTCAGTTGTATCCTGGTCCAGAAATTCTTTTGTTTACGCTTTTTAGAGGTTAGCCTCCAGTCTTGGAGAAGAGGCAGCTAGGACTTTAGCTGCCTTTCAAACAGCTTTTACCTACTCATTTTAGCTCAGCCCCCATCTCCCTCCTCCCCTCAACTCAAGGTCCCCAATTCTAGCAACTGGTGTAGGCTACCAATTCCTTTGCTTTTTGAGGATTCTGTACTGGAACTCGGTATTCCCCATTACTAAACCGGGCTTTAGCTGTCTTGAATCAGCCAAGTCAGTAATACTAATTCATTTGTTTTCCAGCTTCCAAAATCCCTACAGAAATCTCCACATTTTTGTAGGCTTATAAATTTGTAAAAATCTCTTTTATCGTGAAGTATGATAAACATACAGAAAAGTACACAAATGTATAACTCAATGATTTATTAAAAGCAAATGGCCATATAACCAGTCAGGACAATAAACAGAACCCTGCCAGCACCCCAGATTCCCCACCTTGGGCACTTCCTAATAATTAGAGTCTCCCTCTTCCCAAAGAAAATCATTCTCTTGACTTCTATTGAAATCACTTTCTTGCTCTTCTTTATAGTTTTATCATTTAAGCGTGTATCCACAAGTACAAGTTTTAATTTTTTTTTAATTTTATGTAATTGGAACAATCAAATAATTTACTTTTGTGTCTGGCTTCTTTTGCTCAACATTATGTTTGTAAGACGCATCCATGTTTTCCCTGTTCCTGTAGTTCACTGTCATTATTGTATACAATTCCACTCTATGAATATGCCACAACTTATTTATCCTTTCTACTGTCAGTGGTCATTTGGGCTGATTCCAATTTTTGGCTATGTTGAATTCAGCTGCTGTGAATATTCCAGTGCATCTCTCTTTGCTGCACATATTTCTCTTAAGTACATTCCTATAATTAGAATGCTCAGTTATAGGGTATGTATATGTTCAACTCCGGATAACAGTTTAGCATTATCTACTAAAGTGGATGTACCAATTTACACTTCAATATATGAGCATTCCTGTTGCTACACATTCTGGCCAACACTTGATGTTATTCATCTTCACTTTTAGCCGATTTGGTAGGTGTGTAGAATCATCCATTGTGGTTTTAATTTGCATTTTCATGATGACTAATGTGGCTGAATAACTTTTCATATTTTTACTGGCCATTTGGGTATCCTCATTTGTGAAGTGCTCATTCAAGTCTCATCTCACTGATCTGTAGTTCTTTATATATTCTGCATGAGCCATTTTTTGGTTATGTAGCAAATATCCTCTCCCACTCTGTAGCTTGTCTTTTCACACTCTTTTTTAAAATTTTAATCTAATTTTATTTATTTTTTTCCACCCCGCCGCATGCGGGGTCTTAGTTTCCTGACCAGGGATCGAACCCGTGCCCCCTGCAGTGGAAGCACAGAGTCTTAACCACTGGACTGCCACGGAAGTCCCTTCACACTCTTTAAATAGAGTCTTTTGATAAATACAAGTTCTAATTTTTTAATGTAGTCCAATAGTTTCCTGTATCGTTAGTGCTTTTTGTGTCCTGTTCAAGAAATTTTCCTCTATCTCAAGGTCATGAACACATTCTATATTATAAATAACTAGAAGCTTTATTGTTTTGCCTATCATATTTGAATGTATTAATCCATCTGGAATTTAGTTTTGTTTGGAATATGATAGGGGTCAGGTTTAATTTTTTTCTCAAATAGATATCCCCAAACCATACCAATACCATCATTTTCCTATTACTCTGCAGTGCCACCTCTAGTGTAAATCAAGTGTCCGTATATATGTGGATCTATTTCTGGATTCTCTGTTCTGTTTCATTGCTTGTCCGTACTTGCACTAACAATTCTAGTTAATTTAGCTTTGTAATAAATCTTGATATCCTATAGAACAAGTTCTCTCACCTTATGTTTCTGCAAGACTTTAACTATTTCCATGTGAATTTCAGAAACTATCCTTAGTATTTCCATGTAAGTTTTAGGGTCAAATTGTCTGTTAATATTTGACTTTGTATTGAATCTGTAGATCAATTTGGGAATAACATATCTTTATAATATTGAGTCTTCCAATAATCTATGAACATGTTATTTCTTTCTACTTATTTAGATGTCCTTTAATTTTTCTAATAATGTTTTACAGTTTGTTGCTTAGAGGTATCACACATCATCTGTTAGATTTATTGTTAGGAATGACATTGTCAATGGCATCTTTTTAAAAATTTCATTTTGTTTGTTGCTGGTAAATAGAAATACAAATGATTTTTGCTTTTTGACTTTGTATCCAGCAGCTCTGTTGCATCTGCTTATTGATTCACATAAATAATCTATAGACTCTTTTTAATTTCCTCTATACACAATCATATTGTCTATAAATGATGATCGTTTTGTTTCTTCCTTCCCAATCTTTATACCTTGCATTTCTTTTTCTTGCCTTATTGTACTGGCTATAACTTCTAATATGATATTGTAAAGAAGTATGGATAGCTGGCATGTTTGTCTATTCCCAGTCACTAAGGAAAGCTTTCAGTATTTCACATATGATGTTCGTTATAGATTTTCACAGATATGTTTGTTTGTCAGATTAAAGAATTCCTTTCTAAGCCTAGTTTAAGAGATCTACTGTAAATGAAACATGAATCTTATCCAATGCTGTTTCTACATCTGATGAGGTAATGATTTTTCTCCATTTTTTTCTTAATGTAGTGAATTATACTGATTGACTGAGTTTTTAAATAAAATTTTTTTATTTTAGAATAGTTTTAGATGCATAGAAAAGTTAAGATAGCATAGAGAACTCCCTAGCACCCTCTCCCAGTTTCCACTATTATTAATATCTTACATTAGTATATGCTGAATGAATTTTGAATGTTAAATCTTCAAACATTTTATTTGAGGAAGTTATATTCTTCTAGAAATCTACCCATATCATCTAAGTTTTAAATTATACTGGTATAAATTTATTCTTGTTATTTTTCTTAATATCTATAGGATTTATAGTGATGTCTCCTTTTTCAGTTCTGTCATTGGTTATTTTTGTCTTATCTTTTTTACTTCATAAGTCTTGCCAGGGATTTATCAATTTTATTAGTCTCTTGAAAAGAGTACATTCTGGTTTTACTGCTCCTCTATACAATATTTTATTTATTTATTTATTTTTGGGGGCTGCACCGCACAGCTTGTGGGATCTTAGTTCCCTGACCAGGGATCGAACCTGGGCCCTCAGCTGTGAAAGCGTGGAGTCCTAACCACTGGACCACCAGGGAATTCCCTATATTTTATTTTCTGTTTTCTTATGCTGCTCTTAACGTTTTATTTCATTCCACCTCCTTTCTTTAGGTTTAATGTGCTATCCATTTTTTTTCCCTTAACTTCCTGAGATAGATGTTGATTTTTCACCTTTCTTCTTTTCCAATTTATGCATTTAAGGCTATAAATTTTCCTCTATGCATGGCTTTAGATGCATCCCTCAAGTTTTGTTGTTCTATTTTTTTCTTTCAATTTATATCATTTTGTATTTAAGCACTGATTTTACAAAATGTGGTACAAAGGTGAACTAAATTTACAACTTAATTTGTTCATGTAAATTGCCTTCAAAATACATGGCAGCTAAGATGTGTATAAAATTTTACATACATTTGGAAGAAATCACATAGAAACAGTTGCTTTTTCAACAAACTTGGCTAGTTTCACATCCCTTTTGGTCAGTCCCCCACAGACATGTGAGGTGAGGGGCGTATGGACCTTGTTGTACACACTGAACCATTCTGGGTGATGATTCATCTTCTCTGCTTGTAGAGTAACTTGAGACATAAAGCCAGATGCCTGATTACAATATTTGAAAGAGAACTCCTTGTAGATGGCACCTCTCTCACTTAATTCTGACCATCCTGCTGCTTTAAGGTCAAGTATAACTCGGTTCCTCTCCTCTGCTGTCAACCAGTGAACATCTGCTGAGGTTCTGGTTCCAGCCCCAAACCCAGGCCTGCCTGGTGTACTGCCTGCCCTCAAGTTTTAATATGTACTGCTTTTTATTTTCATTCAGTTCAAAGTATTTTGAAATTTTCATTGGGATATATGACCCATGGGTATTTCATTTCACTTCATTTCATTTTATTTTATTTTAATTTTTGGCTGCTCCATGTGGCATGCAGGATCTTAGTTCCCCGACCAGGGATTGAACCCGCATCCTCAGCAGTGAAAGCGTGAAGTCCTAACTACTGGGCTGCCAGGGAATTCCCCATCTTATTTTTGTTTTAGCGTTTATTTCATGTTAATATTAATCTATCTACAACAGCTTTTCTTTGGTTAGTATTTGGACTATATATTTATTCTCCTTTTACTTTCAAATTTTCTGTATCTTTACGTTTTAGATCTGTCTCTTATAAACCATCATAAAATGTTTTTTAAAAAATCTTACCTGACAATCTGTCTTTTATTCATTTACATTTAATGAAGTTGCTGATAAATTTATCAACATAATTTATTCTATTTGTCCTAGTGTTATAGGTACCTTCCCTCCTTTCTTGCCTTCTAGGTTATTTTTTTTATCATGCCATTTTTTCTATAACTTAAAGGTTACATACTTTTTAAAAAGCCCTCCTTTCTTGAAAATTACTCTTACACCATGCATCTCTTACTTATCAAAGTATAATGTTAACAGGTACTTTTCTCCTCTCCCCAGATAATATAGCGTCCTCACACACTTTAACTCCATCCCACTGCCGACTATTATTGTCATATATTTTAATTCTGTCTTTTAAATCCAACAAAAATTATTATTGTTTAATAAGGTCTAAATTCACTTGATTTACCCACATATTTTCTACTATTTGTACTCTTTATTTCTTCCTGACTCTCCAAGCTTCCGTCTGGTATTTTCCTTGTTTGAATAATATTCTTTAGAATTTCATTTAGTGTGGGTCTCCTGGTAATTCTCTTAGTACCTTTTTTAAAGGGAGGAATAGCTGAAAAATGCTTATTTCTTCTTCATTTTTGAAGGGTATTTCTGCTAGGTATAGAATTCTAGATGTACCAATTATTATCTTTCAGTGCTTTGAATATGTCATTCCATGGTTTCCTGCTTCCATTGTTTCCACTGAGAATCTACTGTCAGTTTAATTGTTCTCTTTTGAAAGTAATCGATTTTTTTTTTTTCCTGGCTGCTTTAAGATTTTTTTCTTTGTCTTTCATCTGAAGCACTTTTACTATGATGTGCTTAGATAGTGTTTTCTTTGTATTCATTCTGCTTTGGTTTGGGGGACTTCTTCAATCTGTGGCTTAATTTGTCAGTTTTAGAAAAATTTCAATCCATTATCTCTTCAAATACTGGTTCTACCTCATTCTCTGTCTCTTCTCTAGGACTCCAAACACACAGGTGATATCTACTCACTATATCCTCATGTCACTTATACTTTTTGGGGTATTTTATTTCTTCTCTTCGTGATTTAGTCTAGGTTGTTTCTTCTGACCTATATTCTAGTTCATTTATTCTTTGTTTAGCTTTACTGAATCTGCTGTTAATTCATCTGCTGTGTTTTTTATTTTTCATTCCTAGAATTTTCTTTTTGTGCTTTATCAACTCTGCTACATCCCTTTTTATAATTCACAGTTCTCTGCCAAAATTTTTAATCTAGTCTTTTATGTTCTTGAACAGTTAGCATTGTTTTATTTTTTAGAATAGTTATTTTAAAGTTTGGTCTGATAAAGCCAGTGTCTGGAGAACCTGAGGGTCTGTTTTTATTTTTTGCTCTTTCTGCTGGTTCTCATTCATTTTGTTATGTCTCCTCATATGCCTAGTTATTTTTGGTTGTGAGCCATGTGTTATATTTGAAAGACAGTTTGCAGTAGTTTAAAGTTCTACATAATGTTATCTTAGCCTAAAGAGGTTTGCTTTTGCCAGATGCTTGGGACTACCTTATTTAAATTTCAGAGATTGAAATGACTTGAAGACAGGCTGTAGTCCCTTCCAGGGCATTCTATTTCCAGTTCACCTTTACTCTTACATAGATGCAACCTTTGGGGGTCCCAAACCAACGAGCAGAAGCTTACCAGCACTCAACTCATCTTTGGCAAGTCATGAACCCCAACTTTTTTCAGCTTCTATCAAGAGGGCTGGTCAACCTCTCAGCCCCCTCTTTTGATATTCATGAATGTCTTTAGGAGAAAATTGGTCCCGTACGTAACCAAATGTCTTACCTCTCTGGATTTATGCCTTTTTCCAGATCTCTACTTGGTAATTCTTTATTACTTTCTTAGTTTTCTGAATGCCTCTGAAGCAACTTTTTAAAATATTTTGTCTAGCTTTTCTAGTTGTCTTAAGAGTCAGGATTGATTTAAACTATCTGTCTGGCATTACTAAAGTGAAAATCCTTAGTTTATATCACTTAGATAAAACCAAAATTGCACTGTAGTTTTAGTGTGGTTTCAGGAAGGAATGGAACTAGAAGTGTGTTCACTAAGTGTTCACTAAGTGTGTTCACTAAGTGTTCACTTAACCTAAAGATTATTCTTCATTTCCTTTCAGAAAAAAAGTTTTAAAATCCTGTATCAGCTTATACCCACACACCTTGTAAAAAATGGGAATAAGAGGATTCTATCCATTTACTTTTGTACTTAACATCTAATACACTTTCCATAGCAGCACCAACAGCCCTACTCCATTCTTTTATTTTTTTAATAGTTGTACTTCATACCACAAATATTTACCTACTATGCTCATTGTACTATACTTGGCTTTAAGGTGATAATGGTAAGCAAGAACGAATTTTATCCCAGCACTCAGCGAATTTACTGTTGAGTGACTTAACAGTATTAAGTCACTTATTAAATACATTAATATATTAATCTTGTAACAGTATAAATAAATGTAAAATCGCAACTCTATCAAATGCTAAGAAGTTAGCACCATTGATATGAGAGCATGACAGGGGTGTTGGATCTAGTCAGGGAGATCAGAAATATCTTCCATGATGAAGTTACAATAAGCTGAATAGGAACTAACTAGAAGAGAAGGGGAGAAGAAAGGAGGCTTACAGAAGGGAAATAATATTCCATGTGGAGAATCTGTCATATGGATATATCGTGATTGATTTACCCAGCTCTCCACTGAGGGATATTTAGATTGTTTGACTCTTTTGCTACTACAGATGATACTTCAATAAATATATCCATATATAACTTTGGGCATAATTTAGTAAGCATGTCCTTATGATAATCAAGGATACATACACACAATAGAGTTAATACATACAATAGAGTTCACAATAATTTCCATTTCCACTTAGATTTAAATATAAAATTTACTAGATGTATTTCTTACATATTTCATCCTTTCCTAACTTAAATTCTTTGTTTTAATTTTCACTTGGCTGCACTATTTTCTCAAGAACTGGTTCCCTGCAGTGATCTCCTATCCCATTCATAAAGGTAAACACAAGCTATGCTCCATCTGCTCTGCACCTTCAATGTGGAATCTGAAGCATAAGTATGTATAGGACTCTCGTCTATATTCTCAAAGTAAGCTAGGCTTTCTCCACTATGTACATAGCTCATCCTAACAGTTGAGTGAATCACCTTAGCATAAGCTTGGGGAGAATGAGACGGTCAGAGGTTTGTGCTAAGGTGCTACCATCTCTCCAGAATCTTCTGCATTCTCAGATAAGTTAGGACCTATCTTTAAAATCAAACCTCCTGAAACATATTGGGGAAAAAATACTTGGCTATGTATACAACAAAATGTAACTATATAAATATCTCTCACAGGCCAATAAGAAGAAAAACAAACAAACATGCACGTAACAGTAGAAAAGTGGGCAAAATATATGAATTGACAACTCATAATAAAGAAATAAAGGTGGTCAATAAATACAAGAAAAAAACTTCATTAGTCATCATAAAAATAAATATTTAAGTTAAAAAAAACAGCAGACTATAAGAATTATAGTAAATAGTATTGGAGAGAACACTGTGAACTATGCATCACATACACAAAATGTAAACTGTTATAGCTTTTCTAGGTCATCTGTATCCAATTTAAAACTGTAAGTACTAATTGACACAAATTTTCAATTTCTAGAAATTTATCCTATGGAAATAATCAAGAAAGTGTTAATTTTCATTTCCTAGTATTGTTTTCCTTTCTTTCATACCACATATCAATACTTGACTCATATGCGTTGTTTGTTTGTTTTCCCACCACCAGAATATAAGCTTTTTGAGAGCTTAGGACCTATACAATTGTTGGCACATATAAGGCGTATAATAAACATTGGTTGTTGAACAGAACAGGCAAAGATTTATCTATAAAAATCTTCAAAACTGTGGGGTTTTAAAAGAAAATTGGGAAAAAATCCAATATCCAACAGCAGGGGATTGGATAAAACAAAGAATGACTCACATGGATAACTATGTAACCATTAAAAAGTAGTCTACAAAAAACCCAGGAAATGTTTGTGAAACTATCACATGACTTCATCTTTGTTTAAAAGAAAAAAGAGGAAAAAAAGACACTAATACAGTATTTATATCAAGATGTTAACAGTGGATATCTATGAGATGGTAGGATTACGGGTGACTTTTTTTTCTTATTTATGGTTTCCTGTATTTTTCAAATTTTATTTTTCTACAATGAGCAGAATTCTTTTTTTAATTAGACAAAGAAAATTATTCACAACAAGCTAAAACCAAAACCAAAACTTCTTCGTTTCTGATTCAAAGGAGGAAAAGGCAAGTTTACCTTCAATTTCATCATCGGAAATCAATTCATCATCAGAGCATATGTTGAGAATGTTAACCAGCATCTCTGTGACTAGATGATAAGACAAAATAACCAAAAATTTATATAATTAATAAGGTACTTTCTCTAAAATGATGTGGATATATAAACATACGTGTTAAATAAACATAGATAAAAATGATTTGTCATTTTGCTATTCAGAGTAGCTGTAAGGAACAGCATTAAATGCAGACCTTCAAGTTTATATAGATTTGGGGGAGATTACTTGCTCCAGTTAAAGTATGGAGTCTTTGACGATTCCGTTGCATAACTACTTGATTTCATTAGACTGCTGCCAGAGCCTTTTCTTCACTGATATGCATATGAAAGGATTTCCTCCCATTTTACAGAGAAGTTAAGCCACCAGGCCTATGTACAACAGGCTTATATATTTGCATAGCTTATTTGTATAGGTGCACAAATAAAATTCCAAGAAAAATAATTCCTATTTAAATCTCTTTAGCGCTGCAGAAATCACTGAAGGAATGGTTATTTTATTGTTACTTATGTTATTTTAACATCTTGATTATAGGACGACAGCTATTTTAAATTGATATTTAGAATAAGAAAAGCATAATCAACTAGAATTACAATTTAAAAACCAATTAAGTGCCACTTAAAAATCTTTGTAGAGAACAATGAAAATAGAAAACATTTCTGATAACTTTAAGAAAAACATTTCTGAACCATCAGGGGACTCATGCAAATATAAGAGTGCTCAGTCACTAGTTAGGACAATTGATGGTCCAGATGCTTTAGTTCTCTTACCTTTTTCCCCAACAAAAGGCAAAGACCACGTGAAAACATCCATAAAGTTTGGAAGCCAGTATGGGTGTGGAGAACAGTTAAACTGCCTGATATTCATGACATTGTTTTCATATTTTAACACAGCAGCTAAAAAGGAAAAAGGAGGAAAGTCTGGCACAGAGGAAAATGACATGGCAACTGGTACACTTTGTACAGCTGTGTACCTACTACACAGAACTCAAGAACTTACTTTCCATTTATAAATTCAAGACAGATGGAAAATCTTAAAGCATGTTATATAGTTCATTCTTTTAAGAATTATCCCAAGAAACAAAGTTACCTGAAGAGCTCTTATATATAATAAAAGTACAAAAGAAACTAAGCTCTGAAACTTCAAAGGGTCTTGCACAGTAACTATCTATAGAAATCTCAGATTCCACATGAGAAAAATTTCATCATAATTTCCCTTTATAGGCCAAGTGGTTACAATTACAACTTTCCTCTGAGGGCAAACATTTCTCATTAAATGAACACAGCCTGTTTTCCTAGTCATTAGCCAGAGCCAAAGATTTTATAAACTTTTTAAGAGTTTATAACATAGCAGTTATTAATTCATAGTGGGGGATACAGATAGATGGTAAACTTGGAGCAATTTAATAAGGTTCAAAGTAGATTAAATCATCTCTGCATACAGTATGTGAAGAAAAAAATGCCCGTCTCTCCTATACACAGTATATTGCTCACACTCTATAAATGTTTAATATTAACCAGTTCATATATATATATGTTCATATATATGGCACACATACTTTGGTACCAAACCGATTTTCTCTGTATTTAAAACTTTTAAAAATCCAATCCCTTAGTTTTCATCACCAGCAATGCAATGTGGTTTGCATTATTCTCTTAATTATTCTTACTATGATCATAAATAGAATAGGGTATAATAGTTCTCTAGAAATGACAGTTATAGGTCATCTCCTGATTCCTGTCTCTTTGCTTATTGCAGGATAGCCTAGTATTCTCAAAATTAAAGTCACTGGATGTTTAAAATGTACACCATAGATTATAAAGAAGATATACGAAAATAGGATTTTCAGCTTTTAAGAAGCTTCTAATACTGGTTACAATGTACATGTCCCATTATTTTCAAGTATATGTATTTTACTTAGGTTAGATGAATATATAAATATTCAACAACTCCCTCAATCTACACAAGAAAAAGAGGTGGGAGGTGGACACAAAAAGAGAAATAGAGATGTTTAATAATCATGACTTAAAGGTCTTTCATGTAACCAGTGGAACTAAGAAATGCCTGTTGGTACCAATAAGTCTAAAGAATATACAAGAAAGAAAAACAACAGTAAAAGAAAGAGAAGAAGGAAAGGGGGATAGAGTTGCCTTTTTCAAGAAAAGAGGTACTTGAGTGGTGAATAACTGAGTACCACCAGAGATTATTTTAGATGCCACATCCCCCCCTCCCCCCGGCCAAAGGTTAAGAAACAACCAAGGAAAATAAGATTGTTTCAAGGTAAAGTATGTTACCAATTATGTCAAAGCCAACAAAAACCTCAGAATCAACTGTGACTTTAACAGTTTACTAAAGGAATAATCAAGAACAAGACCAGATTAGAATATGGCAAAGAATGAACTGGCAGTTAGTAAGCTAGTAAAGTGATTGCTGATTTAGATGACATGTTTCAGATTAGCACACTGATAAATCCACTGGGCAATCAATAGACACTTTTTTTTTTTTTTTTTTGGCCAACACTGTGCAGCTTGCAGGATCTTGGTTCTCCGACCAGGGATTGAACCCAGGCCCCTGGCAGTGAAAGCGCCTAGTCCTAACCACTGGACTGCCAGGGAATTCCCTCAATAGACACTTTTAATAGTAAGGTTAATAAAGGAAGTAAGAAGGGAAAGTCTTCATCATAGATAAGAGGACTAGGGACACTGTCCTTGAGGAAGTTTGACAACATAAGTGGCACATACCATTCATAAGGGAGGAAACGAGAACAAAAACTAAGTCTCTAATGTATTGGAAATATTAGGAAAAAGGAAATAAGAAAGAATGGAGTTAGGGAGAAGCAGAGTATTATAGGATAGCTAAGACTCAGAAAAGATTGACGAGTAGCAAAAAGAAAATATAAGACTGGAAGAGAATTTAAGTCAAAGAAATGCCTTTTTAAAATGGATAGCAAGTCACTAAGGACATCCAGAGATAACTGTTCCAGAACAGACTGAAATGAGATGTGCCATTTCATAGTCTACTCTGAAATAGAGGAAGTAGTAAATATATTGTGGACCTCTTTTAAACTTCTCTCCCAAACTGCATACACAAGGTATGACTATAAAGTAATGAGACTTAAGAAACCACCAACGACAAACACACCAGACCTTATATATCAGATGAGTGTGGTCCTTTGCTGTAATCACACCAGGCACAATAACAGTAGAATGTTATAGTAGTACAGCAATTTATAGTTTGACCAATGCTTTTAATATTCATTTTGATTTTTCCAACTTATCTCCAACAAGCCTATATCACAGTTATTTTAAGGACAAACTGAGGCTCAGAGAAGTATCTCATTAACTGTGAATTATTTAAAAGTGAAGCAGGACTAGACTAGGATTTCTGACTCCTAGCTCGGTGCTCTTATCAATACACCTTGCTGCCTTACTGTAAATTTAATCCAAAGATGCTGCCATCACTCAAAACGTTTCTGGAACTCCTCTTTTGGACTTGCCTCCAGAGCCATTTTATAAGCAACACAAGAAGAACCAGTCTCATTACCTTATAATCATACCTTGTTCCTGACCCCAAATGGTATCGTCTAGCTTGATCACTCACCTTATTCATCAGTCTTGACTCCGAATGACTTTTGGCTGTTCCAAAAATCAAATCCACCCTCAAAGGACGAAGGTTTCCCATCATTGAGGATAATCAAAAGAATGTGTCGCAGACTCTGAAGGCAATGCCAAAAGAGGAGTTCCAAAAATGTTTGAACAACGGGCAGCATTGTTGGAATAAGTGTATAACCTCCCAAGGTAACTACCTTGAAGGGACAATACTCACTTGGATATATTTGTTCTGGCATGTTTGTTTAAAAGTTCTATTATTTTATAGTCATACAACAAAATAGTTACAGAGGCATGTTACAGAGGAAGTTTTTAAGTAGACCACTGCCCTGATACAAAACTTATGAACTAGGAATCATAAAAGTTAAATTTAAAAAAATGACTAAAATAGACTAAAAGTCTTAGAAGTAGAATTTCTGGATCAAAAGGCATGTGTATATCCAATTATCTTTTTTTATATGGGAAACTGAGGTTAAGAAAGATTATATGACTTACCTAAAGTCACACTATTAGTTTCTGACAGGGCTTGGACTAAAATGAAGATTTTTCTGACTTTTTGTAGAGTATTCATTCTAACTGTATCATTTCTTAAGAGCAAAAACAGCTTAACGGACAGACATTAAAACAGTAAACAGTGACATTTTATTGAGGTACTGTTATAAATAAATTAAATTCACCAAAACCAATAATTTATGCTGACTGTTCTAACCTGAACCTGAAGTAATTTATTCCTCTTATATTTTGATTCAGTAGTACAAATCAGACCTATTGTAATCATTATTTATACTCACAAAGAGCCCAATAATCCTTAGGAGATGAAAACCAAGCAGAAGCCTAAATTCTAAGTTTCTTGGCCTTTGTTTCAATTAAGACCCTTTTTTTTCTTATTTAAAATTTATATATATTCAGAAAATTACCTATGCACATACATATTAAACTAGAGCTCACATTTACTCACTCACAAATTCAAACTCAAATATTGCTGGTCTCCTTTACCTTTATTGTTATAGACATCTAGGTAATTGGGGGCAGAGAAAATAGTAATGAGTGATGGAAAGCCTGTCGTTTGGCTCTTCCTGTACATTCGATACCTGGAAGAGAAATGACAGCCCGTCTGTCTTGATGTTAAAGGCAAAAACTCTGCAGTGCTGTTTGGTACAGTTGGTTGTTTTGTTTTGTTTTGTTTTGTTTTTTGGCCACGCCACACCACAAGCAGGATCTTACTTCCCTGACCAGGGATTGAACCCGTGCCTCCCTGCAGTGGTACGTGGAGTCTTAACCACTGGACCACCAGGGAAGTCATGGTACAGTTTTAATATAACTTACCCAGCATCTTGGGCTTCATGGGCTCTGATTATTGATAACAGATTATTGTTCTGCAAAAATTCACAAACTGCAGGGTAACTGAAAAAGAAAACACAAATCCAGAATTAAAACACTTGTTTTTTAATAGGAGGAAGGGGAAAAGTCAAGATGAAATGAGTTGAATTTGTTTCAAAATTATAGGTTTTCATTCCCACTGAACTTTTATTAATAGCTTAGCAATCATCACTCTTGTTTTTCCATGTCACTGATATTCCTCATTCCAGATCAAGGACACAGATAATAGACAACCCTAGGACAGAAGCAGAGCTCCCCCACCTTTTTTTTTTCTTAACCCACAAGAATAATAATACAACACCAAAACTTTTCTTGGTACCTTGATATAAAAAAAAGTATCACAGCAGTGTGTGTGTGCGTGTGTGTGTGTGTGTGTGTAGTAGGTGCTAAAAACTGAACATACAATTTTCAAATTGTCAAACTGTTAGAAAAGTTAAAGAACCTACTTATAGCTTCACAGGTAATATCAATATCAAGATGATATTATGCAGGAATATTTCAGGAGCAAATACAAATACTATATCCAACCTTATTCAAATGAAAGGTATGATATTTGCATCTCTCCTATCGTATTCTTTTAGCACTAGTACCTTTCTGAATGGCAAATGTTTGATACAAAGAACTGCAGAATACAAAATTATCCTGGAATTAACCAAGTGTTAATTATTTAATTTATGTTTAATCTTTCTTTCTTATTATGTTCATTAGAAAAAAATAAGTTTTAAAATAGGCTGCACATTCACGTGGCATAAAATTAAAAGATATAAAAAAGTTATACAGTGAAATGTCTCCCTCCATCTTACCTCTATCTTCCAGCTACCCTGGAAGCAACCAATGTTCTTGGTTTCTTTGAGTGCCCTTTCAGAGATACCATATTCAATTTCAAGCAATTATGCACACACACATGCACACCCCCCCTTTTAGAAATGTCATCAGATGGTACACATAGCTTTTTACTATGTCTTTTTTTTCACTTTAAACTAGTGATTATTCCAATCAGTATATAAAGGATTTGTTTCCTTTTTTTTCATTTTTAAAAAACAGCCTCATTGCATTGTCTGGTACATTCCATTGCCTGGATGTACAAGCATTTATTTAACTAGTCTCCTATTGAACGTTTAGGTTGTTTAAAATCATCATCATAAATAATGTAACAATGAAAAACTTGTACATGCATTTTACATGTTTTCAAGTACAGTTGATTCCTATCATTTGCAGTAGCTGTGTTCTATAAAGTTGCTGCAAAAACTGAGTTAGTGAATACTGAACCAGTGCTCCTAGGGGAAATACAGGGTTACGGTTATGTGAGCCTCTGGTCACAACGTTTTCATCAACTAATCAACACATAACCTTGTTTTATGTGTGTTTCTGTGTAAAGTCACCTTATTTAATGTACATTGTTGATTCATTAACATGGGACTCATGGCCAGCAGTGCCATAACTCATTCCTGAATGGAGCTTATATAACACATCACAGCCTTCTTGCACATAGGAACACTAGATAGCACTTCAGCAGTATGCCTGGGGCATTTTAAACAGCAAAACACCAACAAAAAATGTGGGAAATGTTTCACTAAATAGACCACAAAAAGAATACTTGCTTACAGTGTGAGAGCTGAAACAAGAGGCAGAGCCGCTGCACGTTCAGCCTCAGCCGGAACGTGCACAGGGTGGCTCAAACTTTCCGTTGCTCTGTACACTTGAATGTCTGTGAATGACTGCAAGTGTTGTGAGTACTGATTCCAGGGTTACAAATAAATCTTAGCAACTAGGCAAATTTGCAACTCAGAATTCGTGAATAATGAGGACTGACTATATAGCCACAGGATTACATTTTAGAAGTAGAAATTCTGGAACAAAAGCCATGGCCATTTATAATTGAGAGATGTTGTCAAGCTCACTGCCATAGAAATTGCACCAGTTTACAATGTGCTAAAAATAAAAAAGTTTTATGTTCTTTATTTTAAGCAATGTAAAGAGAAGTAAAATTTAAATGACTTCATCATATTAGTCACTGCTAAAGTTGGCAGAATGGAATGAAAGAAGTTTACTTAGAAGAATGTTAAAACTATGGCAAAACTGAGGCTTCCTTTTGTGTGCAGGATTTCATTTAATGAATGCATTATCTTAGGCAGTTATCAAAGATTTTTCAGGGTACTAAATACAGGTATTATTTATCAGAATAAAATATTGGGATTTTTAAAAAAATTCAGGCTTCAAACTTCCCTGAATCTCCCTAGTTTGGAGTGGCAAAGCACAACGAAAGCTCACATATGAGATTTAAGACAACAACCAACTTCCAGGAAATGTCCTGGGCTTAGTTCACAATGTCCTGTTCTTTTTATATCTTTGCCAATACCAGTGGTTCCAAAAGCTGGAGAGCTTTTTAAAAAAAATAACAGGATTCCCTTGTCTCAGGCTTACTGAATCAGAATCTCTGAGGGAAGAGCCAAGAAATATTTATTTTTAAAAAAGTCAGGGGGCTTCCCTGGTGGCGCAGTGGTTGAGAATCTGCCTGCTAATGCAGGGGACACGGGTTCGAGCCCTGGTCTGGGAAGATCCCACATGCCGCGGAGCAACTGGGCCCGTGAGCCACAACTACTGAGCCTGCGCGTCTGGAGCCTGTGCTCCGCAACAAGAGAGGCCGCAATAGTGAGAGGCCCGTGCACCACGATGAAGAGTGGCCCCCGCTTGCCACAACTAGAGAAAGCCCACGCACAGAAACGAAGACCCAACACAGCCAAAAATTAAAAAAAAAAAAAAAAAAAAAAAAAAAGTCAATAGATGATGTTTGGGAACAAATAAGCTAGATCATTTAGAGTCAGACAACAATATTTAAGCACTGCAAGATGTTTTATTCAATCGTGTTCAGTATATTACACTTATTAGGGCATAATACCTAGTAAAATATAAAAAACAAAACAAACAGAGTTTTCTGCCTTCAATTAATTAAAAAATTAAATAGAAGTCCCTGAGCTACACAAATTCAAGATACAAAATATGTAGTTAAAAATGATTTGATAATATATGTTACAATTTCCTTTTTCTAATTTTCTAACTGAGGATTAGCTTACCTGTAAAAATAAGAGCACCCCCGGACTGTGTTGTGGGTATAGTGTTCCAAGGTCTTTTCATTGCCATAATCCTCTGAGGGATCAGACCAAAGCAGGTCACACACTGGCCCAAAGGCTGGAGGTTCTTTAAACCTGTCTAACTAGAAGACACGTAAAAGCCAAAAGAAGAAAAATCATGAAAGCAAAAGAACTTTTGGAAAATGGTATGGGTCAAAAAACACCCTTCCACCCATAAGAATGTATCAGGAGAGTGGGCAGTAAGCCCCTAAAGAATTTTCCTTTAGGAAGAAAATGAACATTTCATAAATGCAGATACAATTTTTATTTGTTTTTGGTATTAAATTTTAATAAATATCCCTATCCCAACAGTAGAAAAGGACCTCCTTACATCCTAATCTTAAAAGCGGTGCTCATTTAACTTGAATGTGAAATCAATCACTATAGAAATACACTATTTATTAGAAAGACCCTGTAAAGTTTATTTCAATTGCCTAGGTGAGCCAATGTTACCATGAGAGCAGGAAGGGTTTTGCAATGGTTCTGTTCATTGTTTATCTCATTCCAATGGAGATTTCTTTATTTTAAAGAATGCTAGTTTTATTTTGCAAAAGGCTTTCATCCTTTCCATTCTATTCAGCGGAGGCATTTCAACATAAGTTATTAACTCAAGCCTTTAGCCACTGCTACTTTGGTTAACGCATGAAAACCAAGAGAAAACAAGTAACTAGGATAACTGAATGCCAAGAAGAGGACCTCTACTAAGTGAAAGGGGAGCTTTTTATTAATACGATTGATTCAGAATTGTAAAAATCAGGATTTACTATGTAAAAGAGAAATGTTGTTTATTTAATAACAACACGGCAGCAGAAAAGGCTGTGCATACAGGCATACCCTCTTACCTTGAGGATAGTAACTTAAATTCAGAGAAAACAGTTTTACAAACAGAAAATTTTTTAGTTTCAGTACCTATATAAGAGAGGTAAGAGAATACAAGGTAGAGAAGAGAAGATGGTGATGTAGAACAATATAAGTGAAAAAAGACTGATCACCTTTTCTCAGTCATGAAGATATACAATCCTGAAAATCATAATTACCAACTAAGGCAAGTGTAGCAATTAAACTCTATCATCTGAAATGTCAAAGCCAATGAATTTCAGAGCTGGGAGAGTCCTCAGACCATCCATTTCAACGTCCTCGTTTTACAGAGAAGAAATTCTAAGAGGTTAAGTGATTTGGTAAAGGTTACACAATTAATGGCAGTACAGGGATTAGAACCCTGGCTTCCTTCCTTCCTTATTGCTGCATAATTTAAAGTTTCAGGGTTATACTCAAAATATGTTTCTAGTTGGTAAAAGCACAGACTTCATTAAAAATTAGACATTTTCTGGGCTTCCCTGGTGGAGCAGTGGTTAAGAATCCGCCTGCCAATGCAGGGGACACGGGTTCGAACCCTGCTCCAGGAAGGTCCCACATGCCGCGGAGCAACTAAGCCCGTGCGCCATAACTACTGAGCCTGCGCTCTAGAGCCCGCGAGCCACAACTACTGAGCCCCCGTGCCACAGCTACTGAAGCCCGCACGCCTAGAGCCCGTGCTCCGCAACAAGAGAAGCCACCACAATGAGAAGCCTGCGCACGGCAAAGAGGAGCGGCCCCCACTCGCTGCAACTGGAGAAAGCCCGCGCGCAGCAACTAAGACCCAATGCAGCCAAAAATAAATAAGTAAAATAAATAAATTTATTAAAAAAAAATTAGACATTTTCTGGAAGATATACAGGAAAATGTTAACAGTAGTTATTGCCCAATGACAAGATCACAGGTGATTTCCATTTTCTTACTTTTAATTATCGGTATTTAAAATTTTCAGCAATAAAGACATATTCGTTGACCGTAATAAAAAACAAAATTAAAAGCATATTTACTCCATGAGACTAACGAAAGATTACTTACTTTCCGAATGTCATCTAAACAAGTAATTTCAGGTGACATTCCTCCATGTACACACAGAAACTGCTGGTTTAAGAGGGCAGCAAGAGGAAGACAGTCAAATGTTTCCATACACGCATCATATACCTGTTCAGAATATTTGATTCGACCTATCGAAAAAGGAAAAACAAAGGAAGAGAGTTAAAATTTATCATACATGAGAAAGGATATATTCCAGTTGATTATGAAGCTACTCCAAAGCCATTTGTTCCAGGCAAATTTGAAAACACAATCATCTTTGTAAAGATATTTCTGAAAAGTTGTGGATAAAGGGCAAACAAAATCTCCCTCTTTTTCTACAAGTGTGACCTCGGATTGACTTTCTAGCTCTGTTGTCCCGGAAACCTGATAAGGTGAATGTAATCAGCTGTGTTATTAGGCAACATTTCTTATGGTAAAAATTACCCAATTACCTGGCGGAAGCTATAGCTTTGGGCTTCTCTGAGTGCGGTGACTCGTAAGGTATGTCCCTCGTGGGACCCTGGAGGCTACGCCAATAAAGCTTTTACAAGAGATACTGGCACTTGTGATGCAAGAGGCTTCTAAGCCAGGGTGGCTCCCTAAGCTGCCCAGTGTGGATACTGTTTCCTTGCACCTGAGCTGTGACTAGGAGAGGGTGGGAGAAAGGGAGGCAAAAGGCAGAAGAGCTCCAGGCTGTGGCATGTGCTTCTATGAGGACTATTCCATGAAAAGGGATGCCTGATGCTGCCCTTCCTGAACTGTACTCTTCTAGGATGGATGCCATGTATGCCCCATGGTCTCTCGTGAGTCTGAATATTTTGTTGGGTCTAAAAAGACTTCCTGGTGGTAATGAAGATATATAAATAGAAACTGAAGTTTTGGGCGTCATCAATAAGATGTCAACAATATTTTTGCTCATGATTTTTAAGGTCTTCAAGCAAATTATGTCCTGTTTTTATTTTATGTAAAAACGTTCATCTCAGTGAACTGTATTTTGATGTGGTTGTCATTTTGAGGCTACAGAACAAAAAACCACTCCAGTGGGCAGACAGTGGGTTGGTTGCCACAATTATCTAAAAAGAACAGGTCATGAAATAATAGTTGGCAGATGGCTTTAGTTTAAAGAGAAAGGGAATGTTTTCTTCTTTGGCCTTGGGTTCAAAAAGCCAATATGCTAGGAGGTGCATATTGGTGGAGACGGCCACAAGTTATACAGGCGGGCAGCCCTACAGAACTGTGAGCTCCTTCTCTTCCAAGATTCTGTGAAGATGAGACAAAGCCTACAGGGCCCAGAGAACAACACTATAGCAAGTGAGTCAGATTATCTAGTTGGTAATTATTTCTGTGTTTATTTTCTTCTTGTAATCTCCATGCTTTTAGAAAAGACATGTTCAAGTATCAGAGCCTGGTCTTGGCAAGGCTTTGGGGAATAATATGAAGGGTGATGTGTCCAGATTTGGGCCAGAGTGCAGTACATGGGTAGCAGGAATGACTGGAGAGAGATCCCGAAAGGGAAGGTGTAACCAGTGGACCACACTTAAGGTGCTTCATCCCTGAAGGTGAAGACTGTCTATTGCCAATACTGATCAGGATTTGAGGGCATTAAGGGAGGCTGTGAGTTCCTTTATAAACTTTTAGAGCATTCTGTATTACCACAAAGGCAGTTAAGATCATCTATTTCACAATATACGCTAACTCTATTATGACATCCAAGTTAATAAGAGCCATGTCTTCTGCATCTTCGTATCTCCTTGCAATTACATGCTTATATTCTGCTTTGTATCTGAGCACTACACGTTTGGCTATCTCAGAAGTACACCCAGCACTGGCCAAAAAAGTGTGTTAAAGGAAAAAAAATCAAGGGAAAAAAACCCTTTCATTTGTGGCCAGTGATTGACTTTTTCTCCTGTAAATCCATGGAGCCAGAGTTCCCCCTGTTGCCAACATCAATAAGGAATTCCTTTGTAAGAGTCCTAAGGTTGCATATAGGCAGGGATTTTAATTAGTTATTAATTCATGCTCCAAATACTATTTTACATCAATAAAATGCCTTTCAACCCAAAGAATGACTCAGAAGAGTTCCTTAGCCTACTTCCAGAAGTCTACCAAGTCTGGAGAAAGACAGAAAGTAATACAGCGTCTTAATCCATTTTGTAAATTAAAACAGGAAGTCACAAATCAAATTAAACAAAGCACACAACCAAAATGGGTTACAGAATGTTACCATTTTTATTTTCTTAAAGTTTATGAATATGTATATAAATACCAACATTTTTATTTTCTGAGGGATTAGATTGAAGATGACTTAGTTTAGCTGTATTTTCTAGGATGGATATATAATCCTTGTATAGTAATATTTATTATTATATCACCTTTATTATTGAAATCTGTTGAAGGCTCACAATGTACCTGTGCCATCAATGAGTTAAGTGTTCAACACAGTGGAATGGAGTCTGGAACCTGACTGCTTGGATTCGGACCTCAGCTCCGCCACTTACTAGCAATAGTACTTTGGACGAATTACTTGACTCTCTGTGCCTTTACTTCCTCATCCATAATATAGGCCTAATAATAATACCCACCTACATTACAAGGTTGCTGTGAGGATTAAATGAATTCACGTATGTAAAATGCTTTGAATAATGTGTGGCACAAAGTTGGTTCTATATAAGTGTTAACCAATAAAATTACCTTATTTTATCCTCACTGAAACCCTGTGAAGTAGGTACATTACTTTCATTAAAAAGCTGAGGAAACTGGGCTCACTTGTCCAAAGGTGCAACTAGTAAGTGGCAGAACTAGAACTTGAACCTGTTCATGCTCTTAACATGATGCAATACTCCTCCCAATCATTATTTTTAAATTAAATATTTAGTAGGAGAATCTAAAGAGCCAAATATATAATTACCAAAGGTTAAATTAGCTGACTCAAGTGTTTTATTTTCATGATAAATTGTAAGATATATCCCATAATGAAGGAAACATGCACCTCAGTCATAGGATCACACTGATACAAGTTCTAACTAATATCAATAATATAACATTAACAAAACAAAATTCTCAACAATATTCTTTGAAAGTAATTTTGAGAGTCAGCACTATTTGCAGGAAACCATGACCCGGTCTAAAAAGTGATGATATATTTGTTTTAATTTTTATTTGCTTTCATTATTTTTTTAAAACAAAGGTAATAGGTTCAAAAAAAAAGAAAGGTTCAGAATTAGTGCCTCCTCCCCCTCTTTGCAGGTAACTAGCTTCCTGGGTGTCTTTATAAAGATATTCTATGCATACATATGCAGATATGTATATTTATTCCATTTTCACAACATCCTTTTGTTTTTTTAGATAAATGTAGAATATGTACACTGTTTTCACTTGCTCTTTGGACTTCTCTTTTTTTATAAATTTATTTATTTTATTTTATTTATTTTACTTTTGGCTGTGTTGAGTCTTCGTTGCTGCACGCGGGCTTTTGTCTGGTTGCAGCGAGTGGGGGCTACTCTTCGTTGCGGTGTGCAGGCCTCTCATTGCAGTGGCTTCTGTTGTTGCAGAGCATGGGCTCTAGGCACGCGGGCTTCAGTAGTTGTGGCTCACGGGCTCAGTAGTTGTGCTGCACAGGCTTAGTTGCTCCGCTGCTCGAACCCGTGTCTCCTGCATTGGCAGGTGGATTCTTAACCACTGCGCCACCAGGGAAGCCCCTTTTTGGACTTTTTTTTTCTTTTTTGGCTGTGCTGTGCAGCACGAGGGATCTTATTTCCCGGATCAGGGATTGAACCCAGGCACCTGGCAGTGAGAGCACGGAGTCCTAACCACTGCACCGCCAGGGAATTCCCGTTTTTTGGACTTACTAACATATTTTGGAGATCATGCCACATTGTTATATGAAGAGTTTTGCTATTTTTTTAATATCTATATAATATTTCACTTTATGGATATACCACAATCTAACCACACCAATCTCTTGCTACTATAAGTAATGAACAATGGCAAACATTTATTTCAAAAAAAAAAAAAAATCAACCTGTCATAACAATACTGTTTTCATTAGCAAAATTACAGGAGTTTCTGGAACCTCCTGTAATTTCAGTAAGCTGTTTAACTACACATCAAAAAAGAGGCCCTTGGAAATAAGAAATTAATTTACTTTAGAAATATGGACCCAGAGCTATGAGATGGAATCATAAAACCACTAGGTTTCTTGCTTTCCAAGTATATAACAATAAAGAAATGTTTTTGCAAAGATAAATGATATGTCAAAAATTAACTGTTATACTTTGCTACTCAAATTATCTCTGGATTTAAAAGAAATAAAAAAAATCTCTGCAATATAAAGCACTTTAAAACTTGATATAAGAAAAGAAAAGCCTCCACCTGCCCCTCCTAGAAATATTAACATGATTGCAGCTGCACAATTTGGAACTAAGCATCACTTAACAGTAATTATAAGGTGCTGATTCTAAATGCCACAGTGGCCCTTTAAGAAAGATCAGCTTATCAGTAAAAACACTCATGCAAAGTGGCACACATGCTCTTTCCTTATATAGGAACAAAATTTGAAATTGTACTTGAATTTGTGTGCTTATTCCAAGATTTATTAACATTTCAGATGCAGCATTAGAATGAAACAGGAGTATCTTGGCAGATAAGAGAAAAAGAAAGAAACGTGGTTTAACTAAATTAAAGCATGTGAAAAGCAAAGAAAAACCTGAGATAAGAAATCCTGTGCAAAATGACACACTCAAAATGTTTCCCAAACCTATTGTTCTATCTTCTGAAAACAGTCTGAACCAATTATACTAATCAAAAAAAGAACTCTGAAAAAACGGAGGAAGAATTAGATAGAATGTCACCGAAAAAACATGAATCTTAATTCAGAGGCATCCATACACAGCTTTTTCTTCATTATTTACCTATTGCTAAATATTGAGCATTCCAGGGCCTTTGTTAACTGCTTGATAGGCACTGTTTAATTTTCCCAGGTAAAGAAATAGAGGTGTAATGAGGACCACCCTAATATTTGGCTTAGAAAAACAATGCAAAATATTTCCAATTTTTAAAGTACTTGGTGAAGTGGTTCTCAAATGACAAACAGTAGATACTTTCCAAGCCTCTGGAAGAGGTGTTCTTAACCAGCAGTGTGCTACAGAATTACCTGGGATGCTTTAAAAAGCCTTTTAAATGCTTGGGCCCCAAATGGATAATTTGAAAGTTACCAGTTTAAAAAAATGTTATAACAGTATTACATAGTGGTGATGAAAAGCTAATTCAAGGAGTCCTATGGGAAGATAAAAAATTAAAAGTACTAGTCCTCCTGATCCAGCTCCCCACAGGTAATCACTGGTCCCAAGTACTTCTGCACCTTATATATTTTTAATTTACAAAGGAGATCACACTATACGTGTTCTGCAAATGGCTTCCATCACCTAACAATATATCTGAACAGCTCTCCATATCAGTACATCTAGATCCACCTTGATCTTACAACAGCTGCCTAGCATTCCATTTTTTAGATGTATTATCCCTTATTTAAGCAGTCCTTTATTGACATTTAGATTCTTTTTTTTTTTTGTTATTACAATTAACACTATAATGAACATCCTTATACATCCGTATCTTCTTATCTTTTTGAGTATATAGTGTGGTAGGCAGAATTCTAAAATGACCTGCAATGACCTATACCTTTGTATAATCTGTGCCCCTTTGAGTGGGTGGAACTTGGAAATACATTGAGATTCCCATGATTATGTATCATTATGGCAAAAGGGAGATTCTCCTGGGTGGGCCTGACCTAATCAGGTGAGCCTCTGAAAAGCAGAGGGTTTTCTCCAGCTCGCTGATCACAGAAGAGGAAGGCAGAGAGATGCATTTGGGCTCTAGAAACTGAGGGCAGTCTCTAGCCAACAGCTAGCAGGAAAATAGGGACCTTAATCCTACAGTCAATAAGGACCACCAACAACTAGTGAGCTTGGAAGACACCAAGCTCCAAATGAGAACACAGCCCTTGGGGACACCTTAATTTTGGCCCAGTGAGACCCTGAGCAGCAAATTTAGCCATACTGTGCCTGGACTTCTGACCTGCAGTAACTGTGAGATAACAAATGTGCTGTTTTAAGCAGCTAAATTTGTGGTAATTTGTTATGCAGTATTAAAAAAAAAAAGATACAGGGCTTCCCTGGTGGTGCAGCGGTTAAGAATCCACCTGCCAATGCAGGGGACACGGGTTCGAGCCCAGGAAGATCCCACATGCTGCGGAGCAACTAAGCCCGTGCGCCACAACTGAAGCCTGCACGCCTAGAGCCCGTGCTCCACAACAAGAGAAGCCACTGCAATGAGAAGCCCGTGCACCGCAACGAAGAGTAGCCCCCGCTCTCCGCAACTAGAGAAAGCCTGGGTGCAGCAACAAAGACCCAACACAGCCAAAAATAAATAAAAATAAAGTAAATAATTTTTTTTAAAAAAGATACAATCTGCATGATAAATTCTTAGAAGCCAAACTGCTGGGTCAGAAATTTTTACGAATATTCCAAAATTACTCTTCAAGTACTTTACACCAATCTAAACACTCACCAACAGTAGATCTAATTTTTTTAAACTTCCTGGTTAATTACTGATTTAAAGTGTTTATTTCAATAAGTTCCAAGGCCTGGAATGATCTATATCTTGCCCATTTGTAGCTGACTTTTCTCTCAGAGGGAGTTTTAAGTGTTCACACTCTAAAATTTCTTTCAGTAAGAAAGACCTTTTCTTCCAGGCGTTACTAGGAGGAAGGCTGTCATCACAACTGCTAACTGTAATGTAGGAAGCTACTGGTAACAAGAGTTAATATGAGCATTGGGAACATTCTCAAATTGTTTCTCAAATTGTAAGCAGAGGGATTTTGTGGCAGCTGAATAAACTCTGAGTCTCTGAAAACAAATTTAAAAGTTTTTATCAACTTTGAATATTCTTTTGGTAATAAAACTTCAAATATAATATATTCCTCCAAGATGATAATCTGAAGAGAAATCTGAATAGGACACAAAGTAAAATCCATGATCAAAATATCAATTATATGAACAATACAGGTTTTTTTTTTTTTTTGGCCACACCACATGTCAGGTGGGATCTTAGTTCCCTGACCAGGGATGGAACCCTTGCCCCATCGCAGTGGAAGTGCAGTCTTAACCAGTCGACCGCCAGGGAAGTCCCAAAGCATTTTTATATATTCAGGATTATGGGGGGAAAGAGGTAGACTTTAGAGCTCGACAAGAGATTATTTTAGCTTTCTTATTTTATAAAGAATATACTAACACTTCAGAAATCAAAAAAGGTATAATTGTTTTTTATTTCAGTATTTTCCTTTCACTATAACAATATAAAAATTCCATGTAGTATAAACTGATATATAATTTTTTTGAGTGCTAGAGTATGTACCAAAAGTCTTTAAAATGTTCATGCCCTGACACCTAGTAATTCTTTTCTGAGAGTCTATCCTAAAGATATAAATCACAAAGGATCATTCATTCAACAATTTAATTCAACCAATATTTGTTAAGCATCTACTATGACTTATTAGATAGATAGTGTTCTGGAAGAACAACAGAGAACAAAACACGTCCCTGCTGTCATGCAGCTTAAATTCTGGTGGGAAAGAAAGACAATAAATAAATAAATATATTAAAAAAATATAAATTTTATATATATAGGATATATTAAAAATTCAGGTATTGATAGATACTATGGGGGAAAAAAGCAGGGTATGAGAATAAAGTGATGAGATTTTAATTTAGAAAAAGCAACCAGGGAAGAAAATCTCTGAGGCTATGACACGAATGAAGTAAGGATGTAGGTCTTCTAAGCAGATAGACACCTGGGGAAACGAGATGATAAGTGCAAATGTCCTGAGGCAAGTTCTCCCAAACAAGCCCAATATAGTCACCATCATGCTGCATGTTACTTAGAGCCAATTGTGAGTACCTAGATTCTGGTCAAAGAAATCTGTGAGGTTTTTGTTTTTGTTTTTGCTTTGCCTCACGGCTTGAGGCTTTGCAGGATCTTAGTTGGGCCTCGTGGAAGTGGAAGTGGAAGCACGGCATCCTAACCACTGGACCACCAGGGAATTCCCTGTTTTTGTTTTTTTAAATCAGCTTGTAATGTTTTGAGCTTCAAAAAAATTCTACCTTTAATAATAAATATTTTTCTTAACTATTACAGTATTATTTATAGTTGGAATCAACCTAAGTGTCCTACAGTTGCTACTAAATTGGCCACACACATGATAGTACATTCACAAGATGGAATACTTTTTTTTTTTTTGATGGAATACTTTAAAAACATTAATATTATATTTTAAAGTCATGTTAAAAAATATTTAATAAAATGGAAAAACGTTATTACATAACATGAAAAGAACAATTTATTAAACAGTACATATACTATGAGCCCAATTTTATTGCAAAAATATATACAGTTGGCTTTCCATATCCACAGGTTCTGCATCCATGGATTCAACCAACTGAGGAACTAAAATATTTGGGGGAAAAAAAAAATTCCAGAAAGTTCCAACATGCAAAACTTAAATTTGCAGTGGGCCAGCAACTATTTACATAATATTTACATTGTATTTACAACTATTTACATAGCATTTGTATTAGGTATTATGAATAATCTAGAGATGACTTAAAGTATACAGGAGAATGTATGAAGGTTATATGGAAATACTACACCATTTTAGATAAGAGACTTGAGAATCTGCGGATGTGGGTATCTGTGGGGGTCCTGGAACCAATTCCTGGGACATCAAGGGAGGATTGTATGGATATAGATATATCTGAACTATTTCATGATAGGTTTTTATGTATACAGAAAAGAATAGAAGACTATATACCAAATAGTGAGATAATAGTGATTAATTTTAAGTGGTATAATTGTGGACAATTCATATCTTTGGACTTTTTAACGTTTTCCAAGTATCCTAAATGTATTACTTATAGACCCGGGGGGATACTCAAAAGTTATTTTCAAAACAAGTGTTAAAAAGTGGAATCTAGGTTCTCACCAGAAAACAAAACAAAACAAAACAAAAACAGAACAGGAAGCATTTGAGGTCCATTAGTTTCTTTTCTTTGTGTTTAATTCGCTGGGACTGGCTAAAGAATAACTTTAAAAGTTCTGGAGGAGTGATTATACTTACATTCCTGTTTGAAGGTGAAATATTCTGTAAGATGCCTGCATTCATGATTTCCTCGAAGCAGAAACAATGTTTTGGGATGATTAATCTTTAAACTCCATAAAAACAGTACACACTACAAGACAAACACAAGGATAAAATTTTTATTTTTGACCACAATAGCACATAAAGACAATTTATACAAATTCAAATGACTTGTTATAATGGCGTACCTCATTGACATTCCCAAGTTGAAACATGAAGAATTCCAGCTTTTGAGTGTGTTGTGCTGTTGCCCTAGAATTTGTCTTTTTTGTTGTTTTTGGTTTTGTGGGTTTTTTTTTTTTGGCTGCGCCACATGGCATGTGGGATCTTAGTTCCCGGACCAGGGATTGAACCCGTGCCCCCTGCAGTGGAAGCTCAGAGTCCCAACCACTAGACCTCCAGGGAACTCCCTGCCCTAGAATTTGAAAGAATGTAAGAGAGTAGCCTTCATAGAAATCTCTTCTTAATTTCTGTTCCCATGTTCCATCCAAATATCTAGATCTCTACGATAAAGTCACCCACACACATACCTTAGTCCTAAAACCTGTATTTTATTTAGTGGAGAAACAGTAGAGACATTTCCACTAAAATCAGGAACAAGGCAAGGATATCCACTAATACCACTACTATTCAACACTGTACTAGAGGTATCAGCCAACTGAATTAGACAAATCAGTTAGAGGCTTAAGAATGAGTAAAGAAAAAAAAAAACTATCTCTATTTGCAGATGATATAATAGCATACCTGATAAACTCCAGAAAAATCAATGATACAACTAACTAAACTAATAAAAAATCCAGTAACATGGAAGGATATAAAATTAACATACAAAATCAATAGCCTTCATATACACAAACAATAAGTGGGACACAATGGTAGACAAAACTCCATTTACAATAGCAGCAAAGAAGATTAACTACACAGGAATAAATTTAACAAGAAATGTACAAAACTCATACCAGGAAAAAGTTAAAAAAAACACTCCTGAAAGACACAAAAGTAGACATGAACAAATGGAAAGACATTCCCTGTTTTTGGATAGGATGATTCAGCATTAAAAGATTACAGTTCTTGGGACTTCCCTGGCAGTCCAGTGGTTAAGCCTCTGCGCTCCCACTGGAGGGGGCGAGGGTTCCATCCCTGGTCGGGGAACTAAGATCCCACATGCTGCACAGCGCAGCCAAAAAAAAAGAAAAAAGAAAAGATTACAGTTCTTCCTAGTTTATAAACCCATTACATTTCCAATAAAAATACCATAAGCTATTTTATGGAGTTAGACAAGTTGATAATAAAATTTATATGGCAAAATAAACATGTAAGAACAGCCAGGAAACAGCCAGAAAAACACTGAAAAAGATGGTTAAAACATACTATAAACTTTCTAAATTAAAATAGTGGTCCTGGAACATATGTAGATAAACATACCAGTGGAATAAAATGGGTCAGAAATTAATGCACGTACATATAAAAATTTGAGATATAAGAAAGGTGGCATCCTAAAGCACTGGAGAAATGATGAGCTTCTTAATAAATGTCTCTGGGACAACTGGTGCTATTTCAAAAAAAAAAATTCCATCCATATCTCACATAATGAATAATAACAAATGGATAAGGGATCTAAATATCAAAATGCAACCATACACGTTCTAGAAGAAAACATGTAGGTGAGTTTTCTTTAGCCTTAGTGTAGGGAAAAACTTTAAAACTAATGACTAAAAGTCCAAAGGCAAAAAAAGAAAAGATGGGTAAGTTTGACTACATAAAAATAATTTGCATGGTACAAAACAATTTGGCAAGAGCTGACAAAACCACATATACATTTAACTTTTGACCACATCTAGGAGCCTACCCTGAAGATACACTTCCAACAATAAGAAAATACATACACACAGGTTGCAGTGTTGTTTGTAACAGCAAAATATTTGAAACAACCTAAATGACCATACAAAGGAGAGAGGCTGAGCAAATTATGATACATCCACACAATGAAGTACTATGAAGCTATGAAAAAACACGTGAGAAAGATCTCTCTATAAACTGATATGGGGCAATTTCTAGGATACACTGTTAAGAAAAAAGCAAAATGAAAGAGTATCTACAGTATGCTACTGTTTATGTAATAAAGAAGGGGTATAAGAAAAACATATATTAGCTGCTCATTTGTGCATAAGAAATAAGGGAAGGATAAATCATAAACTAAAGAGACTGGTTACCTAGAGCAGGCACAGAGGAAATGGGTGGAAAGAAGTGGGGACTGGGAACAGGTTAGGAGGGATGAGGCCGGAGTGACACTTCTCAAAGCATACCTCTTTGGATAGGTTTGACCTCTAGAACCACAGTAATTAAAATTATTTGGGTATTAAAATTACTCAAAATTAGTATTTAAATCAACCAGTATGTGATAGAAACCCCAAATATAATATGAACAGTAACAAATGAGCCTAACTGTATTATAAATGGATAACAAAGTAACAAAGAAAGGGACGGGATGGGGGAGAACTAACCCAAGTTATATATGTATATAATATATAATATATATATATACACACACTATATATAACCAAGATACATACATATATACATATATATATATATATATATAGTGTATGCGTGTGTGTGTGTGTATATGTATATATATATATATACATATACACACACACACACGCATACATATATATCTCCTAGCTCCTGCTGAGAGGGCCTAGGACCTCAAAATCACTATGTGTATTGATTTGGGGATTACAAATAAATTTTAGTAGGGAGGCATATATACAAATACAGAATCCGTGAATAATGAAAATCAATCATATAGTCTAATCATGAAATATACATATCTCATTCATATACAGCTTCAAAACATAAGCAAAAATTGACAGGACTATTGTGAGAAACAGATAAATCAATAACTGTAGCTGGAGATTTTGACGCAAACCCAAAAGTAAATCATAGTTCAAGCAAACAAAAATAATCCAACTTATAGAGAACAAGTGAACAAGTACAGAATGCATTATTTTCAAGTATATATGGGATAGTCACAAAAATCTACTGGGTACCACAATAAATTCCAAAGGGAGTCTCAATAAATTCCAAAGAATGAATATTATTCAGATTATGTTCTCTAATTAAATTACACTAATTAGAATCAGTAACAAAATACTAACTCTAAAAAAATCCCACATGACTGGAAACAAAAAACATACTGCTTCATTGTCTTAGGGTTTAAAGATAATTCTTTAAAAAATGCTGAATGATAATAAAAAAAATACATGTCAAAATCTGTGGGACCCAGATAAAGCAGCACTTAAAGGGCAATGTACATTAATGAGTACATTTATTTTTTAAAACAGATATGCAAATATGTTTGTATATGCTTAACCTATCTCTGAAATGTCATACAAGAAACTCTTAACAGGGATTGTATGGGTGGAATGGCTAATATATGAGAAGATGCTCAGTGTCATTAGTAATTAAAGAAATATTAATTGAAATGACAATAAGATACTACTTTATCATTTTGGTAAATATTAGAAAATGAGATAAAACCAAATTCTGGAAGAGGGACATGAGGAAATATGAACTCTTAGGTGCTACTGGTAGGAGTATAGACTGGTACAGCTGTTCTGAAGAGTGATCTACAATAATCAGTTCAAGTATTATATGAAGGTAGGTACCCTTTTCCCTAGCAATCCCACTCTTGTTCATAAACCATAGAGAAACTAAAACATGGGACCATAAGTGAATTTATATAAGGGTGTGCCTCACAGCAGTGTTCATGATAGAAAGAAACTGGAGGCAACCTAGTGTCCACCACTGAGAACAGAGAACTAAAATGTCATAGATGTATACTATGGGATACTATGGAGCAGACAGAAACCCAGATAGATCTTAAAAACATACTGATATGTAAAAACCAAAATCAACAGAAAGAGAGCTACAGCAGTGATTCTCAGGGTGGTCACATTCATCTCAAAGTGTGGTACATCAGCATCACACAGGAACTTGTTAGAATATACATTCTCAGGGTCTAACCCAGACCTAAAGAATCAGAAATTCTGGGGTGGGGTCCAGCAATCTGTTTTTTTTTTTTTTTTTTTAATTCCTTTATTTTTATTTATTTATTTATTTATTTATTTATTTATTTATTTTGGCTGTGTTGGGTCTTCGTATCTGTGCGAGGGCTTTCTCTAGTTGCGGCAAGTGGGGGCCACTCATCATCGCGGTGCGTGGGCCTCTCACTATCGCGGCCTCTCTTGTTGCGGAGCACAAGCTCCAGAAGCGCAGGCTCAGTAGTTGTGGCTCACGGGCCCAGTTGCTCTGCGGCATGTGGGATCTTCCCAGATCAGGGCTCGAACCCGTGTCCCCTGCATTGGCAGGCGGATTCTCAACCACTGCGCCACCAGGGAAGCCCCAGCAATCTGTTTTTGAACAAGCCCTGCAGGTAATTATGATGCATGCTAAAGTTTGAGAACGACTGAATAGCACCATAACATTTATGTAAAATTAAAATACTTTTCCCACAAAAATGTTATATATTAAAAAATTAATAATAATATATGTATTCTGAGGCATATACTAAATACAATAGAAACATGTATAGTTGGGAGAGGGAGTAAGGAAAATAGAGGTCACAGATAAGAAAAACAAAACAAAATAATAGAGGGACTTAGAGAAGGCTAGTAATAAATGTGCCATGACCTTAAGAGCTTAATTCAACCAAGATTTCCCACCTTTTTGAAAGGAAAGACTTCAAAATCCTGAATCCAAATGCTTCTCAAAATGCCTACTCTAAGTCACCAACATCTCCTGCCTATGCTTACTGGATGAGATTACTAACTAGTCTTTCTGGGCTCCCATAGTCAGTCCACCACGTAACAGCCAGAGTAATTGTTTTAAAACATAAATGTGAATATATCACTGCCATGCTTAACAAACAAATAAACAAACAAAAAAGCTCTAATGGCTTCCCACTGCATTCAGAATAAAACCCAAACTCTACCATGGTTTGCAAGGCCTGACATCACGTAAACCCTGCCTATGTCTCTGATACACTGTCTACATTTTCCCCTTACTCATTCTGTCTAGCCATGCTGACCTTGTTTCTATTCCTGGGCTGCCTTAGGCTTGCTCCTTCCTCAGAGCTTTTACACTTGATATGCCCTTTGCCTGGAATGTACTCACCCCGCCCCCCATCTACGCATGGCTCATTCCCTCAGGTCATTCAAGTTTTTGTTTAAATATTACCTCTTCAGATAGGACTTCCCTGATCTCCAACTAAATTAGCTACTCCTGTCCCCCTTTTGTCCCTTCCCCTGATTTGATTTTCATAGACACTAAGCAAATATAAGATGCCATCTCTCTCACTAGAAAACACAATAGGGACTTCCCTGGTGTCGCAGTGGTTAAGACTCCGTGCTCCCAATGCAGGGGGCCCGAGTTCCATCCCTGGTCAGGAACTAGATCCCACATGCATGCCACAACTAAGAAGCCTGACTGCCGCAACTAAGGAGCCCACCTGCCACAACTAACACCCAGCACAACCAAATAAATAAATAAATAAATAAATATTTTTTTTAAAAAAACAGAACAATAAAGGACTTGGCTTTGCTTGTTTATCTCCACATCCCCAGAATTTAACAATGTCTCTCAACTTAGGTACTATTAACAAGCATAATTCTTTGTTGCAGGATGTTCTGTATTCCTGAACCCTGCTCGTTAAATGCCAGTAGAACTTCTCAATTATTGTGACAAACCATTCATATGTCATTGTACATAATTATGAGTACACCTGCAGTATAGTTTCTCAAAAATGAAATTGTTGGATCAAAATAATGTACATTTTGAGACAGACCGTGCAAAATAAACATTATAAAATGTAAATATATAGACACATACAAATATAATTGGATGGCTTTTTCCTTTTTTGTGTTGACTTTCGTTTTCAACATATCAAATTTCACAAAATATTCCAAGGAAAAATTACATTAAATTCATATATAAACATAGAAAGCACTTTCTCTTTTCCTACTTACCTTTCCCAACCAAGAACATGATATATCTTTTGAATTATTTGGTCTTTATCTCTGCCTCCTGAAATGACCAACTAAACTTTTTGAAGTAATGAGCTATAATGCTCATCCACACTACAATGTAATTTGGTTGATATACTTCTCAGCCTCTAATCTCAAGTTTTATTTCCTCGTATTATACATCAGGATGCAACTGTACAATTATCTTGTACACATCAATTAAAGGTCATGATTATCAGAAGATCTGTTCGATACTCAATTACCTTTTGTATTTCTATGTGAACAGAATTTTTACTCCACCTCAAGAATCATTTCTATATGTCAACAATTGTTCATTAGTTGTCCATCTGATAACATTTACATCACCTAAACATCTGATAACATTTTCTCTTTGGTGGCTCCTGTGCATTTAGTACAACACATCCTATGCTGAAAATGTTCCCTTTAATCCTTTCTCTTATTACAAAATCAATGAAAGGAAACTAAAATTTAGCTTCCCCTACCACAGAGGAAGTACTTTATAATGGGTGCAAATGAAGAAGGAATATCAAAAGGCTCAGACAAAAGTGAAACTTTACTATTCTGTTTTATCAGCCACATTTGGACCAGTCCCTGGTGTACTACCAAAGCCCACGTTGCTTCAGGAAAGATCAATGCTTGCTCTGGGCATGGAAAAAAAAAAAATCATCATGCCTTGATTCTCTCATACAGGCTCAAGGAAAGAGAAATTATTAAGTATGGAAGAGAAAATAAAGTTCTGTGAAAACGATTTGGCAATACACATCAAAAGTCTTAAAAATGCTCACACTCTTAAAAATGCTCATTCTATTATAAGAATCCAATCTAAGGAAATATCAGAAATGCTATTAAAGATGTATTCAAAAAGATGTTAATTGCGGCAATATGCAGAATGGAAACAACTGGAAAACAACCTTGTACCACTTACAGTACAAGTGATACAATCTCCAATTAACTGCTGCTTAAGCCATAAAGACATTTAAACATCTCAGAAAACAAGCAGTCTGGGGGTAAGATGTCTAGGTTTAGTGTACCAGCTCAACATCTTCACCAAGAAATCATGCCCTCTCTCCCTCTTTGATCTGCTATTCACAGCAGGTCTGCTTTTCATTCTTAGTTATAGCACCTCCTCATGGTCACAAAATGGCTGCTACAGTACACACACCCACATTTGACATGACATAGTGGAATGGGGGTCCAAAAGCTTTCACCTTGCAAGAGTCTTTTCATCTGGAAAGAAAAAATTTCAAAACAACACACACAAACAACAATGACAACACAACGTGCAGAAGTCCCTTTATATATTACTGGGCAAAAGAGGATCTCATGTTTATCCTGGATTACTCACTGGTAACAGGGAATGGATTGCCATGACTAGTTCAAACCAACCAGAATTCATTCCCTTGGGCTGGGATAAGGGCCTTCCCTCACTGAAATTAAAAGTTCTCCTTGAGAACTTTTAAATAGGTTCAGTCTGCAATGTTACAGTCTGCAAGTATGATCTCCACCCACCCCAGGTACCTATTTAGTTCTCCCTGACAACCCCCAATCCCATTTATCTGAACAAAACAGGGATTTGATAGTAAGGAAGAAGGAGAAAAAAGGTAGGCAAATAAGCAGTACCTGCTACAAACCAAATTATCCAAAGAGAAATGGTGAAATAAATTACAGTATTTATACCATTAATCATGCTTTTGGAGAAATTTTAATGATATTGAAAAGTGCTCTCCGTACAATGATGGTGGGGTGGGGGAAAGACTACAAAAGAGAATGCACACAACGATCTCAACTTTCTTTAAAAAATATACACATGTAAAAGAAGAAAAAGACTGAGGAAATATAACAAAATGTTAACAGTAATTTCATTATAATTCATTTACAACTTCATTTATAAGAATTTTTGTTTTCTTAGATTCTGCATTTCCCAATTTTTCTACAAAAAAATGACTATTTATAACAAAAAATTATAATAGGGACCCCATTACCTTATTTTCATCTGTTTGACAAAAACATCACACTCATGCTTATCAAGGACATTGATAAAAATTTATTGTTCAAGTATATACTTGTATCATGTTAGACTAAGTTGTAGCTTACAGAAATCTATAATCTTAGTGGTCTGTAAGTGGCTTCCAACTAACACGAGATATATCCTACAGTTCAGTTTTAAAACTGGTATAATACAGCACTGTCAATTTAAAGTTTTGATTCATTTATCGCTTAAGCTGTTCCACAAAAACGCTTTGTTAGCCAAACATCAAATAACAGGATAAAGCCAAATACAAACTATGATTTATTAACATTCATTCAGTCAACAAATATTGAGTGCCTACTATGTGTCAGGCACTGTGCTCAGTCCTAATATGAAGAATATTGCTAATAATTAAATAAGTACTTTCGGGGACTTCCCTGGTGGTCCAGTGGGTAAGACTCCATGCTCCCAAGGCAGGGGGCCGGGGTTCGACCCCTGGTTGGGGAACTAGATCCCGCATGCGTGCCGCAACTAAGAGTTCACATGCTACAACTGAGAAGCCCACATGCTGCAACTAAGAAGTCTGCATGCCACAACTAAAAGATCCCGCATGTTGCAACAAAGACCTGGCGCAGCCAAAATAGATAAATAAATATTAAAATAAATAAATAAATAAGTATTTTCATATCGTACTGAACGATCTATTCATAAGTATATCTTTTCTATTAGACTGTCAGCTCCCATAGAGACCATGAATCCTACTCATTATTTGATGCTCAGAGCCTGCCATAAAGCTGGCACTCAGGAAACATTTGTTGATGAGTGACAGAAAAAATACGTTAACACAAAATATTCTGAATATGGCATATGTGTACAAAAATCATTGTGGGTTTTTTTGTGTGTGTGTGTATTGTGAATATATTGATGCATTGAAACTATTTTTAAAGTATGTGAGTTAGTAATCAGAGGATGATTTGGCACAATATTTATCCTTTTAAAAAGTTATTTCATTAAATAAAATTAATTAAAAATTCAGTAAGTTCTGTATTCTTTTCTTCAGCCTCTAAAACTTCCTCATGCTACTAAACACACAAAGAACTAAGCATTCAATGTGTCTTTCAAACACCCATACTTTTGACATACTGTCTATTAAAATAGGATGTGGATAGGAATATGGGAAGCTTTTAATGTTACAGTCTGCAAGTATGATCTCCACCCATCCCAGGTACCTATTTAGAGATCTTGGGAATTTACTGAGCAGCAGGGAGAATGTGCTTATTTCCTTAGCTCCTATCATTAACTTTCGTCCTCACAGATGACACTAAATGAATTTGAGACACTGCCAAGATAACACTGAACTTTTCTGATTCATGAATTTAGACTGTCTATCTAACTAAAGAGTAAGATATATTTCTCTTGTCGTTTATTTTTCTGGCAGCTTTAGTACCACAGCTGCTTTTTGGTTGAGTACCAGGTGAGATAGTTGACTTGTATTTAGGAGTGATGCTGCATGAACAATAAACCTTTAACCACCAGAAACACACATAGTACAGTGAGGGTCCCACACTATGAGGGACAGGCAGAACTAAAGACTGCAAGAACAGCAAGCAGACTCAATTTCTCATCTCATGCTTATTCTGGGGATATTATAAATTCGATTACCTGCACTATTTCAAAAGTTACTTCTCTTTTATTTGCCAAGCACGTACAGCTGAATCAACGGACATTAAATATGAATGTACTGTGGTTCCACTGTACTCAAGTCATTCCGTTAGGTTTTGAAATAGTTTTATCTTTTGTACATAAAAGCTTATACTTTGTTTTAAATCTAACCATCTTCCTGTCATCATACAATTTTCAAAATATATAAATTGTGAGTTTTCATTAACTTCATTAACTGTAATCATTTTTTCCTTCAATGAACATGTACTTCTTATGTGCAACGGTATCATAAATTATTCCTACAAGAGGCTAAGTGCCTGATTATTCAGCATTGGCAGTTAATCTAAGCATTCAATGTAGCTCAGCAGCTTATAGTTTTATAATTAAGGTGAGCTAACCCAAACCCCACTTAGGGTGAATAGCAATTTATGTCATTTGTATACAGCCTGTACACTATCTACAAAGAGGAAAGGTTGGTAAACACTTAAGTTATTTGCAAAGCAGGGTTAACATAGCCTTCTATATGTCAGATTTTTACTGGCTAATAAAAGGAATAGTTCTTTTTATATCAATTAAAACGAATCTCTATCACTTTAATTATTGAAAGTAACAAAGTTTATAAACTCTGCCAGTGTTCTCATTTTAATTTCTTCTACTGAAGAATGGAAAGAAATTTTTTTAGAAAGATAATATGATAGTTCCAACACATCCAGTTTAATATTTACCTCTATACTGAAATAGCCTCTGTCCACATAGTCACCCAGAAAGAGGTAGCGTGTATTACTAGGTGATCCTCCAACTTCAAACAACTTCATCAGGTCAAAAAATTGTCCATGAATGTCACCACATACTAGGAAAAAAAACAGACCTAGGGTGAGGTGAAAAATTATGTCTTAGAAGAGAAAGGGCATTACACCAATAGGACCACAGTTTAACTTTTAACTTAAATCAGTCTACTTTTGGCTGGACTGCTCGATAATTGCAGGCAATCTATCACTACAAAATAGTCCTACTGGAAATATTAGACATTTTAAATTGTATTTCTTCAATGAATAACAAACATACTAAATAATCCTAAGACTGCTCACAATTCCTAGAATAATTATCACACATTTTAGTTGGTTATTTGTAATCACTTCTCAAATTAGCTCAAATCTAAGTACCACCATGCGAATACTCTCATACCTGTGATTGGAGCATCTACTTCTATCATAGTCTTCTCTTGTCTCAGGATGGCAGCCCCATCATTGATTATCTTTAAGGCTACTTCCTCTTCCAGTCGCCCTTCCTTCACCAAATGGTTTTTCAAAACATCAATTTTAGGTTTCCCATTCTCAAATACTTCCTTCAAAGTAAGCCGCTGTGTTGGAGGAAAGGGGACAGCTAGGAAGAGAGAAAAAAAAATTTTAAACAGTTAAAGGTATAGAGAAAAACCATAAACACATTACTTTTATGTAACAAATTACACTTAATGCATCACCACGATTTCACATCCACAGCACCAGAACTACATGGGAAAAAAAATCGAAGATACTATATATTATAGATGATCGATTCTAATTTTTTAAAAGGCCACAGTTAAAGTCAAAGTCATTTAAAAGATATATGTGTGTGTGCGTGTATAAATTATGTTATACATATAAAGATGAAAGACTTGAAGTTGATTCAGTAGATAAGCTAAAAGTGAGACAAGGGACTAGATGACATAAGTATCTTTTATCTACGGAAAAGGTGTTAAAAATGGAACTATGGTTTAAAAAAATGAAGGAAAAGAAATCACAACACTAAAAGGGCATTTATTTCTTCCAAAGAACAGACTTAATGAAACCATGTCTTGGAAGTTTGACTTCAGTTCCTGATCAAGGGAATCATAGATGTTTTTTATGTATGTACGTATGTATTATTAAAAGGTAGTTGCTTAAAATATTACTGATAACAAGAACACAACTAACAGGATGGAGCTCTTCCACAGAATTACTTGCTATAGTAACAGAGCATAAACTTGAGAAAAATAGGTATGGGAGGTCCACCTGTGTTTTCTAATCTCGAAATGCTAACAACTAACTTCAGTCTACACTGGATATAAAGTTTATATACAACATCATGGTAAATTAGCAACTTGAAGAGAAAAAAATTTTTGACATTTTAAAATTGGCTATCACCTCTTCTTTTACTTATCTTATAATGTAGTCTATTTTAGATTCCCTGTGACCTAATAGCCACAAGTCTATAAACCATAAGTTTTAAAGGAGGGATTCATTTCAATTTGTGGTTACTGTCTGGTGATTCCACTTCTAGCTTTATGGAAGTATTATTAAGAACCAAGTTGAAATCTACAGGCACTTAAACAATTTTAGAGTTGATCTAGCCATTCCATTTTGTTTTTTTTACAAGTAAAGAAAGTCCTATGATAAGTTTTGTAACGTTCTTAGCTATAATTTGACTCATTTTGACTATTCAAAGCCCATTGAAAATATCATAGTAGCTATCCAACCAGCAAATATTATCCTGAGATAGGGGACCATATACATCCCAGTTTACTCAGGACAGTCCTAGATTTCAGCTGCTCTCCTAGTATAATTGTTAATAGCATCCCCTTTCCCTCTTAAAACTGTCTCAATTTAAAGGACAAATTAGTCTTAATTTGTGTAATTCATATGGAATATCAATATACTATTTTAGTAGGATAATCTAAATCTAAAATAAGACAAAAATAAAATATTATGATGAGTCTTTTATTCATTCATCTGGTGAGTCTATAAGACAGGGTGAAGGTTAGTCCTGAACAAGTTTACTTAAATTTTTACTCAATTGTTTTTAATTGCCCACTTTGTAAATCAAAGAAATTGGTCAAAAAACTAAAAACAAGATGAAATAATACAAAATCAAATATGTTGGAAATGACAATAATGTATCATAACAGACGTAGTATGAGAGACATGAGATCCACAGATATTATTTGACTTCTACCAGTAGTATTATTACTTACTAATAAAAATCATTTTCTTCCTATCTCATTTGTAATCAGAGAACAGTTTACAAAACAGGAAACCCGTTTTTCTTATATATCATAAAAGTTATGTAAGTAGAGGTGACAACAACCTAAAGAGCTCCTGAGGAAGAAATTTAGAAAGATATTTTTTCTTTCTCTCAAATTCTTCAGTTGTAATTTATTTAAAACAAGTAAACAAGTCAGTTAAATGAAAGTAAGGATGAAATGGATCAAGGGGATTATGCCTAGCTAAGAGAAATGGGACACAGCTGAGCCAGGAACACTAAGAGGAATTAAGATTGGCTTGGGACAACATGCATAAAAGAAAGTTCCAGGAGAGTCCTAAGTTTTTAGGTAAGGGTTATTATTTTTTTTTTGAATTTTTGAATTTTATTTTATTTATTTTTTTATACAGCAGGTTCTTATTAGTCATCAATTTTATACACATCACTGTATACATGTCAATCTCAAAGGCCCAATTCAGCACACTACCATCCCCACCCCACCACGGCTTTCCCCCCTTGGTGTCCATACATTTGTTCTCTACATCTGTGTCTCAACTTCTGCCCTGCAAACTGGTTCATCTGTCCCATTTTTCTAGGTTCCACATACATGCATTAATATACGATATTTGTTTTTCTCTTTCTGACTTACTTCACTCTGTATGACAGTCTCTAGATCCATCCACGTCTCAACAAATGACTCAATTTCATTCCTTTTCATGGCTGAGTAATAGTCCATTGTATGTATGTACCACAACTTCTTTTTTTTTGTTTGTTTTTTTTTTGTTTTTTTTCACACACACACACTGTATTTTATTTTTACAAGAGATAAGTAGACTGACACCAAGCATTGTACATGGATGACCACAACAAAAGCAACAATGATTGCAATTACCAAACATGAAACACACTCATACTATGTCATAATATTGACATTCAGTCCAGTAATCCTCCACTGTAACAGCTCCTTTACTTTGCAGTGAAAATTGATTTGTATATTCTTTGCCTCTGAGTCCTTGTCGGATTTTTTTTTTAAATTCAGACAGAAAGTCACAAAAATTATACTCATCCTCATCAGTTCACTCAGTCCCATGTAATTAATTTTTTTTTTCATCTTGATCTTTTGTTAGCACTTTTATGAGTTCATCAGTTTTTCATTAGAGTTCTGAAAATTCAGTTCTGCTTATTCATTCAGTTCAGCAGTACAGTCAGTTACCAGAAACCTGTACTTGTCAGAGTCTTTTCCATGAATTTCTTAAAGATGAAACCCTTTTATAGGAACATATTTGCAAAAGCATCAGAGTACACACAGAACTGTCTGTAAATGACAAAAGACTTAAAAGTGACCACAGTTAAAAATTTGATGAAAGTTCATAATAATGCAGTTGACAAGAAAATTAGTTATTTCTGAGATATACATTTTAAGGTAATAACTAGGATTATGACTTATAACATTATACCAGAACATATAAGATTTTTAGAAATTTCATGTAATGTCTGAAACATTTATATTAACATATTTCCATACAAATAACCCAATGAAAGTTTAGTATTAGTTGTTTTGTTTGTTTGTTTTTTTATATTGCAGGTTCTTATTAGGCATCAATTTTATACACATCAGTGTATACATGTCAATCCCAATCGCCCAATTCAGCACAACACCATCCCCACCCCACCGCAGTTTTCCCCCCTTGGTGTCTATTTGTCCGTTCTCTACATCTGTGTCTCAACCTCTGCCCTGCAAACTGGCTCATCTGTACCATTTTTCTAGGTTCCACATACATGCGTTAATATACGATATTTGTTTTTCTCTTTCTGACTTACTTCACTCTGTATGACAGTCTCTAGATCCATCCACGTCTCAACAAATGACTCAATTTCGTTCCTTTTTATGGCTGAGTAATATTCCATTGTATATATGTACCACATCTTCTTTATCCATTCGTCTGTTGATGGGCATTTAGGTTGCTTCCATGACCTGGCTATTGTAAATAGTGCTGCAATGAACATTCGGGTGCATGTGTCTTTTTGAATTACGGTTTTCTCTGGGTATATGCCCAGTAGTGGGATTGCTGGGTCATATGGTAATTCTATTTTTAGTTTTTTAAGGAACCTCCATATTGTTCTCCATAGTGGCTGTATCAATTTACATTCCCACCAACAGTGCAAGAGGGTTCCCTTTTCTCCACACCCTCTCCAGCATTTGTTGTTTGTAGATTTTCTGATGATGCCCATTCTAACTGGTGTGAGGTGATACCTCATTGTAGTTTTGATTTGCATTTCTCTAATAATTAGTGATGTTGAGCATCTTTTCATGTGCTTCGTGGCCATCTGTATGTCTTCTTTGGAGAAATGTCTATTTAGGTCTTCTGCCCATTTTTGGATTGGGGTGTTTGTTTCTTTAATATTGAGCTGCATGAGATGTTTATATACTTTGGAGATTAATCCTTTGTCCATTGATTCATTTGCAAATATTTTCTCCCATTCTGAGGGTTGTCTTTTCGTCTTGTTTATGGTTTCCTTTGCTGTGCAAAAGCTTTGAAGTTTCATTAGGTCCCATTTGTTTATTTTTGTTTTTATTTCCGTTTCTCTAGGAGGTGGATCAAAAAAGATCTTGCTGTGATTTATGTCAAAGAGTGTTCTTCCTATGTTTTCCTCTAAGAGTTTTATAGTGTCCGGTCTTACATTTAGGTCTCAAATCCATTTTGAGTTTATTTTTGTGTATGGTGTTAGGGAGTGTTCTAATTTCATTCTTTTACATGTAGCTGTCCAGTTTTCCCAGCACCACTTATTGAAGAGACTGTCTTTTCTCCATTGTATATCTTTGCCTCCTTTGTCATAGATTAGTTGACCATAGGTGCGTGGGTTTATCTCTGGGCTTTCTATCTTGTTCCATTGATCTATGTTTCTGGTTTTGTGCCAGTACCATATGGTCTTGATTACTGTAGCTTTGTAGTATAGTCTGAAGTCAGGGAGTCTGATTCCTCCAGCTCTGTTTTTTTCCCTCAAGACTGCTTTGGCTATTCGGGGTCTTTTGTGCCTCCATACAAATTTTAAGATTTTTTGTTCTAGTTCTGTAAAAAATGCCATTGGTAATTTGATAGGGATTGCATTGAATCTGTAGATTGCTTTGGGTAGTATAGTCATTTTTACAATATTGATTCTTCCAATCCAAGAACATGGTATATCTCTCCATCTGTTGGTATCATCTTTAATTTCTTTCATCATTGTCTCATGGTTTTCTGCATACAGGTCTTTTGTCTCCCTAGGTAGGTTTATTCCGAGGTATTTTATTCTTTTTGTTGCAATGGTAAATGGGAGTGTTTCCTTAATTTCTCTTTCAGATTTTTCATCACTAGTGTATAGGAATGCAAGAGATTTCTGTGCATTAATTGTGTATCCTGCAACTTTACCAAATTCATTGATTAGCTCTAGTAGTCTTCTGGTGGCATTTTTAGGATTCTCTATATATAGCATCATGACATCTGCAAACAGTGACAGTTTTGCTTCTTTTCCAATTTGTATTCCTCTTATTTCTTTTTCTTCTCTGATTGCCGTGGCTAGGACTTCCAAAACTATGTTGAATAATAGTGGTGACAGTGGACATCCTTGTCTTGTTCCTGATCTTAGAGGAAATGCTTTCAGTTTTTCACCATTGAGAATGATGTTTGCTGTGGGTTTGTCGTACATGGCCTTTATTATGTTGAGGTAGGTTCCCTCTACGCCCACTTTCTGGAGAGTTTTTATCATAAATGGTAAGGGTTATTTTAAAAATCAATATCCTTCAAATCAGAAAAAAAGAATCTTCAACTTTAAAGGAGTGGGTCTTACCTCCCTCCAAGTTACCCCTAGCTATGTTTAGAGCCCTGAATTCCATTTCCCTTCTTGTACTGGACAGTTCTATACATACGATAGTTGAGATTGATTCACAGAAGACTGGGAAGAGCCACAATCCAGAGAAGACTAAAGGAAATCGAGGTAAGTTTGCTAATGAAAGGAAACAGTAGAAACTTTCCAAGTAAACTTTAAACCTCTGTTTAAAAAAATATGCCCCAGACACAGAGTGACCATATGTCTGAGTATCCTAGTTTATTTATTTTGTCCTGATGTAATTATTAATAATGCTTCCTTTTACTCTCAAGTATCCTGATTTAAACAACCTATCCAGGAACAAAATTAATCAGAATCAACTGATCAGAGGCATTTGTTTAGAACATAGATTCTTAGGTCTCATACGTGTGGAATCAGGATCTTTGGAGATCTACACAGGCATCTGCATGGTTAACAGGTACCCCAGGCAATTCTCATGCCCACTAATCTCAGATAATCAGCACCTGCATTCCCAGTCATCACATAGTCATAGTTTACTGGTCTTCATGTCCCTTGCCCCAGCCCCTATGTGGCCACATGAATACATGGAGTTCAGAATTTCTGAGTGAAAAACAGAGGATCTAGAGTAGTGCTTTGTAAACTGTCTGTTGGAAATGCCCCCACCCCAGCACCAACAAGTGGAAAACTATACTTTGTAAAATGCAATAAAAACAAATTACTAGAAAAATGATCACATGCATAGATGTTGTGCCAATGTCAAGCTGCTATAAAAGTTTTTAAATGCTCACTCTCTGTATTTACTGCAGTTAGTAACAATTCGTGGACAGACATTGGTCCACGGACCACACTTCTGCGTAACACGGGTTTGGATAAATGTGGATTTGGGGGAACAAGAATAAGACTAGAATCAAAACTTGAACACTATGTATATACATGTCTCTAAGCCCAAGTTTGGAGATTTTATTATGTCTAATGTATACAAAAGATGATGTTCAACTGGCTTCACTACTCACTTCACAGTGGATGATAATCTTTTTCTAAACCCAAATCTCTGACAAGTTCATTTCAAACTGCCTTTAATGGCACACAGGATTTCACTAATAAGAAATACAGCTTAAACACTTGGACTCTGAAGTTGTAGCTTCTAACATCTTACCCATGCTTTAAACTATGAAGTATTTGAACTGTAACACAGAGGTTCAGTTCTTGCATCCTTTCAAATTATAAATAAACCACTCACCACCACACACGGAAGTTTCCCTTCGTTTCTGTGGCTGTGTGTTGCCTCTTTAAATATTCCATTTATAAAGCTGTCATCCTTCCAAAATCATGTCTTAGCACAATTTTTCAAATTTCAAAGAAAAGGTACTCAGGTGATTACAAGGCTAATAAGCAATTCCAGACATTTTATTTGTTCAAAAAATTAAATAGGCATTTTTAAATAAAAGAATCAAAATGTCAGTAGTGTCAATGTTCAAGTTACTGCTTTATTGGTTTCTTCATATTGTCACTTGGGGTTCCTGGTTTCTTCATTTTTAATATAGGCATGTTATTTTATAAACTACAATCATTACCAACAAGAAAGTAGGGTTAACAGAGGGATTAAAGAGTCTCAAAACACGAGCATAGAGTTAAAAATATTTTTGGCTATGAATCAAAAGGCCATTTATCCAGAAATGTGATAATTTAGGGGTTATAAAACTACAGTACTTTTTTTTAAGAGTAGAGGAGGTTCTTGTTACTCAAAGATGATTGATTGGTGCTAGAAAAGGCCACTTAAAGTGTATCCACATTAAAAAAAAAAAAAAACAACAGTCATTCTAACAGGTCTGAGGTGATATCTTGCTATGATTTTAATTTGCATTTCTCTGATGATTAGTGATGTTGAGCACCTTTTCATGTACCTGTTGGCCATCTGCAGTGTCTTCTTTGGGAAAATGTCTATTCAGTTCCTCTTTCCATTTTTAAATTGGATTGTTTGGGTTTTTTGCTATTGAGTTGTATGAGTTTATTATATACTTTGGATATTAACCTCTTATCGGACATATGATTTATAAATACTTTCTCCCATTCTGTAGGCTGCCTTTTCACTTGGTTGATGGTTTCTTTTTCTCTGCAGAAGTTTTTTAGTTTGATGTAGTCCCACTTATTTTTGCTTTTGTTGCTTGTGCTTTTGATGTCATACCCCCAAAATTGTCACCAAGACCAATGTCAAACAGCCTTTTCCCTATGTTTCCTTCTAGGAGTTTTACAGTTTCAGGTCTTATGTTTAAGTCTTTAATCCATTTTGAGTTAATTTTTGTGAGTGGTCTAATTTCATTCTTCTGCACTGTAGTTATACAGTTTTCCCAACACCATTTATTGAAGAGATTATCCTTTCCCCCATTGAGTATTCTTGGCTCCCTTGTCAAATATTAGTTGACTGTATATGTGAAGGTTTATTTCTGAGCTCTTGATTCTGTTCCACTGGCCTGTGGGTCTGTTTTTATTTTATGCCAATACCATACCGTTTTGACTACTAGAGGTTTGCAGTATAGTTTGAAATCAGGAAGTACGATGCCTCAAACTTTGTTATTCTTCCTCCAGATTGCTTTGGTTATTCAGGGTCTTTTGTGGCTCCACACAAACTTTAGGATTGTTTTTTCTATTTCTGTGAAAAAAAAATTGGCATTTTGATAGGAATTGCATTGAATCTCCAGACAACTTTGGGTAGTATAGACATTTTAATAATATTAATTATTCTGATCTATGAATATAGGATGTCTTTCCATTTGTTTATGTCTTCTTCAATTTCATCAAAATCTTGTAGTTTTCAGTGTACAGATCTTTCACCTCCTTGACTAAATTTATTCCTAAGTATTTTATTGTTCTTGATGTTACTGTAAATGGAATTGTTTTATTTTTTTCAGATATTGCATTGTTAGTGTATAGCAACACAAGTTATTTCTGTATGTTGATTTTGTATCCTGAAACAACTGAATTTGTTTATTAGTTCTAACAGTTTTTTGTTTGTTTTTTGTTTTGGTGGAGTTTTTAGGATTTTCTCTATATAAGACCATGTCATCTGCCAACTAAGACAATTTTACATCTTACTTTCTGATCTGGATTGACTGATTGATTTTCTTACCTGATTGCTCTGGCTAGGACTTCCAGTACTATGTTGAATAAGAATGGTGAGAGTAAGCACCCTTGTCTTACTCCTGATCTTAGAGGAAAAGTTTTCAACCTTTCACTGATGAATATGATGTTGGCTGTGGGCTGGTCACATATGGCCTTTATTAAGTTGAGGTATGTTCCTTCTATATGCAATTTGTTGGGTGTATTTATCAAGAAAAGATGTTGTATTTTGTCAAATGCTTTTTTTGCATCTATTGAGATGATCCTATGATTTTATCTTTTATCCCATTAATGTGATGTATATCACATTTGTTGATTTGCATATGTTGACTACCCTTGCATCCTAGGGATAAATATCACTTGATTGTGGTGAATGATCTTTCTAACATGTTGTTAATTAGGTTTGCTAATATTCTGTTGAGAAGTTTTGCATATCTATTCATCAGGGATATTGGTCTGCAGTTTTCTTTTCTTATAGTTTCCTTATCTGGCCTTTGTATCAGAGTAATGCTGGCCTCAAAAAAAATGAGTTTGGGAGCACTCCCTCCCCCTCAATTTTTTGGAAGAGTTTGAGAAGGATTGGTATGAATTCTTTTTTAAAATGTTTGATAGATTTCACCAATGAAACCATCTGATCTTGGGTTTTTCTTTGTTGGGAGGTTTTAGATTACTGATTCAGTCTCCTTATTTGTTATTGGTCTGTTCAGAGTTTTCCACTTCTTCATAATTCAGTCTTCATAGGTTAAATGTGTCTAGAAATTTATCTATTTCCTCTAGGTTACCCAATTTGTAGTGGATAATTGTTCGCAGTAGTCTCTTATAATCCTTTATATTTCTGTGGTATCAGTTGTAATGTCTCCTTTTTTCATTTCTTAATTTATTTATTTGTCTTTTCTCTTTTTTTCTCAGTCTAAAGTCTGTCAATTATGTTAATCATTTCAAAAACCAATTCTTAATTCTGTTCATCTTTTCTATTGTTTTCCTGGTCCCTATTTCACTTACTTCTACTCTTATCTTTGTTATTTCAGTGGTGAAAGCTGCTGGGTTATCTGTTGAGCTGGTTGCCATGAACCTCAATCACTCCCACTGCATACCTGCCATGGTAGCCCCTTCATTCTACTCAATTCTCTGCTCAAATGTTACTTCTTCAGAGATCTCTTCCCTATTTTATCCAAACAAAACAAAACAAAACCTCTTCCCTAAACACTGGTCAGCAGAAAAGGTTTGGTTCTTCATCAATTTCTAATTAAGTACTTCGAGGTATATATTATGTGCACACTATTGCTGAGACATATAGAAACTAAGTCTGAGCCAGATATCAACTGTTGAATTCTACAATTATGCCACCAAATGTTCATTTCAGATATGGTAAACTCCTGCTCAACCTTTCATCCTAAAATTCTTTCCTCCTCAAAGTGTAGTCTGGGGATCAAAAATATCAAAATCACCCAGGAGCTTGTTAGAAATGCAGGATATCTCGCTTAGCTCAGATATACTGAAATCAGAATCTGCATTTTAACAAGATGCTCAGGTGCACATTAAGAAGCACTACTATAATTTACTGATTTTTAACTCCAATTGTACATTAGAATAACCTAGGGAGTTTCTGAAAATATAATGCCCTCATCCATTTCTAGAAATCTGGATTCAATTGGTTTTAGATTAGTGTCCCAGAAACTGGTAGTTTCAAAAAGCTCTCCAGGTAATCCTAATGTGCAGCCTAATGTGCAGATTGAGAACCAATGTTCTAAGTTAAATGATAAATGCATTTTTTCCTAATTTCATATCATTCTAAATTCTTGTATCTTTCTCAATTCATCCTTCTTAACTCTAGAGTTACACTGTCTAATAAGGTAGCTACTAGCCACATGTGGCCATTTAGACTTAAATTTAAACTAATTAAAATTAAATAAAATTTAAAATTTAGTTCCTCAGTTGCACTGACCACATTTCAATGCTCAATAACCTCATGTGCTCAATGACTGCCATATTGGAGAGCATAAATACACAACATTTCTATCAGTTCAGAAAGTTATATTGAACAGCACTGCTCTATAGTATTTATTCAAAAAATGAAACAGCATTAACAAGTTAATCTGAGCAAACAACTAGTGCAGTGAGTAATAAATAAATAAATGCACCATTCAAATAGGAAAGTAACATGTAAGATTCTAAAAGCAGTTAAAATTAATGAAACTTAAGAATGATCCAAGAATAAAAGAGTATTTGGGCTAAATGCAGACCAAATGTTGGCATTTTTATAATTGGTGCCCTAGGCTATCTGTGCAACAAATTTTTTCTTTTAGTGCTCCAAAATCAAACTAGTTTAAAGAAAAAAGTTTTAAGAAATTTGAAAAACATTTCAAAAATTAGAAAACTGGGGGGGATACCCTACATAAATTTTCATTAATAGCACATATTAAACTAAAAGCAGATAGCTACATGTTAAGCACGACTGCATTAATAAGCCTAGGGGCAGCAAAATGTGTTAGATAACCTTTCCAATTCTGAGCTACTATGAATAACGTTGCTATGAACATTCTTCTATCTGTCTTATGGTGGATGTAAGCACCCCTTTCACCCAGGATTGGGACTGCAAGGTTAGGGGGGTAGGCATAGGTTTCATCAAACAGTTCACCAGAGTCTTATACCATTTTACTCACACCAGCAAGGTGTGAGGGTTCCAATTACTCCTTGCCAACACTTAGTATTGGTCACTTTTAAATTTTACTCCATTATAGTGAGTGTCTACTTCTATCTCTTTGTGGTTCTAATTTACATTTCACTGGTGAATAGTGATGCTGAGCACGCTTCCACTTGTTTATTGGCTATCTGGCTATCTTCCTTTTGGGACATGCCTAACCAACCAATTCTTTTGTCCATTTAAAAATTTATTCAATGTATTTTTTCCATTGACTGATAAAAGTTCTTATATATTCTGAGTATGTCCTTTATCAGATATATGCTTTTTTTCTTAATCATCTTTACATAGCATACAATTCAATGAATTTTGACAATCATTACAACAGAACTGACTGTGTAACAATTCTAGGAGAACGCTAGGAGAGAGCAAAGAACAGAAATGAAACTGATAAAAATAAAGTATATAATATGTAAGACAAACTAGAGAAGTTCTTTTGGAATACAAAGGAAAAGGACAAATATGAAAATGGTGAGAGACAATGACATACATAGAATAGAGGATGGAGAGCCAAAATAAGAGGTTAATGATATTCCTGAAAAACTAAACTAGAACAAATATAACAGGAAAAATACTCAAAATAAATTAGAAAACTTTTCTGAGCTATATAGAAAGGTTTGTTTAAACACATTGAATTGCTGCATTTCAGGAAAAACTAATCAAGAGGCACATTCTCGAAAAAATTTTGAATTATAAGGATAAAGAAAAAATTTAAGTCATGGTGGTCTACAGTTTTTTTTCTAGAATATTAGATTTCTAACATCACTGGAATATGTGTAGAATTCTAAGGAGAAAAGGTTGTAACTTGTAAGTTTTGTACTCAGCCAAATACTTTATATGTGAAGGTCATAGAAAGACATTCACAAAATCAAAGGGACTCAGAAAATATACCACCTACATAGCCTTCTTGAAAGAAAATTACCTCAACACTTACTGTAGGTAATGTTCTGTTTTCTTGATTTGAATACTGGCTACACAAGTATGTTTCCTTCGTGGAAATTTATCAAGCTGTACACTTAGGATCTGTGCACTTTTGTATATTATATGTCAATAATTTTTTAAAAACCTTTTTAATGCAAAAACACTTGAGCCTAGCTGACCCCAGTCAGAGTTGAATTAAAATTAAGGAAAAAACTGCAGAAGTCATGATACCAAAGATTTCCAAGTCTAGCTTTATTCACTTTGAACCCCAGACTCAGAAGTCCAGGTTGATTTAAGGAAGGTTATGTAACTCAGAGATCAAACTTCCACTCATGTGCAAATTCTATGTTTCAGTTCCTTCCCAATCCTAAGAAATGTGTTTCTAGAATGATTTTTTTCACCCCACTGTTAAAACAGAATAATTCTTGACATGGTTGATGACCACATCCAAATCACATTTTGGACACTTTGCAAGGAACATTACAAAACAAAATATTTGCCTTTACCTCACCTCTCTCCTCAAAAACAGAAGGATAGTGAGTAATAAAACAAACTATTTTCATTACCAAGTAACTCAAATAATGATTTTCTGTATTCTTTAAAAATTCATATAGCGAGTGCCCAGTCTATCAATGTTTCAGCAGGGAAATACTGCCCGATATCAGTCTGCACCTTCAGCTGAGACATTCTGGCATTCTAGTCAGTATGAGAAGCCAAGAGAAGAGGGGAAAGGAGGCACATGGTGCTCTCTTTCACTCTCTAAGTCTGGAATGTTCTTTAAAGACCTCTTTTCAAAGCATTTTCTTCTGAGCTGCTGTTCCCCACAGGGAGGCCAGAGCCATGGTATCTTGTCTCAAAAAGCAAGAGGGAAGAAGAGCCAATGGAAACGCTGATGTCCTTGGTCCACTGATGATATTAAAATATGAGGTATAGTGAAAACTCAGATGTCAGGGACCCTGAGGCAGTGAGTCAATTTGAACAGCCAATGGAATGCTTTCTCTATTTTTTTGCCCCATAAGATACTGATCATAAATAAACGTATACGTACATACACACGTAAAATTTTAAAAATAAAAGGCATATTTATGAATCTAAAATTCACACAGAATTAAAGAAGTCACTTTTAAAGGTTAGGATACAAAAAACTCATAGGTGATAAGTAATATGCCAAATATCTTTTATTTAAAATTGACAAGTGGTCCAGTGTTTAACTCTGTTTAAAAATAAATCCATACAATATGATCTAAATTGTGACTAAATAATGCATTAGAAAAGGCAGTAAGGAAATATACTCAAGTATTAGTGTTAGGTAACAAGATTCTAAATTATCTTATTCTTCCTACTTGCCTATTTTTAAACTTTCTCCGATTACCCTGTATCACTTTTATAATCAGAAAAAAATGTATATAAGAAGTCAGTATACAATTATTTTGTACACTATATGATCAAAATGATATTCTTTTAAGTGAACAATAAAAATTGGAAGAAAAGGATGAAAGTATAAGCAAGAGTGTTAGGACTACAGACAGCTTTTTTTTTTTCCTATCTGCTCTGCCCTACATTTTTCCAAGTTTTTATTAAAAACTTTATTAAAAGAAAAGTAACAGATGCCAAGGGCAAAAAAGAAGGCAATCCCATTGGCAATAACTTTCCCTATGTTAATCCGTTTTATACATAGATAAGACTTTTCTCAAATCACCAGAGCTATACCCCAAACTGACTCTTACCAGCAACATTAAAATTTAAGTTACACCTATAAACAACCAAGAGTTACTAAGATGACAAAGAGGAAATTCTGTGGTTTATGCTTCAAAACACACAAAGGCACTGTGGTTAGCAGAAGGCAGACCCCACAAGATGCCTGGTCCATGGTATACACACACCTTCTCCCAGTTACTCCAACAAACAATCATCTAGGTACTGCTGGAAGGAAGTCTGCAAGCATAATTAAGGTCCCATATCAGGTGACCGTAAAATATGGAGACTGTCCAGGTGCACCTGACCTAATCACAGAAGACCTTTTAATCTGGATCTAGAGGTCAGATAAAGGAGTTCAGAGAGCTGAAGCATGAGAGGGATTTGATGTGCAATTTCTCCATTGTTCGCTTGAAGATAGAGCAGGCCACAGAGCAAGGAATGAAGGCAGACTCTAGGAGCTAGGAGTGGCCCCCAGATAAAAATAAGGACTTCACTCCTACCACCACAAGGAACTGCCAACAACCTGAATGTGCTAAAGATCAGATTCTTCCCCCAGCCTCATGTAAACTCAGCCTAGTAGGCACTTTGATTTCAGCCTTTGAGCCCTGAGAAGATAAGTCTATGCCACGAATGTACTTCTGACCCACAGAACTAGGAGCTAAAAAGACATTGTTTTAAGCCACTAAGTTTGTGGTAATTTGTTACACAGCAATAGAAAACTAATACTGAATCCTTGAAGTCAAAGTTTTTTCCTAAAGCTGTTCATTACAAATATACTTTTATACACATAAGAAACTAACACCAGCAGCCTCTCAGAATCAAAACAGAAGTCCCAACTTATAACTGTACTATGACTCATAAAACAGACGAAGTGAACCAAACCAAACCACAACATGCATCACAGACTATCTAAGCTCCAATTCTTTTTAATACCAGATGCTTCAGATCCATATATTTCAAGATAAGACCTCAGGCAAACTAATAACAGTAACTCTGCATAGACACTAGATCTGATCTAACACTAGAACTTCATGAGCTCTAGCAACTCATCTAGTCTACAAATTCTAACTAGTCCTTGCCCAGATTACAAACTTCCACCCTAAAATCCAACAATAGTCCTTCATCTAACAACAGTATCCAATGAGTAGCCTTTCCTAACTGCCTCCCCCTATAGAGAAGATCCCTATTTCCTCTAGTTCTCTCTGCTTGTTGCAGCAAGTTAAATAAACCTAACTTTTTTTTCTTTAACTATAAATAAATCCTTCAGCTGACCTTGTTTCTGGGGAGACCCATGACTTTGTAACAGTGTGCACATATGAGGCCACTTGATTTCCACCTGCGCAAGGCCACGCTGCCTACTGGAGTGAGTTACCTGATCTTCAATAATTTTCTCAAGCACTTCAGGGTTGACGTGATACATGGGTCCTCTGACTTTCAGTCTTATCAGATTGTTCTGTTCAGGAGTGAAATCTGGCTTCTATCTAATTAACAGCATTCCTATCATCTGTCTGCTTGTTCAGTATCTTGAGTGTCATTCATCTATACGAGGAAGCCCATAGGCAGAGGACAGACTAGGACCTAATAAGTGTATTTTCCAGCCAGCCCCAAAGGCCGACAAATTCAGAAGGTCTCATTAGACCAGTATCTTTAGGCAAACTCTGCATTGGCAAACTCTCAATTTTTCTAAAACTTCCTAAGGACCTTCCTTAGTCCTTACAATCCTGAGAAGTGTTTTGCTTACTTCTGTCTAGCTGGGGCTGAGGCTCTGATCGGCCCTCAATTGATGACGGCTTATCCTTGGTGTCACTTCATGTCTTCTGGAGACATGTGGTTGCAAAAGTGCCATCCTTAACAATCGTTGCAGGTCACATGGTGTTTTCTCAGTCTGAATCTTTGCCTCCTCTGTGCCTCCTCTATCTGCTTCCTTCACATTTTCAGATTATGAATATACTCAATAAACGGCATAATTTCCCCAAGGAAAAATTTCAAATTACAAATGGCCTCTTGGGGACCTTTTTTTTTTTTTTAATTTATTTTTGGCTGCGTTGGGTCTTCGTTGCTGCACGTGGGCTTTCTCTAGTTGTGGCGAGTGGGGGGCTACTCTTCATTGCGGTGCATGGGCTTCTATTGATACGGAGCACGGGCTCTAGGCGCATGGGCTTCAGTAGTTGTGGCTCGCGGGCTCTAGAGTGCAGGCTCAGTAGTTGTGGCACACGGGCTCAGTAGTTGTGGCTCGCGGGCTCTCGAGCACAGGCTCAGTAGTTGTGGCACACGGGCTTAGTTGCTCCGTAGCATGTAGGATCTTCTCACACCAGGGCTTGAACCCATGTCCCCTGCATTGGCAGGTGGATTCTTAACCACTGCGCCACCAGGGGAGTCCTCTTGGGGAACTTTTAACATGAACAAAATTGTTTATTTGAGAGGCACCTTAAAACAAGATAGGAAACAGAATTCTAAATACCCAGTGGTCTGCATTCTTTAATATGAGGAGGCTTCCAAATGCAATTCAAATTCTAAAAGTGCCTCCCTGAAAGACTTCCCAAACCCCAGGAAAAAAGAACATTTATTGAAGAAATCAGGCTTATGTAGGCTTCCCCGATCTCTAGCAATTAGTCCCAATTTTGATGTGCCTAGGAGATACAAAACCTGGAAAAGACTAATTGGCCTCACCCTAAAGAGAATTTAGAGATTAATTAATCCTTAAGAAACAAGGAAAGCCCTTACAATTTGTAACTCTCTGGAAGTTATAAGATTACTCATTTCTAACGCCCTCAGAATTTCCCTCTCATTTAACCTTTAACTCTTTTTTTATATATATATTTTTAATATTTATTTATTTGGCTGCGTCAGATCTTAGTTGCGGCAGGCGGGACCTTCATTGCGGCACGTGGGGTCTTTCGTTGCGGCATACGGGCTTCTCTCTACTTGTGGCGCACGGGCTCAGTAGTTGCAGCTCGCGGGTATAGTTGCCCTGTGACATGTGGGATCCCAGTTCCCCGACCAGGGATTGAACCCATGTCCCCTGCATTGGAAGGCGGATTCCTAACCACTGGACCACAGGGAAGTCCCTCAACCTTTAACTCTTATCAATGTCTTCCGTTATTGATTTTGAATGAATGTAAAAGAATGTGTGTGAAGACAGGGGAATGTGAATGTATGGTATCAGATGTGTTTTTGCTTAACTAGAAATAAAGAGAATAATTTTGTCTTAAAATAAGAAATGTCTGTCTCACCACAAAAAAGAAATGGTAATTATATGGTGTTACACGTTGTTAGCTAATGCTATTGTGGTAATCATTTTGCAAAATATATCAAATCAACACGTTGTACCTTAAACTCACACAATGTTATATGTCAATTGTATCTCAATAAAGCTGGGGGAAAAAGAGAAATTTCTGGTCGTGCCAAAATGTGACAGAATATAATGAAAGACAAATGAGACAGCATACCATAAGGGTAGACAGTATGAGAATTAGTATACTTTATTTGTCTGGGTTTGTAGTAGCTACGAAAACCAAACCAAACAAAAAAAACCTTTGAAGGGAGAAAGAAAATACGTTAAAATTTCTGACAAAACTGGTCAGATGTGAGGGGTTTTTCATAAGGAATAACGGCTTATAAACCCTTTTAATGCAAATTCTTTCATGAATAATAAACAGAGTAAAACTAGAATTTGATTTTCTTTCTGTTAAAAGAGCAAAGTTATTCTGTGCCCAGGGAAGACATTCCTTAAATCATCAAAATATTCTATTAACTCTGTGCTTTTTGACAAACTCATAAATCTTTTTTTTTAAGTTCCTTACTTTTGGAAACAAGTTGACATTCCTAATAAACACTGTCACTTATTGTTGTGCTTTTAAAGATACTGCCTGTAACTACTTCTCACCTTTGGATAGTCACAGCTAATATTTTGTCACATAACAATTCTCTTTGATTTTGTTCTTCTCCAAATTCAGAATAATAAAACTGTGAAGATGTTTCTCACACCTACAATATCTTTGGGTTTACACTAAATGACCGTTAGGTTACACAAAGACTTGATCCTTTACCTTATTAAAAATATTTTTGAAGGATTACAGAAATTATTAGCTCTGTTTGGCATTCTCCAACTTTTAATTAACTCAAACTATTGTGAGAGCTCTTTGCTTTATTAAAATGGGGTAAAAAAGAAAAAAAAAACTGATGAATGAAAAGAGTTCAGCCTTCCTAAGTTAATCATATGTAAGTAAAATGTGTTAAAAGTAGATATGCTTCAATGTTTGTACATCTTTCAGGTTAAAGATACATTTATATACAAAGACTGACACAATAGCTGTCTACAAAAAGATTTTATCTCTAGGTTTAAATAAGCTTGTATTGGTGAAATTCTTAATACATTTTATAGGATAAATCAAAGGCCTGGAGGTGTGTCAATGTCCCCTCTGTTCAGAACATATTCTTACTTTCAGAATAATCAATGACTGACTCCTTACAAAACTGATTATGTACTTTAACAGAAGATTCCACTCTCTTCCATTCTGATAAGGCTGGTTAATAATAATAAATTAACTAAAACCTACAGACTCAACATCAACAAGTAGTTTCTGCTTCTTCCTTACATTCACCTAAAGCTCCCAGTGATAATCTAAAGATCAAGAATTGAGCCTTGTGGAGATGTGTCAAAAGAACTTCTGTAAAGGTATGTATCATGTACTTGTAACTATTAACACTACAGAGAACAAATTAATTATGTGTATTACTGACATCATTGCTATTGTCAGACACTGTGTCTGAGTTAGGATTTCCAGAATTGTTTTGGTCCAAAAGCAGAAGATAATGTGAATAGACCATTTACGGCCAAGATCAACAGAACACAATCTCTCAGACGCCAGAAGCCACTGATTACCATGCAGTTTCCATGATTTTGCCCTTTATTCTCTTGGCTATTTCTTCTCTCTCTGCTGGTTCAAGATTCTAGACTGTCAATAAACACCCTGCCCTTTATTCTTAGTACTACCAAGACCTTTATCCTTGATAATCACCAAATGCAAGACTAATTCTTCAGACACAGGCAAAGGTGAATAATCCATATCCAAATTAAAGGGGAAAAAATGATTTGGTTACCAAAGGAAGATCCGGATAGATATGGGATATATGGGACATTATTTCAAACTTTAATAATAATTCTTGTTTGAGGTTTTGTCTGCTACAGAGGCCATGTGTGTGATCTCCAGAGTCTTAAATGCTGCAGTCAGCCATTATCATGCCAGGTGATTCAAAAAACAATCATCTAAGAAAAAGAAAAAAATGGCTTGGTGCTTACAGAGGTCAAAATTACTACCATCAAAAGCTTGATAAACACTCACAGCCTATCTAACAAAGATACAGATCTTGATTGATCACTTACCCTAAATAGTAAATCCTCCGGCTTAGTTAACAAATGATCAGAAGCAAAGAGTAAAAATCGAAACAGAAACTACAAATTGCTCCCAAACACTCAGAAAAACACTATGACTTAAAAGTCACATAGGGCTTCCCTGGTGGCACAGGGCTTAAGAATCCGCCTGCCAATGCAGGGGACGTGAGTTTGAGCCCTGGTCCAGGAAGATCCCACATGCTGTGGAGCAACTAAGCCTGTGCACCGCAACTACTGAGCCTGCGCTCTAGAGCCGGCGAGCCACAACTACTGAGCCCACATGCCACAGCTACTGAAGCCTGCGCGCCTAGAGCCCGTGCTCCGCAACAAGAGAAGCCACTGCAATGAGAAGCCCTTGCACTGCAACGAAGAGTAGCCCTGCTCGCCGCAACTAGAGAAAGCCCACGCACAGCAACAGACCCAACACAGCCAAAAATAAAATAAATAAAATTTTTTTAAAAAATAAGGATTTACTGTATAGCACAGGGAACTATATTTAATATCTTATAATAACCTATAATGGGAAATAATATAAATATATATATTATATATAACTGAATCACTTTGTTAGACACCTGAAACTAACAAAATATTGTAAATCAACTATACTTCAATGTAAAAATTTTTTAAAAACGAAAGAGCACAAAACACAATAACTACCATAAAAACAAAAACAAATTTCTTAGAATGCCATCAACCAAAGATAACCACTGTTAAAATTCTGGTGTGTATCTTAATATTTTTAATATGGAAATATATTATTTTATAATCAGTTGTAGTACACAATCTAGTAATCTGTCTTCTGGAAAATATTCCAGAATCCTTCACTGGTAATCTGTCTTTTGAATTTTGTATTACACTACTAAAATTTTCTCACACCAACATTCTTCTATAATATAATTCTCAAAGTTTGCATCATGGAAATAATATAATTCACCTAATTAATCTGCTATTATTAAACATTGCAGTTATTCTTATTTTTTATTTTTGCTATTATGAATAATGTGGGAACAAATATCTTTGTCCATACATCTATAATCTCACATGTTCATTGGCCATTTGAATTTATTCATTTATAAATTATCTATACACATCATATCCTTTGCTCATTTCTTTTGTCCGTGTGATTTGCAGTACTTTAATAAGTATAAAAGATGACTAAAAATACACCTATGTATTGAAGCTAGCCATAAAGTGCAAATATTTTATCCCTAAAGCATATTTTTAAAAGGAGGCATTTCAACTCTAGGTAATATTTTAAAGTAAATTGTATCCTTCTAAAGCAAACTACTAATCCCTAGTTCAGAGGGAGTCTCTATTTATTTCCTTCCTTCAGGTTTTCAATTCAATTTTGCAGTAGTCTATCAACCTGCAATCTTGTTTTAGCCAAAGTAAGTCATCTGCACTAAATCCTGTGTTAATTTTAGGGTACAGCTTCCATAACTTCTTTTTTAAAAATAAGCTTTATTGAGGTGTACTTAGGTACAATAAACTGTATCCACTGAAGTGTACAATTCGATAAAATTTGACGTCTCTATTTGTCAAACCACAACCACGATCAAGATATAAAACATTTCTATTACTCCTGAAGAATCCTCTCCTCTGCCTCCAGCATCAGGCAACCACTGATCTGTCACTACACATAAATTTGCACTTTCTAGTTTTATATGAATGGAACTGTCCAGTGTATAGTCTTTTGTGTCTGGTATTTTTCATAAGCATAATGATTTTGTGATTCACCTGTGCTATTGCATATATCAGTAGTTTGTATCTTTTTATTGCTGAGTAGTACTCCATTGTGAGGATATACCATATGGTTATTCATTTACCTGTTGATTATTTCCTGGTTTTGGCTGTTAGGACTAAAGCTGCTATAAACATTTGTGTATAAATCTTATTTTCACTTCTCTTGGGTAAATAGCTAGCGGTGGAATGCCAGGGATGTATGACAGGTGTATAATTAACATATGAGGAGACTGTCAAGCAATTTTCCCAAGTAGTTTTACAACTTTACATTCCCACCAGCAGTGCCTCAGAGTTCCAGTCACTCCACATCCTTGTTAAAACTTGGTAATTGTCTTTTTAATTTCAGCCATTCTAATGGGTGTGTAGTGGTAGTTCATTGCGGTTTTAATTTGTACTTCTCTAATAGTTAATGATGTCGAATATCCCTTGTATGCTACTGGCTATTTGTTATATCTTCATTTGTGACTTGTCTGTTCAAATCTTTTGTCCATTTTAAAATTCTGCTGGTTGGCTTATTAGTGAATTGTAAGTTCTTTATATATTCTTGACACAAGTCCTTTGTAAGACACATAGAGTGTGAATATTTTCTCCCAGTCCATGGCTTGTCTTTTCATTCTCTTAACAAAACATATTTAGAAGAACAAAAGATTTTAATTTTGACAATGTCCAATTATCAGTTTTTATAGTTCATGCTTTTTGTGACTTAAGAAAAGTTTGTCCACCCCAAGGTCACAAAGATTTCTTCTATGTTTTCTTCTAGAAGTTTATAAAAATGGTAAGGTTTAGCTTTTATATTTAAGTCTATGATGCATTATTAATTAAGTTTTGTGTAGGGTATGTGTCAGATTTCACTTTTTTCCATATGGATATCCAGTTGTTCCAACACCATTTGTTGTAAAGTTTTTCTTTTCACTGCTGAGTTGCTTTGTCAAAAATCAAGTGACCATTTATGTGTGGGTATATTTCTGGACTCTACTCCTTTCCATTTATCTATAAATCTACCCTTTTACCTTTACCACACTGTCTTGATTACTGTAGCTTTATAGTGAGTCTTGAAATCAGGTAGTGTGAGTCCTTCAACCTCGTTCTTCCCTTTTAAAATTGGTTTACTTACTATTTACAGTAGCCAAGTCATGGAAGCAACCTAAATGCCCATCAACAGATGAATGGATAAAGATATGGTACATGCACACACACACACACACACGATGGATACTACTCAGCTATGAAAAAGAATGAAATAATGCCATTTGCAGCAACATGAATGGACCTAGAGATAATCATACTAAGTGAAGTCAGAAAGAGAAAGACAAATATCATATGATATCACTTATATGTGGAATCTAAAATATGATACAAATGAATTTATTTACAAAACAGAAGCAGACACACAGAAAGTAAACTTAGGGTTACAAAAGTGGGAAGGGGGGATAAACTAGGAGTTTGGGAGTAGCAGATACAAACTACTATGTATAAAACAGATAAATAAGGTCTTACTGTATAGCACAGGGAACTATACTCAAAATCTTGTAATAAACCATAATAGAAAAGAATATGAAAAAGAATATATACATAATATATATGTATAACTGAATAACTTTGCTGTACACCAGAAACTAAATTGTAACTCAACTATAATTAAAAATTTAAAAAAAAAATGTCCTCAATTGTCCTCCCCCTACAAAAAATAAATAAATAAAATAATTGGTTTGCTTATTCTCAGCCTTTCTTATTTTCATATAAATTTTAGAATCAGCTTACCAATTGCTATTAAAAAATCCTTTTAGGGGACTTCCCTGGTGGCGCAGTAGTTAACAATCTGCCTGCCAATGTAGGGGACACGGGTTCGATCCCTGGTCTGGGAAGATTCCCACATGCCGCGAAGCAACTTAGCCCGTGCGCCACAACTACTCAGCTCTGCGCTCCAGAGCCCGCAAGCCACAACTATGAAGCCCACGCGCCTAGAGGCCGTGCTCTGCAACAAGAGAAGCCACTGCAATGAGAAGCCTGTGCACCGCTATGAAGAGTGGCCCCCGCTCGCCGCAACTAGAGAAAGCCCGTGCGCAGCAACGAAGACCCAATGCAGCCAAAAATAAAATAAATAAACTTATTAAAAAAAAAAACCTTTTAGGATTTTGATTGAGATTGCATTGTATCTATAAATCAGTTTGGGGAACTGACATCTTAACTATATTGTATGGTCTGATTCATGAACATGATATAACTCTCCCTATATTTAGGTTTTAAATTTCTCCTAGCAATGTCCTATGGTTTTCAGTGAAGAGATCTGACATATTTTTGTCAAATTTATTCCTAAGTATTTTACGTTTTTTGGTTGATATTCTAAGTAAAATTTTTAAAAATTTCATTTATGAATTGTTTGCTGATGGTACATAAAAATGCAATTGATTTTTGTATATTCACTTTGCTTCCCTTGACCTTGCTAAATTCAATTACTAATGATTATTTTGTAGATTCCTTTGTATTTTCTATATAAACAATCTTGCAGTTTGCAAATGAGACGGTATTACTTCTTTTCAATCTGTGTGCCTTTTAGTTTAATTTCTTGCCTTATTTCAATAGCTAGGACTATTAGTTATAATGTTGAACAGAAGTGGCAGGAAAGGCCATCCTTATATTATTCCTAATCTTAGGCGAAAGACATCCAATAGTTTACCATTAAGTATGACATTAGCTATAGGTTTTTCATAGAAGATCATCAATTAAGGAAGTTTCCCCTATTCCTAGTTTTCTAGAGGTATGTTTGTTTAAATCATGAATGGGGTGTTGAATTTTTGTCAAAGTTTTTCTGAATTTATTGCAGTAATCATATACATTTTCTCCTTTATTCTGTTAATATGTAGATTATATTCATTGATTTTCAAATGTCAACACAACTTTGCATTCCTGGGATAAACACTACTTGGTAATAATGTGTTATTCTTCTTATTAATAAATTTGCTAATACAAGTTAGCTAAAGTCTCTGATGCTAAATTATTTATGTTGTGCTAAGTTGTCAAAAGTATCTAAAAAATGCTTTTCAATATAGGTTTCAGATTTCAACTTTCGTAACTGGGGTCGCAATAATAATAGTGACCATAATGTTTATTGGTTGCGTGCTAACTACATAACAGGCATTATGCTAAGGGCTTTACATACATAGTCTCATCTAACCTAATAACACTCTATGAAGTATTACTACCTCCATTTGACAGATGTGGAAACCAAGGTTTAGGGAAGTTAGAAACTTTGTCCAAAATCTCACAACTAGTAACTGGAGGAGCTGGAATTTGACCGCATGTCAACTGATTCCAGAGACTAAGTTCTTCTGCTATAGTGCTTCACCAAATAATCTGTAATACTTTTTCTTAATACATAAATCAAAGTAAAATAAGACAGGTTAGAATGAAAATAATCTCTCTGAGAAGCCACTAAAATTTAAGTTCAAATGAGACCTACGTAGACATAACATAAGACAAATAACATTCATACACAAGATATGAGCAAAAGCAAAAGAATTTTACACAATCCAGGATTTTACACAATTCTAGATTTTACAGAATTCATGGTTATACAATGTTACTAACTGAAAAATAAAACATTCAATACCTGGATAGATCTAAGTTCCTATATCTAGCCTTCCTAAAATCCTGGATAACAGTGATGTTTGTTAAAACCTGAAGTTCTGAAATCTATAGCAGAAAAAGAACTGGAAGGGTTCTTTGAGGAAAATTCAAAAATACTAGGGAGGTAATTATATTCTAAGTTAAATAATTCAATATTTATCTGGCATCTACTACATGCTCATACTGTGTAGGTAAGGTATAGCTTATATAATTTTAACATATGGATTCTACCTTAAAGAAATTTATGTTCTATTTAAGTAGACAAAATAATTCATATAAAACAAGATGTAATATCAACACAGAACAGTTAAGCAATACACTGTACGGTACAGACTGTATGGAAGATTATAAAGGGGATTATCAGTAGATGGCTACAGAAATCAAGGAAGGGCATCAGAAAGTTGAAATTTGAGCTGGGTCTTCTGGAAGTTACAAAGCCACTTTCTCATTTTTGGGTATTTGTTATAGAAGCACTCCACTCTTGGCACCAAAATAAAATAAATAGAAGGTATACTAAAAGGGAGAAAAGAGGAAATTCCAGACACATATGTAATATACTACATGTATACAAATTTTAATGAAATATTTCAAAAAATAATTTTACATAAAATGGTATAGGAAATAATACAAATATTACAAACACCCATGTACCTACCATGTAGATTTAAAATATTAAGTTTGTCATACCTGTTTCAAATATTTTTCAAGACCTAAAATGTTACAGATATAATTGAAGAGATCCTTCATCCTTTTCCTTCATCCCAGGGGTAATTAGTACCTTTAGGTACTTGTGTATCCTTCCCACATGTATATAATTTTTTGTTATAAATATATCTGTGCACAATATTAAAATTTTTACATATGTGGTGTCATACTGTGTATCATTTTTTTTAAAATTAATTTATTTATTATTTATTTTTGGCTGTGTTGGGTCTTTGTTGTTGCACATGGGCTTTCTGTAGTTGTGGCAAGCGGGGGCTACTCTTCGTTGCGGTGCGCGGGCTTCTCATTGCGGTGGCTTCTCTTGTTGCGGAGCACGGGCTCTAGGCGAGCGGGCTCCGTAGTTGTGGCTCACGGTCTCTAGAGCACAGGCTCAGTAGTTGTGGCGCATGGGCTTAGTTGCTCCGCGGCATGTGGGATCTTCCCGGACCAGGGCTCAAACCCATGTCACCCGCATTGGCAGGCAGATTCTTAACTTCTGCGCCACCAGGGAAGTTCCTGTGTATCCTTTTGTAACTTGCATTTTTATATTCAACATTGCTTTCCAGATTTATCTGGAATGAGGCCAAGGTACTCATGTTTTCTTCATGTTTTTTTTAAGCTCCACAGGTGATTCTGGTTGGTAACCAGAGTTCAGAATCATCATTCTAAGTCTATATATATTTAGCCAAGAAAGTTTTCAGTTCTCCCAAACTGCTAACACATTTTAACCTAGTTTTTACCATGAGTCAGGTGCTGTTAGATTACCTGTATTGCAATAAAAATTATTTTACAATGCTTCCAACTCAGAAGCAAAAACCCTAATCAAATCAGGTTTGCACATGATTCAAAACAATAACCAAACTATAAAAATGAGTTTCTGAAGGGGATGGGTGTGGCTACAAAGGGGTAGTAACACAAGAGTCTTGTGGTGATGATACAGTTGAGTATCTTGATTGTGGTGGTAGTTATACACATGTGAAATTGCACAGAGCTACACACACACACACACACACACAAACACACAAGTCCATGTATAACTGGTGAAACTTGAATAAGCTATCTGGATTGCGCCAATGTCAATTTCTTGATTTTGCTATAGTACTGTGGTAGTGTGGGATACTGACATTGTGGAACAGACCTAGGGGAGGATGTATAGGACTTTCCTGTACCTTTCTTTGCAGTATCCTGTGAATCTATAATTATCAAAATAAAAATTTAATAAATTTTTAAAACTAAGTTCCTAAAGTACACTGAAGAAATTCTGCAGCCTTTTCATGGTCAAATTCAATTCAATTCAGTATACGGCTTCAATATACATCCAATACATAAATGACACATATTTTCATACGTCTAACATCTGATGCAGAACTGCATTAAAGAGAAAGACCACATTGGTGACGACCACTTTAATCCTACAGTAAGTATAAAAGATAACCCTTAAAAGTTATTGGCCTATAAGCTATTATTTTTAGATTACTGTGTGGTCTTATCCTCACGGGACACTAGGATTTACCTAAATAGCTATCTCTGTTCACTCCAAATAACCCTGCTTTCATTCCTATTTTAAGCCAGCAAGCCTGCCCTACTTTTGCAGACTTATTTCCTAATCTACTCACCTGCGTTTCCAATCATGAACCAGTTAAACACTGCTTAAGAGGTTATATTAGATATTATTAGTGAAAGTCATATGTACCTTTCAAGTCCTTTCATAACTGATCAGAACAAATAATTTTATTTCAGTAATCTGAAATAGCTCTTTCAGATTATTCCCTCTGTTCTTTGATAGTCACAGAACTCACTAGCCTGACAGAAACAATAACTTTATAGTGATCATATGTGTTCAATAAAACAATGCACAATAGTAAAAAACAACTAACTTGCTTTCATGAATAAATCCACCAATTACCGTTATTACTCTGGCCATTCATTAGAACTATCTTATTTTATTTTTAAACTTCCACAAAGCCTTAGGTCACAAGAATAAAATGTACCTAGGCATACACACAAAAAAACACAAATTAAGTCTTACCTCTTTAGGCCACTGATCAACCATTAAAGTTTAAACCTGAAAGGATTATCAATTTATAGAGTGAAGGAGCAAACATTTCTTACGAGATATAGTCTACGGTTTAGTCATCTGCTCTTCCCGGTAGTTACTAGTCATAGGGAGCTCCACAGTTCTAATTTTCTGTCACATTTTTGGGAGGTTATCATATGCTATACTGAGTACTTTTCAAGACAGTATTTAAGCTTCTGAGTATAACCAGAAACGTGTTGCTTGTAGTAGGAACTCATCAAATATCTGTTTCCGAATACATGATTTCCAAATTCTATCTATATTATAGAAAAGGAAATTTTCACCATTTTTATTAAGGATTTTACGTTTAAGTCCTTTCAAAAGCTAAGGAGATTAAGGTTGGAAAATATAAAATATAACACTGTTAAACTATCATTGCACATATGCCACTTAAAGTCAAACAGACCTGCTGTCAGATCTCACCAAGATTCAAGAAGAATTCATTTAATAAAGAACAGCTAACATTTATTAAGCACCCACTATGGGCACTATGCTAAGCACTCTACATAATATTGTACAACATGAAATACAATCTTTAAATTCTGAGGTAGGTACTGTTATCTCCCATTTTAAACTTGAAGCAAGGAAAACAAATGACAAAAGTCACACAACTAGTAATGAGCAGCGCCTGTGCTCTTCCCTACACCGTCTTCAATAAAATAAGCTTCTTATGCTTTCACTTAAACAATTACTAAGCGCGTATGTGCGAGGCACTGTATTCAACATTAAGAACACACAGTTCTTGGACTTCCTTGGAGGTCCAGTGGTTAAGACTCCACGCTTCCAGTGCAGGGAGCATGGGTTTGATCCCTGGTTGGGGAACTAAGATCCCACACACCCCACGGTGCGGCCAGATAAATAAATAAAATACAATTAAAATATTTAAAGAAATTTGTAAAGCAATGAGACTGCTCATGGGAGCACATGGGAGGCAATATCTAATTCTTCTTCTGATGATGATAGCAGCTAACATGTACTGAGCACTTACTATGTGCCTGTCACTGCACTTTGTGGAGTTTATTTCATCCTTACAACTATCCTGCAAGCTAAGTTTTATTATCCCTCTTCCTCAAATAGGGAAACGGAGGTAAAACAAAGTAAGTGATTTGTCCAAGGTCACACAGATACCAAAAGAGGCAGAATTTGAATCCAGGTTCACCTGACTTCAAAGCCCATGTTCTAAAACCATTACTCATACAACGTCCTAGTAAAGGAGAAAAAGCTTCTCAGGTGTCCTCTTGGCTAAATCTTGAAAGATAGATAGGAGCTAGTCAGGTTGGGGGACAAGATTCTTCAGAGAAGTAATGCAAAGAGCCCATTCACAGATACAACACGACATGGCATTCTAGGGAACCACAAGGAGTAGGAAAGTAGGTTTGGGAATGGGGGTGTGAAACGAGGAGGAACTAACACAAGGCTAGAGGTTTAGCACGAAGGAACTTCTACATCAACAAAGTTACAGTTTATCCTATGGGCTGGAAACGTTCATGAAGGATTTCAAGCACATGAATGATCCTTTACATTATCCAAAGATCATGATGGCAGCATGGAGATTAGATTAAATAGCCTTAGCAAGTGGCTACTGCAATAGTACAAGCAAGAAGTAGGAGAGGGAGATGAAGCAGAAGTTTATGCAGAAACCAGAAGTCCACAGAACTGATTCTGGTAGAACGGGATATGAAGTGAAAGGGATAGGAGAGTCTGGCCTGACTCCCAGGCTTGTCATGTGAGCCAGTGACTAAATGGGTAAGTGGTATGATTAACAGGGATGGGAAATATACTTAGGAAATCCTTTCCATCTTCTCTCCTTATTAGTACTTTTTAATATTTATTTTATTCCTCTACCGCCTTACTCACTTGAATCTCTCCAAAAAACAAGTCTGTCACCATATCTGTTTGGGTAATGTTTGAATTTTCCATAATTTTGGATTACATTTATAAGCCAACTAAGCCTCAGTTGTTTGTTTGTTTTTAACACATAGCCATCAAAATAATCTTGCTATCTCATTAATAATGGGATCTGATCACTGATAGTTTTCTGTCAACTGTCAGCTGATCACTGATAGTTTACAGCTATTCCTCTTCCTTCTCCTTTTCTTCATTTAACCTCTTCCCATTCTCTGACACTTCTAGTTTACCCACCCTCTCAACTCCTTAGTCAAGTATACTTGCTTTCTCCATCCTTACTTCTGCATGTTCTTCCAAGGCCCATCATGTAGCTGCAACAACCTCTTTTCCTACTAAGCAAGTTGCCTCCACGCCACATCAGCTATAATATACTTTAAAACTCATGTTCTTCTCTTTAGCTTGCCTTCACTAAGCCACCACTGAATCCTCAAATATGATAGTGCCTTTCCTGAGTCTAGTTATGTAAGGCATTTCTTAACTGTACTCTTTTTTCTCTCAACTTTATATTTTGAAAAACTGAAACCCTATTAAAAAGTGAAAGAATAGTAAAATGAATATCCATTTGCTCTTTACCCATATTCACCATGGTAAACATTTTGCTACTTTTGCTTTCTCTCTTAACAAGTACATTTTTTTTTCCTGAACCATATGAAAACAAATTGCAGATATCATGACATTTCAACTTAAATACTTCATTGGGTATTACCTAAGAATAAGAACATTCTCCTTTATAACCACAATACCATATCACACACCCAAGACATTTCCCATTGATATACTATATCTAATATATACTCCATATTCAAATTTCCCCAGTTGTCCCCAAAATGTCCTCTATGACTTTTTTCATTTTCCCAATCCAGGCTTGGCACTGTACTTGTCATTTCTCTTTCATCTTCTCTCATCTAGAATAGTCCTCTTGCCTTTTTATTTTTCATCACTTTGACATTTTTTAAAATAAAATTAAAAATATAGCTCTGCAATACCATTAGCCACATTTCAACTGATCAATAGCCACATTTGACTAGTGCCTACTCTACTGGACAGTGTGGAGAACACTGTTTGCCATTGTTATAAGATCTATTGGACAGCAATGCCACAGAATTCTACCATTAAAATTGATGTTTACTGTTATCACTTTGACACTTTTGAAGAGTTCAGACCATTTGTCTTGTAGAAAGTCCCATAAACTGGATTTGTCTGATCATTTACTATAACTAGATACAGGGTAAACATCTTTAGCAAGGATTCCATTGGCAATTCTTGAATGCATTCTTAAATTATCTCCTAGTGTTTACTTCATTCAGAATTTCACTCTCTTGGGCTGACATTGTCCAGACACTGCACAAAAACATCATGAATTCTTAGTATTCAATAAATCTAATAATGATCATCAAAGATACACATTCCCTTGGCCAGCTAATATAGCATATTTTTCTGTCACCCAGTCTAGAGAGCCTAATTACCAAGTTATACCCTCTTCTAATAATAAACAAAGACTCAAGAAACTAAAAGATTTCATGATAAAAGTCTAGTTTGCCAACAAAATAAAACTGAATATAGGGAACTAAAAGTTCTCTCTGCATACATCTGAATAATTAGGTAGACTATAAAGATAACTAAGTCAGATATCACTTAGGTTAGGTTGAAATTTTTAGACCTCAGTTTTGCAATTTCAAATGAAGCTAAAATTTAACATGAAAACTTTAAAACAGAGTGTTATATTCTATTAATGATTGCACCAAAGGATGAAAAGATTAAAAGACACCTCTTTATTGCCATTAGTAGCAGCAAAGCTCTGAAATGACCACAAATATGAGAATTAGCTGAATAATTCTGTCTCTCATAGACGTATGTCTAAAAATTAGCTTTTCCCCAAAATGTCACTTTAATGGAAAAATACTCTATTACCAAATACTGCTTAGGAAAAGTGTTTAATTCTTTTTTTAAAAAATTTTATTGAAGTACAGTTGATTTACAATGTTGTGTTTAATTTCTGCTGTACAGCAAAGTGACTCAGTTATACATATATATATTCTTTTTCATATTCTTTTCCATTATAGTTTATCACAGGATATTGAATATAGTCCCCTGTGTTAATTAATTCTTTAATTCACTTTAAGTAATGAGTCCTTAGCACTTGTCTCTCCAATAATCCAATAGCTTCTTTTTTTTTAATTTTACAGTAAAATGTGATAATGTTACTTTATGGAAGAAAGCTTTATTACCAAATGGCTGATATACATAAGGCTTCAGTCACAACCATTATCATATGGGTAAAAAAGAACACCTTATTCCTGCTTGGAAAAAAAAAATTAAGTGTTTAAATTAAGATGTCCTTTCTGAGGTTTGAGACTTTCACTCAGAGGTGTGAATCTCAAAGAGCATCAATTTCCAGTGTTTAAATATTATAGTTTGTACAATGAGATATCATCTCACACCAGTCAGAATGGCCATCATCAAAAAATCTACAAACAGTAAATGCTGGAGAGGGTGTGGAGAAAAAGGAACCCTCTTGCACTGTTGGTGGGAATGTAAATTGATACAGCCACTATGGAGAACAGTATGGAGGTTCCTTAAAAAACTAAAAATAGAACTACCATATGACCCAGCAATCCCACTACTGGGCATATACCCTGAGAAAACCGTAATTCAAAAAGAGTCATGCACCACAATGTTCACTGCAGCTCTATTTACAATAGCCAGGACATGGAACCAGCCTAAGTGTCCATCGACAGATGAATGGATAAAGAAGATGTGGCACATGTATACAACGTAATATTACTCAGCCATAAAAAGAAACGAAATTGAGTTATTTGTAGTGAGGTGGATGGACTTAGAGTCTGTCATACAGAATGAAGTAAGTCAGAAAGAGGAAAACAAATACCGTATGCTAACACATATATATGGAATCTAAAAAAAAGGTCATGAAGAACCTAGGGGCAGGACGGGAATAAAGACGCAGACCTACTAGAGAATGGACTTGAGGACACTGGGAGAGGGAAGGGTAAGGTGGGACAAAGTGAGAGAGTGGCATGGACACATATACACTACCAAATGTAAAACCGATAGCTAGTGGGAAGCAGCCCCATAGCACAGGGAGATCAGCTCGGTGCTTCGTGACCACCTAGAGGGGTGGCATAGGGAGGGTGGGAGGGAGGGAGACGCAAGAGGGAAGAGATACAGGGATATACATATATGTATAGCTGATTCACTTTCTTATAAAGCAGAAACTAACACACCATTGTAAAGCAATTATACTCCAATAAAAATGTAAAAAAAAAAAAAAAGAAATGTATACACCAAAAAAAATAAAAAAATAAATATTATAGTTTGGCAGTTGTTAATTACAATGGTAAACTAAGTATAACTTAAATAATGTTGACAAATTCAACAGATGTGTGCTATATGACTTGCTCACATTGAATATTTATACTTGAAAATGTTTCTTCTGGGTTGGCATTGTATCAAATGACTGAAAATATAAAGGACCAAAATATGAATACAAGCACTTTCAAATCATTTTCATGCTGATTGAAACCAATATGAAAGAATTTAGGTAAAATTACAATATTTATGTTAAAATAATATGAGATATTTGCAGAATAAAAGGTTTAATATATGTCATCCATTTTCCTTTTAATTTAAAATATACCAGTAGATGGAAATACAGTTGACCCTTGAATAAAGAGGGGGTTAGAGGTGCTAACCTTCCACACAGTAGAAAATCCAAGTACATCTTACAATCAGCCCTCTGTACATACACGGGTGGTTCCCCCATACCCAAAGTTCCTCCCTATCCACGGTTCCACATCCTCAGATTCAACCATCCTCGGATCATGTAGTACTGTAGTATTTACTATTGAAAAAAAATCCACGTATAAGTGGGCCCACAGTTCAAACCTGTATTGTTGAAGGGTCAACTGTATTGAAAAGTATTAACGAAAGTATAGTAATGAAAAGTATTAAGAATAGTAGTTTCTGGAAGGAAGGAATATGAAGCCTTTGTTTTCTTCCCTTTTGCCTTTCAAATTTTATAATTAGCAGGGTTAAGCTTACATTTAAAAGAAAAAGAAATTTTTTTAATCCTTGGTAAATCCATTCTCATAATATGAAAAATGGAGAGAGGGGACAGAGGGCAAATAAATGAGGTATAGGTACCAGAGACTGAAATGGGGTTCAGGATATACTTGTGGAAATAACCATTTCTGTCCATACTACTCTTCCTAAAAATTTTTAAGAAAGCTATAGCCACACTATTCCGAGTGCCAGGATATTAAAGAACCAGCAGCCTTCAATGTGTGCTACAAATGGCAGTACATTCTACATTTGAATTCCAAGAGAATGGGAGAACTCTATCAGCATCCTCCTGAAAAGAAGTCTGGAGCTTCCCTAGTGGTGCAGTGGTTAAGAATCCCCCTGCCAATGCAGGGACACGGGTTTGAGCCCTGGTCCGGGAAGTTCCTGCATGCCGCAGAGCAACTAAGCCCACGAGCCACAACTACTGAAGCCCGCGTACCTAGAGCCCATACTCCGCAACAAGAGAAGCAACCGCAATGAGAAGCCAGCGCACCGCAACGAAGAGTAGCCCCCCTCACCACAACTAAAGCCCACGCGCAGCAACAAAGACCCAACACAGCCAAAAATAAATAAATAAAATAAGTAAATTTATTTTAAAAATAAATAAAAATAAAGTGCACATACATTTGTAAGTTGAGAAGGTGTACTGAACTGCTTTCTTGAAAAACTCCACTAAATGGCAGAATACCTATTGAATGTTGGTTGCTGTATTTTGCTGTTTGTCATTAAAACTTATCTGTCCATATTCTAGAAAATATTTATATTTTAATAAAGAAGATAGATCGCAGTCAGATGTTTCCATTCTTGAAAGAAAACAGAAAGGTAATATAAATCATAACAATGTCAAGAATATAAACAAAGAAGAAGGGGGTGTGAACATTGTTGTTTCATATATAGACAACTAAGCACAGACTGTGGGCATCCTTCTAACTCTTGGGAAGCTAAATTGAGAGTACCGTTTCTTTCTTTTTCTTTACCTCTTTTTTGAGAACTTCCAGTTGTACAGTGTTTAACATATGGGGATCAAATGTATCTATACTTTAAGATATTCTAAATATGGATAATTTCTAACCTAGGAAAACATGTAGTTTAAGTAAGCGAAAAGAAAAGTTCAGGAAAATGTTTTTCTTGTAATCCTTCATTTGGCATTTGATTTATTAATTGAAAGTTTTATTTAAATGCTTATTAAAAGTATGTGATTTATAATATATAGAAAATAGCCACAAGAAAAAATAGAAAATTACTATATTTTATCTTGTTCTACCACTCTTTGTCTAGTATGTGTATATGTATGTTCTAATGTATCATAATTTTTCATTTTCATTTAAAAATCTAATGTCCCCAATTCTATTCAGTTTTAAACTATAACAACTTTAACTTCATATTTTGTAAAGGGCTAAAAGTATGATTTAAACTACAGATGGATATTATATTTTAATCCTAAATGAAAGATAATGTAAATAATAAGCATAGATCTGATTTGAATAAAGATTTTTAAATAGTAAAAATAAACAAATAAAGTGCACAATTAAATGATTTAAAAAAAAAAAAAAAAAAAAAAAGAAGTCTGACTTCTGTTAAAACCCATTCGGCCGGGGCTTCCCTGGTGGTGCAGTGGTTGAGAATCTGCCTGCCGATGCAATGGACACGGGTTCGAGCCCTGGTCTGTGAGGATCCCACATGCTGCGGAGCAACTGGGCCCGTGACCCACAACTACTGAGCCTGCGCATCTGGAGCCTGTGCTCAGCAACAAGAGAGGCCGCGATGGTGAGAGGCCCGCGCATCGCGATGAAGAGTGGCCCCCGCTTGCCGCAACTGGAGAAAGCCCTCGCACAGAAAACGAAGAAAACAAAAAAGTTTTCTTGTCACCAATCCTGGTTTCCTTTCTCCTTCTAATTACCAGAATGAAAAAATAAAAGTATTTTAATAGTTTTCCCCACTTACAACTAACCCCTTTATTCAGACCCAACACAGCCAAAAATAAATAAATAAATAAATAATAATCAGAAAATTCCGGGGAAAAAATAAAACCCATTCGGCCACCAAAGAGCAAACTCAGACAATGGATTCTCTATATTTGTTATGTAATGCCTAGTGAAATTTCCTTGTTGCTTCTGAAAAGATTCAGCCTACGAGAATAAACTTTTTACAAAAATCACTGTCAAAGAAAAAAAATTCCTTCAAACAGGAAAAGAAACTTGGAAACCAGAAAAAAAAAAAATCAAGCCGAAAGATTTTCAAAATGCAATTATTTGAGTTTCTCATTTTCTGCTCCAGATACGAGTAGTGATGCCCCCAGTGTATATGGACTGTTCTGGAGGCTCACACAAATTTTAATTTTTAAAACAAAGAAGAAGCAAATGAGCACCAATTGGGAGTACATTACAGATGGCTCTCCATAAACATTTAATGAATGAGGGAAATCATAAGAATGTTTATATTTTTAAACACAAAATAAATACCTTCAACTGCTAGAGAAGAAACCAGCTGCCAGGGAAGTACTAGACAGACTGTATTATTGGTTTGTACGCTGTTATCCATGGGATTCCACCCAGATATCCTTTATATTGTAGAAGAGGTATTTTCCTGACTGGGAACAGTTTCCTAACTTATAATTTCATATGCTTTCTGATTCTGATATTTTTTGAATGTTAATGATTTCTCTATTATCCACTTGTAAAGTAGCTGATCTATTCTCACACTACTATCATGTTTCATAATACTACCTTGTCTTAAGCTTTTCACATCCGTTATGTCATTTGCGTGGCTGAGATGCTTGACAAAGAAGGTATTATTAACCCTATTTTGCAGATGAGATTATTGAAGCAAAAAAAGAGAGAGTTTAAGTAAAAAGGCAAGGTTAAAAAAAAAAGGCAAGGTCACAAGTAAGCCAGAGAAGTAGGAGTAAAACCTCCAATCTAGTCTTTCATTTTAGGAAGGTTGCTGTTTAAAAGGCACAAAATACAAATCACTCCCACCCACCCACTCTTCTCCAAGATTTGCTCAAGCAAAACAATTAAGTAGAACTTAAAGTTAACAGGAAATGACAAAACCAAGAATAACTGGGGTGTGGTCTCACCTCTGAAAAAGATTTCCAGCTGTGAATAAATGCAAACAACTCTGGCCAGAAAAGATAACATTAGATCAGGATTTAGAAACCAGTACAGTACAACCGGACCTTAGCTATATATACAGTGACACCTTACTTTCTTAGAATAAACGTCAATATTTCAAACTCAGGAAAACCCAGAAAAAAAGCAACTTAAGTCACCAAGAAGCCAAAATTGCTGTGTTCAAGTTCTTATACTAAAGTTTTTATATACGAGACAAATCCACACATTCTAAGCGCTTGAAATCATTTATGTTTCATTTTTTTAAGGGTAATCTTATAATATGCAGTAATTTATAAAATTTCACCAAAAAACAAATTTGAATCATATAGACTATGAGGGTATTCACTTAACTGTGGGCATGCCTAGCAATAAGCCAGCACCTGCATTTTAGCTACATTTTATTTTACTTTACTTTTATATTTAAGGGTCTGAAAGGGTCATTTAAAAATTTCCTTGATATCTTACAGCACGTTATGGTAGAAATTACATACTACAATGGCGATCAGAATTTGAGATTCATGAAGGTCTGAGGACTACCACTAAGCTTCACTCAGATCCTATTTATTCTGACTTGACACACTATTCTGGTTTATCTGGTTTCCCTGCCTACTTCAGCTTAGAAGTGGCAGATTAGAAGGGCATATTTTGACAGATAGAGAGCAGTACTGCAGCAGATAAACTAAGAACAGACAAAAGCACTAAACTGGTACAGCAGTGAGGAGTCATTTTAGCACAGGAGGAAACTGCCAACACCCTTATACAGCAGAATGCACCAGCCATATTAACTGCATAGGACAGAAATTAATGTACAAAATGACCTTGATTTATCAAAAAAGATTATGTTTAGTAGATTCTGAATCTTAAGAGAGGGTTATATACTCTTCATGGGTTATATACTATAAAGACTGACATTAAAATGGTCAAAAGAATTTAGCAGTTAAAGGGCTGTCAGTTCTATGAACAATTCTCTTAAATCCCTAATGATACCACACAAATGCTGAGTAGATAAATCTCAAAAACCTCATTACATTTAGTAAATATTATATAGTGTAGATAATTAACATTTATGATCAACACTTATGATGATGACTTTTTAGGGGGGAAAACTACATTACACACTAAAATTACATATTGCAGACAATCAACATTTATGATGCTTAATGTTTTTAGGGGGGAAAAAAAAACCTGTTATACACTAAAATCCTCTCCCTTCATTGAACATTCAATAATTTTTCTCCACTTAAAAAAAAAGTTTTCTTGTCACCAATCCTGGTTTCCTTTCTCCTTCTAATTACCAGAATGAAAAAATAAAAGTATTTTAATAGTTTTCCCCACTTACAACTAACCCCTTCATTCAGAGGTCACTAACACACCTGGTCTCGGTATATTCCCTTCTTACAAAATGGTGCTTTCAAACCGAGTATTAAAACTCAGAGAGAAGACTTGTACTTGTCTTATGTCTGAACAAAAGAGGCACATAAATTAGTGGTTATGTTTAAACCACTATTCTTAGTTTAAGGGCAGAAACAACTACAATGTAAAGCCCTGTATGTATTAGTAAGGAACACTTTAGTTTATTTGGGACATCTGAAACAGAGAACATCATTCTCCAAGTCTCTATGGCCAAAAGGAAAATAAAACACCAACAATCATGTCAAGAGATCTGTAGATCCCTTTCAAATATCACAATATGAATTTATTTGCATTTATTTCACTATATTGTTTCTTTTACTAACAGCAGTGACTTGTGATGATCTGAAGTGGGCTAAAAGGTACGTGGTATCCATCCTTAAAAAAAGGGTGGGGAAGTTGCAAGAAAGATCTGATCCTACAGAAGAGGAGCGGCAGAAAGATCTGACTTGCAAGCGTCTACTCAACTCCCTACCCACATCACCCTAGATGGCTTCTCCCAGGTAAGAGCCTAGAAAAGAGGAATCGTTTCTTTTTAAAAATATGTGGATCCAGACTCTTCGGGGGTGGTGGGAGAAGAAATCGCCACCCTGCCTGGAAATCCGACACTACGGGAGATAAATAAGCAATCTCCAGCTAGCTACTGGTCCAGGTGCAACAGAAAACGCCCGGCGCCCCCGCGGGGGGAGCCCCGGTGGGGATCCCGGCCTCCCGTCTCCCACACCCCCTCCAGGTCCTCCTCCGGGATGGGCGCCGCCAGGGACCCCGCCGCCCTCCCGCCTCCTGTCCTCGGCTCCCTCCCTCCGGCCCCGAGCCTTCGTCCGGCCGGGGGCCGTTTCCCGCGGGTCGACTGGAAGGCCCGGCCCGCTTGGCACCTTTGATGACGCGTTCGGTGGTGGAGAGGTGGAGGTTCCTCCCGGACATGGTCCCCTCGGCCTCCTCCCGGTCCAGGAGACCGCCAGACGTGCGCCTCCGCCTTCGCCTCCAGCGGTCTCGGCTCCCCGGGGCCGGTCAGTCAGCCGTGCCCCGGCCCGGCTCCTCAGGGCGGCCCAGGCACCAGAAGGAGGCGGCCGCGGCAGCCCGGCCTCGAACCCCACGGACAGGATGCGGACCCACCGGCCGCTCCCTCCTGAGGCGCGGAGTCGCGAGCGCCCGCGACCGCCCGCGACCGCAGTTGAGGGAGGCAACCCCAGCGGCCGCGGCTCTGCGCGGCCCGGCCCCAAGTGCGCGCGCGCGCGTTCCCGCTCGCCGCCCTCCCAGCTTCCCGGCGGCCCGCGCGCCGCCGCCGCCGTCGCCGCCGCGCTGAGGCCCAGCGCGCGGCCCCGCTGCCTCAGCCGGCTCGGCCGCCTGACCTCCCACTCCCGGGCAGTCGGCGACCCCGGCTTTACCCTTCGCGCGGAGGCTCTCGGCCCGCGCGGCTGCCCTCCGCGCACGCGCGCTTCCTTCCGCTTCAGCTTCCGACAGTGGTTTTCCCTTCTCTGCCTGCCCCTCCTGCAGCTGACTCCTTCGCGGCTGCCTGCGCCGCCCGGGCCTGGAGCACCTAACAGCGGCCCCTCGGTCCTGCACCAAAAGCCCCAGTGGAGCAGCGGCCATCTTGTGACCCGGCCCGAGCGACCCAGCAGCCTCTCGGCGGAGCAGTGCACCTCCTGTCCGCTTGGGGCCACCTTGCAGGGAGCCCTTGCCCTCCCAGACCTTCCCCACGGGTGACCTCCCTCCCTTTCCTCGGGGTCTCCCCCCCACTCTGTCTAGGAGTCGTTATCAATTTGATCAGGCTCCGTCCCCCAGTTTACCCTCCCCCAAGTCAGCAAACCCATTTAAACCCCTGGTTTAAGTTGTCACATTTGTCGAGGGCGGTTAGTATATAGTAAGAAGGACGTTCGCGTCCATCCTAGTTCTAATCCAGTAGTGCGCGGCGAGGGGCGGTTTCCGAGTGGGTGGGTAAGACCCTCCGCTAGGCGCCGTGGCCTCCTCTCTGCCTTTGCACTTGTCAGAAAGGGGACGGCAGCCAGCTCCATGGAGCCCCTGGGCCAGACCTCCTCTGTGCAAGGAACTGACCTTTTCATAAGTTCTGCGTGTCACCTACACAGCTAGAAGCAATCCCTTCTTCCCCTTTGACGCAGTGACACAGTACCTGCCTCCCCCGGTCATCCTTACTGTGGGACACGATGGGCAAGTCTCCGTAGAGTCAGCAATCTGGCTCCTCTCCAGGTTAAAAACTGACCTTTTCTCTCCTTAAATTGTAAGCCTAGAATAGAAACTGTCTTCCCTCATCGAGTATAGTGCCTGGTAAAGTCAAAAGTATTTTGATTTTAGCCGTGATAGTGGAATATTGAAACTGAGATCCAAGGAAGTATATGCAAATTACAGGCAAACCGGTCTTAACAGTTACTGTGGTGGCCAATGAGTAGTCATAGGTGGCTCTGTACATTTAAATTAAATAAAATTAAAATATTCATTTCTTTAAGTGCACTAGCCACATAAGTGCTCGATAGCTACCTGTGGCTAGTGGCTAACTAATTGGATGTGGTAGAATAGGACACTTCCATCATAGCAGAAAGTTCTTTTGTACAGCTTCCAGGTAAAAGATTATAGGAGTTAAACCAAATCTCCTTTAATATAGATTTATGTATTGGGAGGAGATCTGGGGATACACACTGGAGTCAGACCCTGAATTATGCCTTGCAGTTTTGACCTAAGGCCATTCATAGCAATCCCAGCAAGGCAGGAGCACCTGAAGGAGCTGAATAGATTTCGGTTCTGTTTTCTTGGGTCTTGACTTCAGGCTTCCACCGAAGAGAATTGTTCAGATATCCTGAGAAAGTTCTTCACTTAGGAAGTAATCAGAGCTCCACACGTCTATCAAACAGAGCAAATTTCTAATGGTCAAAAATAAATTGGTCCCTGCAGCGTAGTAGAGGCTAAAAGCCATCTGGAAGAACATAAACAGGATGGCTAAAAACAAAGAGTTTAGGAAAACATTGCAAACCAACGTGAAGAGATGGATTATCCAATAATAGTTGTGGAAGAAGTAACCAACTATCCGGATCTCAGATATATCCTTGTTTTTTTGGCCACACTGGGCAGCATGCAGGATCTTAGTTCCCCAACCAGGGATCGAACCTATGCCCTCTGCAGTGGAAGCACAGAGTCTTAACCACTGCACCGTCAGAGAAGTCCCTGGGTCTCAAATTGGAGCCACTCCTTAACACCAAACTTCATAAGTAATAAAATATGAGAATTAAAACAAGATGGTATTTTTCACATAGCAAAATGGAAAACAAAAAGGTGACACTCTTGGTGGAATTATAAATTAGCACAATCTCTCTGGAAAGGGATTTGGCAGTATCAATCAAAGAAGATATATGTATGGCCAATGAAAAGATTCTCAACATTGTTAGTCACCAGGGAAATGCAAAATAAACCATACTGAGATACCACTTTACTAGCCTAGTAGAAGAGCTAAAATTAAAGACTCTCGGTCTTCCCTGATGGCACAGTGGTTAAGAATGCAGGGGACATGGTTTCGAGCTGTGGTCCGGGAAGATCCCACATGCCGTGGAGCAACTAAGCCCGTGCGCTACAACTACTGAGCCCACGTGCCCCAACTACTGAAGCCCACCCACCTAGAGCCTGTGCTCCGCAACAAGAGAAGCCGCCACCGCAATGAAGAGTAGCCCCCACTTGCCGCAACTAGAGAAAGCCCGCGTGCAGCAACGCAGACCCAACGCAGCCAAAAATAATTAACTAATCAATTAATTTTAAAAAATGACTCTCAACACGGAAGTGTTGGCAAGGATGGGAGCAACTCTCCCACATCGCTGGTGGGAGAGTAAAATGCTACAACTTCTTTGGAAGTTTCTTGTAAAGTTAAATATACACCTACTCTATGATTCAGTAATTCTACTCTTGGGTATTTTACCCAACAGCAATAATTACCCAAACAGTAGACTACTACTCAGCTAATAAAAAGGAAATAATTACTGATGCATGCAACAGTATGGATGAATCTCAAAAACATTATGGTGAACAAAAGAAACAAGACACAAAATAGTACATACTATGATTTCATTTGCATAGGAAAATGTTTAAATGAAGTATGAAATTGGATGCAACATTATGCTTTATGCAAAATCATACTTTAGATGGAAAGATATTGGCTATCATGAGAAAAGCCTCAGGAGATAACGAAAAGTGAAAAAGTACAGTATGGACCCCATGTTATTAACAGACAAGCTAATGTATGCATAAAAATGCTAGAAGGAACTATTAATATGTTCACTCATTGGATAAATATTAATTAGGTGCCAACTGTTCCAGGCACTGTGCTAGGTAGTAGCGTTACAGTGATGAACTAAAATCAACACAGTTCTTACCACCATGGAGCATTAGCTGATGAGGAAAAGACTGTTAACAGTAGCCATCTCTTGGCGGTATGATTAAAAGTCACTTACAAAAAAACAATTTTCTGTATTTTACAGATTTTCTATGGTGAGAAAGTATTACTTTATAACTAGGAGAAAAAAATATTTAAATGCTCTTTTCTTTCACAGGCCTGTTGTCCACGCCTATTTCCAGTAGCATTAAATATTCATTTGGGGAACTTTCTGAGAGCCTTCTCTGATCAAAACAAAACATCTAGAACCACTCAATGAAAACATAAAAAGAAGAAAACTCTCATTAAGCTCCCTTCCCAAACAATATTTTTAAATGAATAAGGCTTAAATGCACTGGTGGTGGTGGTAATGTTTTTAGTCATCACATCAACAGCTCCTGGCAACAACTGGAGGGTTCTATTTCACTCAGCTTGTACAGGTATCCACCTGGCCTGGGTCAGTTGCATTTTCATTTAATTGATGAATTTGATTCTCTTTCCTTTTACTTTCTGCATTGGTCAGAATTGACTACTTAAAACTATCAAGATTCATGCTAAATTGGCAATTCTACTAATTTCTTCAAATCTAGGTTTCCATGTTACAGGGCTTGTGAGACTTGGTATATTTCCTTATGACACTCCCTAAGCACTTCATAAACCTTAATTAATGACTAACTCTTCTGAGAAATAATTACGAATGCTTTTAATTTAACAAAAGCACAGGGAATCCTAGTTTCCACTGTTGTACAAAAGTAATCTGGCTTCAGTTTCTACGTGTATGAAGCCATTAAATATTAAACTTCTGTGTTAAATGCAGAGAACTGCAGAATATTTTAAAAACTGCAATAAAATAGCAAAAGGTATTTTATAGTGTATAATCTCTAATTTTATATGAAAAAGCACTACAGAAATGTTTTTATTAGTAATACATATTGTATGGACATTGTATACTATATTTTACTCATATCTTCCTATGAGTCCATTTAATTTTGATTAAGTTACCTCAGAATGGACTCCTCCCACCACAGTTGAGGTCTAAAAAAAATTAGCGACTCCATGTTAAAAAAACATTTTTTTTGCAATTGGAAAAACATGGCCTAAAGCAACATTCTACCAATCATAGCCTGATATCAAATTTATAATCTCTTTAGACTTTTTTTGTTTTGTTTTGGCTTTGCCGTGTGGCTCATGGGATCTCAGTTCCCTGACCAGAGATTGAACCTGGGCCCTAAGCAGTGAAAGTGTGGAGTCCTAACCACTTGGCCGCCAGGGAATTCCCCCCTTTAGACTCTTGTAAGTAAAAAATGCGAATGAAAGTTTTGCTGACTGGTAAATATATATTTACAGGTTGATATTCAGGCCATTTGGGGGGTAATATGCAAAGCTCTTAACAGTGTGTTATCCCTTGGTCTTCCTGGGAGAACCCAATACTATAACTGTGACAAGGATTGGGGAGCCCCAAAGCTGCCATCACCCCCTATTACTTTTGTTTAAATCCTTAAGAAGTAGGAGAGAAAATGGTGGCAGTCATTGCTGGCTACATAATACAGTACAGTCTAGGAGAACAGAATTTAATAGCTCTCTCAGACCTGGGCTCCAGCATTCCACAGCATTCCTTCGTTGCTGTAGGTAAACATCACAGGCATTCATCAAGTTGCTTGGGCCACAAATTTAGAGTTGGGGGCCAGGCAGAGAGGGACGCTCAATCCCTCACACACCATATCCTGTAAACCTACTCCCCCTACGGTCCATTTTTCCATACAACAGATCTTTCTCAACTTAAGTCTGATTTTTATCATTCCTCTGCTTAAAACCCTCAAGTGTCTCCTTTTTTCCTGAAAGTGATCTACTTCTTAGTAGACTTCTGTCTACTTCTTTGAACTCAGCTCAAACCTCTTTCCTTACATCCACTACAATTCAGACATAGTGGCCTTGTTTATACTGTATATACTGCAATTTATACAAATAACCTCAAACAGACCAAGCTCATTTCTGTCCCAGAGCTCTTGCATTTGCTGTACCACAGGGTTTCAAATCATTCCCTCCCCATCCAGGTCCAAACTATAAATGAAATAAAGGTTTTGAGTATATTTTTAAGTGCTTTGGGGTATGTGTGAGAAATGTGTAGGAAAGCATATATTTTTCAGTTTCTCAAAGGAATCCAGACAATAAAATGTTAATGACCACTGGTATAGAGTTTTAATTTATAAAGCGCTTTCTTATACATTTACTTTTCATTATGTTTATGCAGGTAGATAGTATAGAAACGATCATTTCTACCTCGTAGATAGACATTGAGGTGTGAAGAGGTTAAACATATCAGAGTTCACACAGCCAGTCGGCGATAGAATTGACACAAATCCATTCTTTTGGACTCAAAATCCTGTGCCCTTTTGGCTGAAGACCAAGACATAGTCCATTCTTGCTTGTCTTCATTTGCTTCAAAAACATCAAAGTTAAACACTTTTCTAAGGGCTTTCTTATTTAAACTAGCTTATAAGGCTGCATTAGGGCTTCCCTGGTGGCGCAGTGGTTGAGAATCTGCCTGCCAATGCAGGGGACATGGGTTCGATCCCTGGTCTGGGAAGATCCCACATGCCACGGAGCAACTGGGCCCGTGAGCCACAACTACTGAGCCTGCGTGCCTGGAGCCTGTGCTCCGCAACAAGAGAGGCCGCGATAGTGAGAGGCCCGCGCACCGCGATGAAGAGGGGCCCCGGCTCGCCGCAACTAGAGTAAGCCCTCGCACAGAAACGAAAACCCAACACAGCCAAAAATAAAAATAAAAAAATAGAATGTAAAGGATGTACCAAGGTTAAAAAAAAAAAAAAAAAAAAGGCTGCATTAAAATTTTCAATGAAAATAATTTTATCATCAGCTGGATCAAGGCAGTTTTCAAGCAAAAATTTAATGTATGAACAAAGGAATGCTAAAGAGTTTTCTATTAAGCTAAGTAGAGCATAATTGGGGAAATAGCTTTGCAGGAATAAATTTAGCACACCTTAAAACCAAATGAAAATAATGTTGAGCTCTCTAATGTTTAGATTTTACCTACCCTTTTAATTAGCATACACAACTGAACCATCTATCCTGAAAAATCAATTTAATCTAATTTTTTTTAAAGTTAGTTTTCCCAGAAAAGAAAAATCTAAATTTAATCTCTTTCTCCTGCTCATGCAGTTTTCAAGAGAAATGGGATGGGGGGGGATCTACATTATTTGGAGAATTACCACAAAACATTTAAACCATGTGAATTTGGCAGCAAAGATACTTCGTCTCAAGGGCCATGCCTGTGTAATGACCTATATGGGAAAAGAATCTAAAAAAGAATGGATGTATGTACAACTGATTCACTTTGCTGTACAGCAGAAGCTAACACAACATTGTAAATCGACTATACTCCAATCAAAAAAAAAAGGGGAGGGTATGCCTGTAGGATACAACCAGACACCAGCTTCAAAAGAGCTTGCTTCATTAACCTCAAGAACTTAAAGGGAACATGTCACTTGAAAGAATCTCCTATTCTGGGAGGATACAGTAGATCAAAGAGACTTTTTTCCTTCCTTATGAGCATCTATAATTAAAGACCTAATCCTTTATTTTAAGGAAGAAAAAACATGTGTCCTTTATTGAATTAGTTGTTTTCTTTTCCTTAAAACCCACGAGGTTAACATCATGTTTTGGAAGGAATTTCCTTTTAACCGGCCTGGGTGTCATTCTTAGATTTTGGTGCATATAAAAATGTTAGCCTAGCAGCATGTCTGCCTGGCGTCTTGGGACCTGCCACCTTCCCTGGACAATGTGAAGCCCAGTACCCAATCCCCACCGCCTGCAGAGGCCCAGCTTCATGCACAGCAAGGGCAGCAAAAGGAAGGACAGCCTGGAAGGGAGAAGCATAAATCCATCCACTTACAGGGTGTGTCCACATCTAGTGCAGGCAGCGATAACCATGGTATCCAGGATTTCTCCAATGAGGACCAGTTGAAGTTCCACTATGGGGTTCGAGGGCCTCCCCTGGGCAGCTGCAGTGCCCATAGGTGTGGCAGTGGACACCGATGGAGACATTTTCAAGGCAGACTATGACAACCATTGGGTCAGCATCTTTTCTTCTGAGGGCAAGTTCAAGACCAAGATTGGAGCTGGTTGCCTCATAGGCTCCAAGGGAGTAGCCATAGAAGTGAATGGACATATCATTGTGTTTGACAAGTTGCTGCATCTTTACCTTCTGGCCCAGTGGCAAGCTGGTTGGCCATTTTGGGGGCCATGAGGCCACTGACCAACACTTTGCAGGGCCCCATCTTGTGAACAAGAATGAGATTGTAGCGATAGATTTCCATAACCATTCCATGAAGGTGGACGGGGCTGGCAGAGTTCCTCTTCAGGTTTGGCTCCCACAGGAGGGCAACGGGCGGTTCAACGCCCCCACGGGAGTAGCTGTGGATTCCAGCAGCAGCACCCTTGTGGCTGACCAGGGCAGCGCGGCACCCAGGCGTTGCACGGCTCTGGGTCCTTCCTGTCCTCGTATCAAGTCTGCAGAACCATCGCAGCACCCACGGAGCCTGGCACTGACCTCCGATGCCCCCGTCGTGGTGGCGGCCTATGCTGGTGTCAACGAAAATAATCAATTAACAATCTATAATAGGAATAGAAGAGTTTTTTTGAACCAAACTGAGGACTGCAGCTTCAAGACAGCATCTCAGATAACTGAGGAACTGTTCCAGAGAAGCATGGTTTTCAGCAGTTTTATATGTTGTCAGAACAAAGAACATTAAACAAGTCAAGGATACATTCCTTCAAGGTTAAAAAAAAGATCAGCACTACACAGCGAGTCAGTATGACCTTGGCATCTGGGAAAGGAGTCTTATCATTGAAGGAGTATCAGCATTGGCGTCCCAGGAAGGGAGACATCTAATCTTTACTTTTAACATGGACATTCTTTACTTTCGGCCAATGTACCCTTTTCTTAATAATTAAAGCAGATGAGGCCTATGCTACACCAGTAGTGGCATGGAGGCCCGGCCTAGCTCACGCAGGGATGTACCTAGGGGTGACTGGACAAGAGGCTCTGGCCAGAATCTGGCAGCCCTGAACGTGGGTTGTGGGCATGGGTGCCCTGGTGCCTTCCTCTTCCCCATCTCCCAACCCCAGGGTTGCTCTTTATTTACTCGTTTCTTGCTTTTAACTGGGTGGGCCTAGACTGTGGTCTCAATGATGTCTGCAAAGCTTCCCCCTACCCTTTTTACACACCTCCCCCGTCCCCTCAATCTGCTCCCCACTCCCCCAGCCTGGGGCGGAACAGCCTCGTACTCCAAGGCACAAGGCCCTCTGATGGTCTGTTTGCCACCCTTCACACAAAGACAGCAATACCCCATCTCTTTAATGAAATGAGTTCACACAAAAAGGCAAATGTAGGATGACGTGTACTTTAAGAGCACATTTCACATTTAGAATTACCTCATCAAAAAATTTCTTTCCAGGGGCCTCTGCTAGGAATTTCCTGATGGTTTTCTATTACATACGTATATTTATAACAACCTGTGGATTATTGCCTAAGTTAATTCTTAGGCAACCTCAATAGAGAAGCAAACCACAGATGGAGAAAAAAAAAAAAAAAATCCAGAGCCTAATGGAAGAAAGAACTACTTCTTGGCTTCTGATTGCCAGAATTAGAACGCTTTTAGGTTATTCCTTAAGTGTAACTGATGCCACTGTTTCGGGATCCCATCCACTGCTAGGATCTAAGATTGCTGTCATACGGGAAGGGTAGTCTGTTAACTCCCTTCCTTCATTTAAAATAAACCTTGAAGAAACATCTGGCAAGAATTGTGATGTTGAAAATACTTTTTTGGCTGACAGATCTAAACATACTTAGCTGTGAGATGATAAGGACCTATGGATCTTTTCCAACCACCATTTTTTTTTAATATTTAAATGGAATATAATTCAGTTTATTCCAGAAGGATGAAAAGGATTCACTTCTGCTGGGATTCAAACCTATCATTCTTGAGAAGTCCACGTGTATCGCACTGGATCATTAAGAGTACAGAAATCTTTAAAATAGATGAGCATTTTGTTTTCCCACGAATCAAAAATCCTGTGTCCATGTTTGGTGTCTTCATTATTTCTCGAAATGGATTTTGCTCAAATCAGATCTCAGCATCACCGAATGGTAAAGAAGAGTGTGCAGAAACAACTTGATAGGAGAAGGGCATTCACCTTCCACCAAAAATGTCCTGAATGGCTTAGCTGGTTAGCAGTATTACAAAGAGATGGCTGAGATCAAAGTTTTAATCTTCTTAGTGACCTGCTTACTCTGCTTAGCTCTATTCTATACTGGCCACAAATTCACCTCTCAAATTTCTGTTTCTAAATAAAGAAGGACCAGGAAACAAGGCATTAGCAAAACCAACACCAAACACAGGAAAACACAACAGGAACTGCTGCCAGTGGAAAAGGAGCCCTTCCATCAACACAGAACTTGCAGGCATTTCATTTCGTCTTTTCATTCATTCTTTCTGTGTGGCAGGTGCTGGTATCACAGAAAGAAACCAGGTATATTGCCTCTACCCAGAAGGAACTCGGTTTATAAAGAACAAGAGAGATTACAGTGCAAGTCCAGTAACTGAGGTGTGAACAGGGAGGCACTAATTCCAGCCTGGGCAGGCTCTCCAGAGGTGGCACAAGCCGAAGGACAGAGCGACTATCATTTTGAACAGCTGTAGCAGACGTTAGTCCAATATAGTAGCTACTTAATGAAATTTAAAATACCAACAGGAGGGGCTTCCCTGGTGGTCACAGTGGTTAAGAACCCGCCTGCCAATGCAGGGGACACGGGTTCGAGCCCTGGTCCGGGAAGATCCCACATGCCATGGAGCAACTAAGCCCGTGCGCCGCAACTGCTGAGCCCACGTGCTGCAACTACTGAAGCCCGCACGGCCTAGAGCCCGTGCTCCGCAACAAGAGAAGTCACCGCAATGAGAAGGCTGCACACCTCAACGAAGAGTAGCCCCCGCTCACCACAACTAGAGAAAGCCCGCGCGCAGCAACGAAGACCCAATGCAACCAAATATAACTAATAAATTAATTAATTAATTAAAAAATAAATAAATAAAAATCTTTAAAAAAAATAAAATACCAGCAGGAGCCACTTAATATATTATTCTTGAGTTTTAAAAAAATGGGAGGACTGAGCAACAGGCATTTGGGAATCTCTAGTGTATGTATTAATAAGATGGCATCAATTCTTTTACCCCACTGCTCGTTTTTGTTGTCGAAGATAAACAACAGATCCCTGGCCCTTTGAATAAATTGAAATAAGAACAGGTTTAGAATTTTAAGTCTCAGGACAGAACGTTTCCCTATAAGACATACAGGAGCTGTGGTTTAAATGAACCAAGTGTACTCTCCAAGTTTCAAATCATGGATTTATACAAGTGAAAACAGTGTGACAGAAAGCTCTACTTAGGAAACACCACAGTTCTTCCATCACTGATGAAGTCATGGGCTCCATTAAAAGATAAGTTAATCATTTAAAGTGAGTATGTTATGCTATCTGAGGTTCCTTCTAAAACCCCTCTCCAAAGGTAAGCTGGACCAGTAAAATGAAGCTTTATAAGTTAGCAAGACACCATCCCCATCTTGTGTTCAACAGTCTTCATTACACCCACGTTATTGCCAAAGATGACACTTGCAATTCAACAGTTACAGAATATAGCTTTATTTATAGAATCTTACAAATAAAAACATCTACAGTCCACATAACTTAAGTTATTTTTTTTCTAATTTATCCTCATAACACCTGAGTTATTTAAAAAAATACTGTGATGGAATTGCAGAACTGTAAAAGGAAATATGAGTAATAAAAATCTAACCTCTCTCTTTTGCAAAAATCAGACAACTTTTCGTTTTTTACGCAGATTTCCAACGTATTACCATCTCCACATTACCATGTGGAAGAGGACTTACTAAAAACAGGTCTTAGGATACCCGAACAGAGAAGCCTTCTTTTTAAAACCCAGGGTGAAGGACCAATGAAGGAAAGACCTAAGTTGACACTAGACACAAAAAACCTTTGGGGCAAGGACAGAAGGCAACCTGCAAGCCAGGGTGAGGGTGAGAAGCAGCAGAACCCCTGCTCCTGGGTCACTGCTCCTGCACGTGACACATACTTTCCTTGTTATCCTTAATGGGAGCCGGTCCACGCAGGGAAAGGGAGGGTGAAGATGCTAATGCCAGAGGTGAAAAAGGCCCTCAGAACTCGCTACTCCTCAGACTTCTAATATGTACAAATGCTTAAAACAGCAAATCCAACACTTCAAAAAGAAATGGCCACATTTTCAATTGAGGAAAACCTGTTGCCAATGGCAACACATAATCAGTTGCACGATTTCAGTGTCTCCACCCCTAAGCTCAAAGTAGGACTGGCCTCTGGACCAATTAGTTTGAAGAGAATTTCCCTTTGAGGCAGCTGTCTGTGAAAGGAAAGTTAGTTCTTAATATAGGTGTGCAAGAGAAGGGAAGGCACCCTGCTACTTCGTATTTTATTTTTTAATTTGCTCAAGGTTACATTTTTGAGCTCTTCTCCTAAAACTAGAAACCCACTAACTCTTACTTAGGATTCTACTCCAAGAATAACAGTATTTATAAGGAATGACAGATCTATAGGGAATGCTAAAATTATAAATTTAATACATCCATGTGAATTAAGGGAAGCAAAATCTCCTGAAGTCCTAAGGTTTGAGTGTTATTTCCTGCTAGCTCCTGCAAGCAGTTTGAGGGAAATCAAACAGAAAAGACAAAGAATCGTTTTAAAACAGTAACAATGACAATATAAAAAGTTAGATTCCAACATTCAAGGAATTGGTTCTTTGGTAAAAACTGGACCATAATCGTACCAGGAGTCTGTCCTGATAGTTCATCTAGAATTGTGAGAACTGAGTTTTCCTTCTTCTTCTGCCCATTCTCAAATCTATCAAAGTCAATAGGCAAGATGAGAAAAACTTATAAAGCATCACCAGCGGTTTTCCCGCTCATGTTCTTTTCAAGAATAGTCCTGGTTTGACGGATGTTTCCCAAGGGGCGGGGGGGGGGGGGGGGGGGGGGGGGGAGGGCGGGGGGGCGGGGAAAAAAGCCAGAGTAGATGCTGCTTTTAACTACCATAGAGTGGAAAGTTTTCCTGTCAGAACGGAAAAACTAACGGGTGGTGGCGACGGACCAGGACTCGTCAGCCACATGCACAAGTCAGTTTGTGAACACAGCCCCTGGGCTGCGACTGTGGGCACCACTGAGGAAGGCTTCTGGAGAGGTCGGCTCCCCAGAGTGGCTAAAGAATCTCACATTATCAATATGATAATAATAAAGCAATTCACCTAGTGAACCTGGAGATTAGCTCCCCTCCAAGCCAGAGCTCTGAGGAGAGAGCTCCACAGGGCCGGCGGCTGGCCTACGGTCTCACACACAAGTCTATCAATCCGTTTTTCTGAAGAGAGTTAGAACAATTCCTATTCAATTCAATACAGGATTCGCCCTTGCTTGTTTGGGGTGAGGGAGTAAGGGGGAACCCCAGACGGTGCAGCAGAACCCATGGGTCCTCTATTCTGCAAACCCCAGGGATGCCCCCATCCAAGCTCTGGACCTTCCATCTCAGAGTTCTATCACTGTTACTTATGGAATTAGTAAACCCTAAATGTTGCCTGCACTGATTCCATTTCTGATTACCCTTGTCAAGAAGACCACAAGCTGCACTCCAGTTCTGTAAGTCAGCTTGCCACCCGTCAGCACAACTGTTGACCAGGGAGGTAAATCTGTGCAGTCTGCCCTCTGACATGGGCATCGTCAATGTGCTTAGAATGTGCTTCCAGGGAGTCTCCCAGGAGATGGGGGTGGGGAAAGGGGGCTAGAAATCACAGCAAAGCCAGCGGATTTCTCACAGGTCTCTCTTCTCTGCCCTCCAGTCTGCCAGTGTTCATCCAAAAGGAGGGGAGGTTCAGGCAACAGAACCTACCTGCTGGCTCACCTGGACGGCCACGAAACACCAGGTGCAGAACCGGTGCCAAGCATCCCAGTGGGAACAGGTAACCATCCTGACAAGACACACACCCCCATCTCAGGGTGATCCTTGCCTCTCCCTCCTGCCCTACTCATCTGTTTCCAGCTTTCAGTTCTCTTTGAAAGAATAGGCAACTGAACAGATTTTGAAAAAATAAGAGGGATTCCTATCTTCTATACCTTTTCTGTAAAAATAGGCGGATTCGCTTAAAAATGGGTCACCTTGAGGCCGAGGAAACACATTTAGATTTATGGGCCCCAAACTATAGATTCACCTCCTGATATTTCTAACCAAGTTGTGAGCCCTGGCTATCTTTTTTGCATTGTCGGGCAAAGGATTCAAAATGTCTCAGTGCTGGTTGGAAGAGAAAGAGGCCAGGGTAACCAGAGAAAAAAGTTAGTCTTGTCTTTTAAGCTGCATTCAGTTCCAGAATCACTCCGAGAAAGAAGAGGAAAGGGAGAGAGGCACTACCTAGAGGCTGGTTACCAGGGCAGCTTATTCCTAGGATACAGCATTTTAAAAACAGCTAACATTTGAATGCAGGAATACAGTCTCCATGTCACAGTTTTTAATAGAACTGCCTCTTCCGAGGTGCTTCCTGGATGAGGAGTCCTCGGGCCAGGGATCGGCAGCCAAGGGCCAGACTGCCAATCCCGCCGGCTCCTGGCAAGGCCCTACCCGATCTGGATCTGTCCCGAATACATAGTGAGGACCAGCATGATGCTGAAACCAGTCAAGAGGCCCAGGTTCTGGATGGCAAAGGGGATCAAGACACTGCCCTTCCTTTCATCCTCTTGGCAGACCTCGTTCATCTCAGGGAACTGAGGAAGAAGAAAAAAACACGAGAGAGCTGCAGTTCCTTTCTTAACCTTTAAGTGCAGGACAATTCAGTCATATATATATTACCTAACAATTATTACAACATTTACTATTATTATATTTTTATATTATAAGGCTACCACAATCATTAGTATAAATATATGATTATAATAAAGATATATAATATACGATTGGTTTACAAAGAAAATCAACAGCAATAACTTCTAGAACTTAAACGTTAGAGCCTTTCTCCAAGGTGGTTACCACTACTTTACAGCTATGGAAGTGAAACAAAGTACTATACATGCATGTAACCCTGGATGTGTTTAGATGCGGACTAAAAATAACCACTTTGATAAAAATTACTGTGATCTTTAAAAACACTTCAAAAGGTCTTTTTGCTATCAGAATGTTGTCACTTGTTTGGGAAACTCAGCAACCATGTAAGGGGCCAGCATGGAATGGAACTAAGCATTGCCATGACTCAAGGCCTCTTGCTGCTGGCCAGCAAGGCAGGTGACAAAAATACCCTAACCCCAGGGAGGGCCACCCACCGGAGGAGAGAATCTAAGATGTTTCCATGGGCTGAGGACGGACCATGGTGGTCAGTGCTCTCATCATCTCATCAAAAATACTACTTTCCCTTATAAAGCAGAAACTAACACACCATTGTAAAGCAATTATACTCCAATAAAGATGTTATAAAAAAAAACAAAAAACAAAAAACAACTACTTTCCAGGACTGCTCTGCTGGTGCAGTGGTTAAGACTCCGCGCTCCCAATGCAGGGGGGCCAGGTTCGTTCCCTGCTCAGGAAACTAGATCCCACATGTCACAACTAAGGAGCCCGCCTGCTGCAACTAAGACCCAGCATGACCAAGTAAATAAATAAATATTTTAAAAAAACAAAAACAAAAAACTGCTTTCCGAGGATATGGAAAATAATTCATGCAAACCTGCCAAAGAACATGTCATGCCAACAAGGAAGGAAACCAACCTTGTTAGTTAGAAAAGATGCAACAAATCAGGTATTAAACTAGCAAACGCAAAACTACTTACATGGTTATACCAAATGTTAGCGGGTACAATGTACACTTTCAGACACTGCTAATGATGTAAATTAAAGAAGGGTAAGCTTTTTAGAAAGCAATTTGGCGATATATATTAAAACCTCAAACCACGCATCCCTTCTGAACCAGCAATTCTTGTTCTGGAGAAGGTAAATCCTCTCACCAAATACTACTGCTAATGAGAAAAGGATGCTTTTAAAGAGTATGCCACATGAAAAATGTCTAGGATGCATTAAGTAAAAAAAAAAAAAAAAAAAAAAAGAAACCAGGGTATAAAATTGTGTACTCCATGTGATTAGTTATTTAAAAACAAACACAATGCACTGAGATGAAAAAGAAACAAACCCAAGTGTTGTTGTTTTGGGGGAGAATAATTATGGGTAAGTTCCTCTCCTTCCTTCCCTCCCTCCCCCCCATTCTTCATCTATAAGTCTCTATTCTGTAATTCTTAAAGTAAGGACCCTGGAGTTGAGATACATCATTTTCTTTAACGACATATGCTAAAGGAACATAGGCCTTTCATCCTTTAAAATCTAATGTTCCCTTAAAAGGCATTGAACAGTACACTGTTATTTACAAATCGTGTGGCATGTGACTTGATTCCTCAATAAAGTTATTATTGGTGGCTCAGCGGTTAAGAATCTGCCTGCCAATGCAGCGGACACAGGTTCAATCCCTGGTCCAGGAAGATCCACATGCCGTGGAGCAACTAAGCCCGTGTGCCACAACTACTGAGCCTGAGCTCTAGAGCCCACAAGCCACAACTAATGAGCCCACACGCTCTAGGGCCCACGTGCCTAGAGCCCGTGCTCCACAACAAGAGACGCCACTGCAACGAGAAGCCCGCGCACCGCAACAAAGAGTAGCCCCCGCTTGCCACGACTAGAGAAAGCCCGCGCACAGCAACAAAGACCCAATGCAGCCAAAAATAAATAAATAAATAAATTTATTTTAAAAAAAACAAAAACAAAAAAACTAACTAATGCCCCTTAGCTGTCCTCCCAATCCAATGAATTTCATAACCCAATCCAGTTTTGCCTACAAGGCATTAAAACTATGGAAGACTTACCATATCAGCCAGAGAAATATACAAGAACATTCCTCCAGCCAGGGCAAAGATCCAGTTGGCAGAGAAGTGGCTGCCAGCTAAGATGCCGAAGGCCAGGCCCACGTAACAGCAGCAGGCAGAGAGGAAGTTGAAGAAGAGAGCCTGTTGGATACTCATGCCGGCATTGAGCAGGATGACAAAGTCTCCTATGGTGGGGACAACAAGAGGGGAGGGTGTGGACAGAAGATTCATACTAGGTCGTGGGACACACAACTTGATGAGGACATGCTTAAACGCTGGATGGAGTGTGGGTGAAAATCAAGATGGCCCTAGACTGGAGATCACGGTGACAAGACTAGGGCCCCCTTGACCACCACGCCGAGGGGCTGTCTCCATCTGCGAGGCTGGGAGTGTACATCCAGCCTAGAGGCTGAACACAATGCACAAGATTTTCAAAAGAGAAAACCATCTAGCAATGGCCTCATTTCTCTTTTGATTGATGGTGAAACAGAAGGAGCTTCCTTCCTCAAAACTGCAATGAATGGTATTTTTCGAAAACAAAATTGAGACTGAGAGAAGTTAAAGTAATTTGCCCAAAGTCACAAGCCGATAAGTGGCAAAGCCAGGACATGACCTTGAGTGTCTGAGCCTCCAAAAAGTCTAGGCTTTTTACACTCTCCCTCTGATAAAACCAAGGACCTTCCAACCCCTGGTTCATCTATTTCTTCTACCCACCAGACTTCTAACATACATCTCAGCCTTTGGAAGATTAATAGGATGTAAGAGATAACCTATATTGAGCACTTAGCATAGCGTATGGCACGCAGTAAGTCCTTTTCACTGCTTTTTCCTTTTGTTTCTTACAATAAATCAATGAGGAAGGTACCAGTATTAAGCCCAGTGTAGAGGTGAGGAAACAGCCACAGGTTATGGGACTTTGGGGAAACAACCATCCCAGTAAAAAATGCCATCATTTCCAATGATCAATTTTCTTTCTTTCTTTCTTTCTTCCTTTTTTTGGCCACGCTGCGCAGGATGCGGGATCTTAGCTCCCTGACCAGGGGTCGAACCCATGCCCCCTGCAGTGGAAGCGTGGAGTCTTAACCATTAGAAAGCCAGGGAAGTCCCGTCCAATGATCAATTTTCAATTATTAATTCAGCTGTTGAGAATTAGTGGTTGGATTTCACATAGCATAGACAATGTGTTAATTAATTATAATGTGTGTTCTGAAGTGGGGGGAGGAGTCGGCACAAGCGGAAGGGGCTGGGGGGCGGGGTGTCAGCACACTTACCTAGTTCGTGTGGGAACTCCTCGCAGAGGATGGCCACCGAGGTGCTGATGCCTTGGAAGACAGACACGGTGAAGGAGGCACCAATAGCCAGGCCATCGATGAAATTATGGAGGCCGTCACTCAGGGTGATCATCCAGGCCAGTGTGCCGATGTCAGAGTAGCGGACACCTTTCAGCCAGTAGCAGGCGCTCTGGGAAGCCTGCAGGTCCTGCAAGAAAGCCCCCCTGTCAAAGGGTGGACGACGGACCTTCAAGGTAAGCCCGAGTCATCAAGGCCATTACCGCTTAAGGGCCCCTGCCTGCCCAGCAGTGGATGGCCCACTGACCTGGACAGAGAGGGAGCCCACGATGACCTTCTCGTCCATCACAGGGGCCTTCCCGTCCAGCTCGCCACTGCAGCGCTGAGGAATCATGTGGTCCAGATCCCCGTTCTGCAGCTTCTCCGTCACCCCCTCCTCCTGGTCCTTCTGGGAAGGGAGCGTCTCAGAAGCATAATGACTGTGTCCGTGATGATGCTGGAGGGACCACAGGGAGGGGTCGGGTCAGTGCAACGCTCACCAAAACCACCCACCCAGCAGGAGCTCCAAGCACCGGGAAGACCTCACTCCCACCATCCAAGAAAACACAAGCAGGTGATAGGACAGAAACCTAGGGCAAGGTGTTGGAGAAAGCTGAATCGAAGGGCATGTGGTGCTGCCAAGGGACGGATCTCAGAGGAGTGACCTCAGGGCCAACACTCATTCCTGCCAGGAGGCACAGCAAAGAGCGTTTAGAGCTGCTCCTCGCAATGGCTGATGATTCGCCCTCACCCACTGCTAATACCCTCCTGAGGTGAAGTGAGATAGCTACTCAGGAAATAGTTTGTGGGTTTGAATCCACGGCGGGAGGATCCAGGTAAGTTCACTGGATTGGCACTGAGGTAACACCACTACCGGACACATTTCTGAGATGGATGCTCTCCCTAGAGGCACTTCTTTTACCAACGATCAGGCCTCACCTCATTTTTCTGCCTAAGAAGCATCTTCAAGACCTTCTCTGTGAAAAAGAAGAGATAAAAGCCCCCAAACACCACTGCAGACTTGGAGACATAATAATCTTCCAGAGGGTTGAAACCAAAAGCCTGTGGACCCAAGAAAACAAAATGAGTTTAAGAATATAGAAAATCTTCACTGGTCCCCTCTCATCTCTTTAGCCACTTGACTCTAGGAAAGGAAGAGGCCGGGATAACTCTGCCATGTACTCAATCCCCTTCCAGCAAAGATCTAGCCCTTGATGTTTCCCTCATGTCACATCACCAGACCTGCTGGGTTCTTTCTAGCTTATTTTCTGATGCAAAAGACAGATCGTCTTTAGAATTTTACTCTCAGGAAGAACAGCCTTGGATGTGGCTTTCTACTTTTAATGAGGATTCTGTCTTCATTTCTCCTGGTGCTTTGCTACAAGGGCAGACTCTGCCGGCAGATTCCATCTTTAAGGAGGAGACACTCGTGTTTGTTTTCATCGTTATATAGCGTTCCTGGCTGATCTGCCTGTAAACACACAGGGAGATGGTACAGTTATACTTTCTAAAATGGGAAATCCTTTCTCCAGTTAAATAGTAAGAATTGCGGCATCTTCCTGACCGCAGACCTCCCAGTGACCACAAAACCAAGAAAGCAGACTGGGTGACTGCATGTGCCAATTCTGGGGGTTTTGTCTTGGTTTCTGGAAACTTCACTTATTATGGCCAAAAGGCAGAAAGAAAAAAGACTCCATTGGGAAGCAGACAGGAGTAGAAATCCGGAGAATTGCATTCTTGGTGACGCTCCTGACTTGTGCAGGGGGCCCTTGGGAAAGTGTCTGCTGAGCTGCTCCTAAGTTTTCTGATAGGAAATGGGCCTCTCGAATAAACGCCAGCCTTCTCATGAATGGGTCCCAGATAAAAGACCATCAGTACCAGGAACTCCGGGCTGCTTAAAAGCTAAGTGTTTTTCTTTTCTATTTTAAAGGGACGAAATGCAATCTCTTAGTGTAGTTTTCTAAGAGACATTAAAGGTCAAGTTCTAGAAGAGAAATTACTCATTCCGGCCAACTTTCCAGGAGAGTCAAATCATTTTAAGGAAAAGTGGAGTGAAAAGAGGCAACTAACAGTTCTCCACAAAAAGCACTAAGATATGAGCTCTTGTGCAGGTCAGATTCTGTATCTGTTAAATGGGTACAACATTCCTTGTTTCCTACACATCACAGAGGTGATCTAAGGATCAACTCAGAAAACACAAAACCGCATCTCGGAAAACAAAGTGCTATAAGGAGCCCGGGGCGTCACCTTTCTGCTTCACCTCCGGCTCATCCAGGCCTGTCAGACTACCCACAGTGAAGCGCCTCAGGATTCCTGCCATCAGCAGGTCTACGCAGAGACCACACGGGATCAGAAACTCCTCCAAGGCCCTTGTAAGTCTTACAGACACTGGGCTCCTCCTCTCTCATGAAGGGTTTCCTGGTTAGCCCAGGCGAAGGGGCAAAGGTGCCATCAACGTGTGTGAGGCCAGACTGGTGGGTTCTCTCTAGCTTCTTTTCTTCTTCTTTTTTTTTTTTTTGCCAACAGCAAAACTTTACTGCACACCTATTATATAAAGGCCCTTCCATGGATTAGGAGCTCATTATTTAATCCTCATACCTCTCTAGCTTATTTTCTGATGCAAAAGACAGATTGTCTTTAGAATTTAATGCCCTACGGAGGAGAAGTGAGCTTTTCATTGAGACCTATGGATTCTGTTTTTGGTGCCAAAAGCTCCAAATTGGGAGCCATAACGTGACCTAACTACACTACCTCTCTCCACCCAACAGATAGTGAGCACCAGGTGTTTAAGAAACATTAACTCACGTAACCCTCACGGCATCACCCTGAGGTCCGCCCTTATTACTCTTCCCGTTTTACGTATGAGGAAACGGAAGCACAGAGAGGTCAGGTGACTTGCCCAAGGGCACAGAACTTGTGGCCGGTGGAGCTGGGACTTAAACCAGCTCTCAAACCTTCTCTAAGCTGCCTCTCCTCGCTCGTGCCTACGTCCTAGCTTCACTTTCCAAAAGGAGAGGACCTCCTCTCTAGGCCTTCTGTGGAGACGGAGGGCCCTCCCACTGTGTCCCGCCATCCCCCAGGAGGCGGCGTGCTCCTGTGCAAGGGCCCTGGCTTGCCATACCTCGGGGATGAGCTGGAAGAGGGCGTTGGAGTAGAGGGTTCCAATCGCCAGAGCTATGAAGTAGAGCAGCAGCCTCTTGTAAAAAGTCTTCTTCATGAAGGGCACCACGCTGGCCCCCATCAGGGAGCAGAGGGAGATGACGGTCACACAGAGGAGACCGTACCCCCAGACTGCCGGGGAGGGGGAGCCAGCCCCACCCAGGACAGGGACAAGGGCGAAAGCCCCACGGCACAGCCGCCGCCATTCAGGGAGAGAGGTGGAGAGGGCGGGAGGTAGAGTGGGAGGGGGTTTTGGTGGATATTAACAAAGGAGGCAAAACAAGAAAAATCAGAGAGACAAGCAGGGTGGGAGAGAGAAACAGAACATTTGTTAGTGATTCAAGTCCGATGAAATTTCCTTCAATCAGCTCAGGAGAAACGGGGAGGAACTCGAGGTGGCCTTGGAACCCCGCGTCTCTCGCCCCTGCTGCCTGGTGGCTGAGTCCCACCTGCTGGCTGCTGTGCCTGGCAGGGCAGGTCCTGCCTTGGCCTGTAGCCGAGGCGTGCTCAGGCCTAGCCAGGGGCTGCCCAGCAGACTTTGGACTCGAGAGCTCTATGGAACAGGAAACCAGAGCAAGGGGAAGAGACCGATCGACCATTGGGCTGCCGTGTTGGCACGTCTGACCCTCGCTATGCAGGCACGTGGGACACTCCCCGCACCCGGTCTGCTCTGTGCAGGACTCAACAAAGTCGGACGTGCAGGGCAGAAGGGACGGACAAGTAAGGCCCGATGGCCACAAAATCCATTCTCTTAACATCTCAGGTTCTGTTGCCTTTTTTTTTTTTTTTCCTATGACCTTGTTTTGTTTTTTGTTTTTGTTTTCGGCTATGCCCCGAAACTTGCAGGATCTCAGTTGCCCGACCAGGGAATGAACCTGGGCCATGGCACAGGAAACCCGGAATCCTAACCACTAGGCCACCAGGGAACTCCCTCAGGTTTTGCTTTATTTGTTTGTTTCCATTTGCTTTGAGAGGGCTGCAGTGTAGAGAAGAGAGTTCCAAGATCACCCCGTCGAAAAATATTTCCTCTACCATTTCCCAGCGTCACACACTCCGGGCAGGACAAAAGTGAGCCAGGATGAGGCCTCCCCTGTGAGCCCAGGGGCGGAGTATGTACCATTATTGTATTCCCATTCAACAGGCAACACAGCACTTCATTTCCAATCTTGAAAAAAAATTAATAAATTTAATTTCTGGAGCTGAAAAAAAAAGTAGCCCAAGATGAGGCCTGCCCTGAGAAGTGCTTGCTAGATTCATGTGGAATTCTGATATAGCATCAAGATGGTTCACCTTAAACCAGATTTCTCCCCTCATCATGAAGAGGGAACAGGCAAGGCAAGGCTGGGCATCCCATAGAGTCTTCTGATTGGGAAAGGGCAGGCAGCTGCCTATGGAAGGCGGCCATCAACATTCCCAAAGAAGGTCCACACATCACCCATCGCCCCACTGCACGTCCTTGCCTGAGCTGACAGGTGGGCAGACTGTCACCTTGGGTCTTATTTTTTTTAGCTCCTCAGTGGTTACAATTAAAGAACAAAATCAACAAACATTTCAGAACAGTCAAGTAAGGGTACCAGGAAGTCAGTCCTATCAGGAAAAAGTCAAGATGCAAGGTGTGAAGGACGGTGGGTCCCTCTCCTTAATTTGGTAATTTTGATTTCGCTTTTTTCATTAAATAGTCTTGATGCTATGTTTGGCCCTCTATACTGTGGATTAGGGCCTGCTTAAAAAAAAAGGATCACGTACTTTTTAGGTCAATACAACTTTTCAGTCAGTAACCCCTTTCCTTCCACCTCATTCCAGGTGGATCATCTCTTGGTGGCCACACCTGAGTATGGCCAGGTCCTCTACTTAGAACAGAGGCGGGGTCCGGAGGACCAAGGGCAGGGACAGCCACCACCGGCTGCTTTCCTTTCCAGTCCTGCCGACAGGGCTTAGGAAAGGCACTGACTGGGGAAGGAGGCTGACAGGTCCCCAGCATGGGGGACAAGCGCTGAGAGCCTTGCATCTGACATCCCCTGAAGAGGCCAGAGGCAAACCTGGGTGCCCCAGGAGTGAGAGGAGGCCCTTGAGATCCAGAGGCAGAAGTCATTTGCATCCCTTGACATGAGGAAGAAGTTAATGGTTCAGGTGGCGGCTGTCAGGTGCCTTGGAGCACAGGGGCGGGGCGGGGACGCCCCAGGGAGAGAGGACGCGCACGCTTCTTTGCTACTGCACCTCTGGGATGAGCTGGAAGAGCGCGTTAGAGAGCAGCGTTCCAATGGACAGGGCGATGAAGTAAGTGAGCACACGGCTGAAAAACGCTTTCTCCGTGCACGGCAGGACGAGCACTCCCAGGAGAGAGGCCAGGTTAATCAGTGAGACACTGAGGAAGCCAAAGCCCCACACTGTGGAGGAACAAGAACAGACGAGGGCCTCCATTACTGAGGGTGGAGGTACTCTTGCTGCCGGGGGCGGCCCGTTCTGAACTCAGCGGCAATCAGGGCAGACAGAGATCCGCCAACCCATCAGTAAATGCTTGCCGAGTCCACCTGTTGCTGGGTGCTGTGGAGAAGCCTAAAAATATACACCAAAGCTGCTATCCAAAAGCAGCTTACCTTTCAGACGGAGGGGCAGATGAAAACATGAAAGGCTATAGACCATAGGAGTTAAATAACGACAGCAGGAAACGACGTGGGGTGTGACACAGGTGGCACGTGCTAGGTACCAAGTGCCAGGCCGCTCACACCAGCATGACTGGACAGCAGAAGGTCGATCCAGGCCCAAGGGAGCCATGTGCACACACAGGCCACGGTGAACCACTGCGGCTGGAGCAGGGGTACCGGGCAGGGGAGGGGGAGGAGGATGAAGTGGGCCGAGGGCAGACTGTGAAAGGCCCTAAATGCTAAACTCAAAAATCAAGGTGTTGGCCCCCTGGTAGTTTAATGAAAACCAAAATGGAAAAGTGACCAAAAAGAGCACCTCGAGGCTGGTCCAAAAGCCCCACGATGGCACGCTCACCAGCCACGCTGCCTGGCCTGGCAATGTGCTGGACCGGTCTTGGGAGCACACGAGATACCTGTATAGTCATTACTCCAACTCGCCCCTCCCGACGATGATAAGAGGATGATAAGCGGCCAAACATTCAGCGGGCAGCTCTATCTGATCAGCCCGGTGGTCCTCGTGCTTGTACGGACCAGGCCCTGCCTTCCCGTGCCGGCTCACCTTCAACTGAGCTGGGCCTCCCCTCTTCCGTCTGCTCGTTCTCCTCATTCTCCTGGTTCTCGGAGGAGCAGGCCCGGGAATCCAGCTGCTGGAGGATGGTGGGGCAGAACTCCTGGAACTCACGCCCCCCAATCCGCAACTGGTCGCTGAGGTTGTGGGCAGCAAAGAGGTCTCCAGAACTGAAGCACTGAAACCAAGTGGGAGGGGCAGAAAGCCTCTTAGGAACCAAAGTCACACCTTGCCCCTGATGAGCCTTCCCAGACGGAAAACAGAAGATGCAACTGTTCAAATTTCACGGAACCTGCAGACTAATTTCCAAGGATGAGAGCAAAGTGGTCCCTAAACTTGAAAGACTGATAAGTAATCTTAGAGATCAGCCACCCATACATACCTTCCACTCACCCATCTGTAAATGGCTACCCAGAAGTTCTGGGAACAACTGAATTCCAATCATTATGACCAGGGTGTGGCTTCTGGAAAACATGCCTCTATGTGCATTCCTGAAGATACAGCTTCTCCCAGATACCAAATCTGGCCACATTACAACAGCCCAGGGAGCTATTACAGTAAAATGCAGATTTCACATACTTCTCCAGAGCTATTGAGCACAGGTGTCTAAGGGGAACAGTAGTCTCCTGGACCATATACAGTAATGTCCCCAGCCTGCAGGATGTGTTGGCAGAGATTGGGGAAGGAAGCGGGGGAAATCTGAAGACTCAGGGTCTGCCATGGAGCAAGTGTGGGCTACCCAGTGGGCATGAGCTCTCAGTTCCCTTGGGAGGCATCAGGTTAAGTGGTTCTCACACACCGTTCCCGTGAAACACTGCCATTTTACTTCTAATTAGACAGTTACACGTCGGTCTTTCGCTGAGTTTGGTTTTACGTGGCTCTGTCTCTGAGGGAGCCAGCCCTCTGTGAGTGCCGACGAGTGAGGGTTTCTGGGCCTACAAAGCTGGGGGCTGGGACATCCCTGGCGGTCCAGTGGTTAAGACTTCGCCTTCCAATGCAGGGGGTGCGGGTTCAATCCCTGGTCAGGGAGGCTGGGATCCCACATGCCTTGCGGCCAGAAAACCAAAAAACATAAAACTGAAGCAATATTGTAACAAATTCAGTAAAGACTTTAAAAATGGTCCACATCAAAAAAATCTTAAAAAAAAAAAAAATGCTGGGGGCTGGACTCGGTGACCCCAAGATCCTGCTGCTGAGCCGGAAGGCCTCTGGGGTCAGGCTGCACGAGCACCCCCCAAGGCAGCCGCCCCTCCGACTCAGATGTGCACCACGCCCCCGTGGTTCTGCATACACGCCACATGGCCCCCCCCCAGCCTGGCCACTCGGTCTCTCCAAACTCTGTTCTCCTTCAAGGTGAAGCTCCAGGACGCCCCACACAGAAGCTTCCTTGACCATCTCGTGCACACTCACGGCGCTTCTCTCATTTCTGAATCCTATAATGACTATCCAAGCCACAGCATCTAGCGCTTCATTTGAATATCAGTTAACTCTGTTCTTGGTTGGCTGAGCTCCCCATCTTAACAGTAAACTCCCTAAACATGACTCATTTTTCTCTCTTTCTCACAACACTCAGCACAGGGAACAAAGTAGATAGATAAAGACGTTGCTGGCTGACTTATATTTGGCTGCCATACACAGCCTCAGACTCTGATTAGCCAAGATGATATGGAAGACAGAACAGAGAACCAGGAGCCAAAAGACCTGAGTCTTAATCCTGGTCCCTCCAGAACTCACTGTGGGTCCCTTAGTATCTCAGTATACACAGGATATAGTGAAGATCTGCCACCTGCACATAGAGGTACTTTGAGGCTCACCTAGGATAACGGGCAAAGGGCTTTGCAGAAACTCTCTTAGAAATATTAGCTGACCCGGGAGCTCCAGCTTACCAGCAGTTCCAGGAGATCCCAGTGCAGCTCTGAGGAAGGGCCTGGAGGGCTGAGAGCCCCTACTTCACGGCTGCCCTTTGCTAAGGGCTTCAAAACACCCATGTAGGAGGTCGGGAGGCGCTGCTGGAGACTCAGACTAGCTGATCCCGACCGCGGGGGAAGAAGCGGCCCCTCTGCTCTGTCATCAAGGCTCGCCTGCCCCCAACTAGATTGGGAACCTTGAAAGGACAGAGACGGTGCTGGGCAGAGCCAGGAGCCTTACCGTCGAGAGGTTCCTCGGTCCCTGCACGGACTGGGAGACGTTGTCCCGGCCCACTCCCACATCCAGGTGGTTGAGCAGGGCCTTCAGCTGCTGCAGGGTGAGGCTGTCGCCCTCCCCGTAGCGATGCATGAGGTTCTGCAAGAAAGAGGCTGCGCTGATGGCGGGTGTCCCCACGGACACAGCGTGAGCCTCAGGGGCAGCTGTCCACACGCCGAGCAGAGCCAGCAGGAGGCAGCTGGGGAGGGCTGGGTGCAGCAGCTTCATGGTGACAGGTGAGGCTGCAAGAGGAGAAGGCCAGGTGAGGGCAAGGCTTAGGACACCCATCCTCTCCTTCCACACCAGACCCATCAGCTGCGCTCCAAACCCGAGGGTCTCTCTTCAGACACTGAATCCAGTTGGTATCAAAACTGACCCTTCACTCCTTCTCTAATGCCTCTGCCTAGCTCTTGAGAAAAATCCTTCTTTTGAAACAGAAAATAAAATAAGAACAAATTCAATAGGTTTGACCAAATTTGAAAAGAAAAAAGTATAGAAAAACTATGGGTGTTTAAAGTCTTTATCTTTTTAGAGATACTGAAATTATCATGGATTAAATATCTTACTTGGGATTTGCTTCAAAATAACCAAGGAGTGGATATTTGCATTAGAGTATAGATGAGACAAGACTGGGCATGAGTTGGTAATTGTTGGAACTGAGTGATGGGTAGGTGGGAATCCATGATACTATTCTCTCTACTTTTGTATATGTTTGAAATTCTCCAAAGGAAAATCTAAAAAAAAACCCTGAACACTACCACTTAAAGAGGGGGGATAAAAAAACAGACTGGGAAAAATATACACCATCAAACACGCCAAAGGATTATTTCTATACTACCTAAATTAGGGAACCAACATGAAAAATACTCAGTCTCCCTGGCTTGTTAAGAATACAAATTTAAAAGATGGAGGGTGCTACTTTGCTACTTATTAAAATAGCAGAACACATTTTTAAAAAAAGATATAAAACCAAATGTTAGTGAGGTTAAACAACAGAATAACATACTTCTGGGGGCTGTATACATAATATGACTCTGGACAAGTTATATGACAATAAATGTATTTAAATCCTTTAATAACTCTACTTCTAGAATTTACACTAAGAGAAGCAATCCAAAAATAAAAAGGCTATTGGCAGAAAGATGTGTTGTGGTCAAGTGGATTATATCAATTTCACGCAATAGTATGCAGCTATAAAAAGGAGAATCGTGAGTTTAATGTTAAATAAAGAAGCAGAACAATTATGTAATCAGAGTTAAGAACTGAGAAGGAACAAAGAAAAAAATGAAAGCTTCCAGTAGCAGGATGGATGATTTTTCTTTTGTTAATCATTTCCCTTAGTATAGTTATAATTTAATTTGTGAATAAACAAATACCAGGAGGGGAAAATGAGCCTCCTATTTAATCCAGGCCCAGGAGCCCAGGCACTGCAGTTATTCCCATGCCTCCCCGGGGCACCCGGGGCTCTGGCATGATGCCTCACGTGGGTCACTCCATCTTCCGGACCTTGCCTGGGACAGAGGAACCAGAGCAAAGTGGTTAAGAGCAGGCTTACTTGCATCCTGACTCTGCCGTTTACCAGCTGTGTGATCTTGGGCGAGTTATTTAACCAGAGTCAACATTCTACAATCACCCAGAGTGGTGATAGAGCGTACCATGACCTTTACGGTCAGGAAGACCTGGCTTGAATTTCCACACTGCTGCTTCCCAGAAGTGACCTTGGCCAAGTTACGTAGCCTCTCTCTCCGCACCTCCGTTTTCTCATCTATAAAATTTGTACCCACCTCATTGGACTCTTGTGAAGATTTAACGACATGAGCTTTGGCAATGGACTAGACTCAAGAAAGCACTCGATAAAACATGGCTATGATTACTATAAGACTTATAATTGTCAGGGTTCCTCCACTTTGACTCCCTCTCAGATATTAAGCTGCCAATGGAAGCATAGTGGCCGACTTTACTCCACGCCTACATCGCACAGGTCCCCGACCACAAGCATGCCCGGGACATTCCAGGCTTTAGGTTCCACACATGGGGCACGCACAGAATCTGGAGACGTTTATACCATCACTCTCCAGTGAATATACTTTGAGTCACACAAATGAATGGATTAGGCATCAGCCAAAACGATAGTCTGTACAAGTGCTACTTGGAGACTAAAAACTCTCAAATCTCCACCAAGACCCAAAAGTTAACCTATAGTGAGTAGGGTGGATCTTATCCAAAACAGCTAAACTCCACTGTACAAAGAAAGCTGTTCTCCGCCCGACCACACTGTGACTTGTCTAAGGCGTGTGCTGTACTGTTAAAACAAAGGGGAGGAGGGCTGCATGGGTTTAGGAAAGGGGGGGCAAAGAGATGGGGACAGCAGCTAGCAGTCCCAGTGTGACCTTACTTGAAGCACCTGACACTCGCTGATTCCTTTAAGAGAAGGCAGGACATTTATCCCCACATAACAGATGAGGAAACTGGGGTTTGGGGATTAGGGAACGTGGTCCATGACCAGCAAGTAGACCAGAAATCGAATTTTTCATGAACTGCAGGCAGGTCTGAACGACACTAAAGTCAGGGCACTCTTAGCCACTGTCCCCTCTGTGTGGAGACACACACATACATGCCCCAGGTCCCATGCAGAAGCCACCAAAGCCCGCATGTCTCTGGGCAGATCCACCCCAGTTTCTACCAGTCCCAGCAGGCACCCCAAATCTAGGCGTAAGATGCCCTGAAGACCTGTGGAGGAAACCCCCCAAGTGTGTAACACAGACAGGCTGTGTTACAGGGTTCCCTCTGCAGAATCACTTCAACAAAACAAGCAATCAAATTCATCTGCAGCAACTTCAGAACACTCACAAACAAGAGACACGCAAAAACACTTCAAGGCCGAGACACCTGGGGTACTTACAGCTGTACCCGGGCAGGCATTCACGTCAAGGTAAGCATCGACTCGGCGTGTGCTCTTCAGTGACCCAGGGGCCCCTGGGCCCCTCCGCCGGCAGCTGGGAGTGGGTGGGGCGGAGCCCTCCCACCTGGCCCTCACTCCAGACACGATGCCCACCCCACCCCACCCCACCCCGGAGAGGCAGAGGAGAATCTAGAAACAGCTGGAGGGCGGTAAGGAGCCCTGGTCCAGGGATCCTGGACACGTTAAAGACACTTCAAATCCAAGTGACCCTGGCTTTTTTGGCAGACATGAAAGGGGAGCTTTCTGCTCCAAAGGAGATGTAAGTCATTCTTAGGGAAAAAAAGAAAGTTTATAAGGGATTCTTTGGAGGAAAGAAAGAAGACAGGAAGAGGACACATACAGCTCCGGAGCAGCGGGATGGTGAGGCTGGGCAGGGGTCCTCGCCTCCAGCTCCAGCTGCAGGAGGAAGCCCAAGCCCGTTCTATTAAGTCCATGGAAATGGGCGGCCCCGGGTGGGCCGTTCCCCCGGGGAGCTGAGCCAGCCGCCCTCAAGGCCACCTTCCTTCCAGGAGGAGTAAGAAGAGCCCAAGGGGCCAGGCATTAAAAACAAGCTGCCGACAGACAAAAGCTCGAGTATGCTGTTGGCTCAGAGGACCAGGCTCCCCGACTAAAGAGAAGCTGGAGCCTTCTCCACCCCTTTGTTCACCTGGCTCAGGTTCCAAGAAGTAAATTATTTTAGTGCCTTAGGTCTGTCTTCAAGGCGCCAGACCCAACCCTCCCCAGGGCGGGGTCGGGTGCGGGGTGAGGTGAGAGTCGACAGGAGATGCTTTTGCTCTGGACCCTCTGTGGAGCTTCAGAAGTGCCTTCCTACCTTGGAGGCTCCTAAATCAGATTCCACCTGCCTGTGGTCCCTTCACTTGGCTCAGAAATATCTCATCCTGGAAGTGGCACTTCTGTCCCGTGGACATAAATTTACTCTTATATTTACTGTGCTGCATTTTTTCCATGCCCACCCCCTGTCTCAGAGATGAGCAAACATTTACTTCTCTTCGTGGGGACAGAGTAGTGACTTTCCGTGATGCTCGGTCCAGGGACTGGACATTGATGTGAGCAGAACAGGCAACAGAGACCCGGGGGGCCTGGGAGCCGCTAGGCCTCCCAAAACCCACTCCCTTCCCTGACCGCGAGGTGGCCAGACAGCCCACCGTTCTCCCTCTCGGATTCCTCTGGGCCGAGGAATGGAACGCGGAAGGTAAGATCTAACGCTCCAGAGACAAACATGGCTGAGGCACAGCGGTTTCCAAGGCCAACTGGTAAGTCACGGGAAATGGGCAAAGGATGTGTTTGGGACCCTACCTCCTCTGTGCAGCACCCTATGCCTACTCTGTGCCCCCTCAAAGCACGGGCTATGTGGGAGCACAGTGAATGGGAAGACTTGAACTCTTCAGCTGCAATGCTGGTCAGCGGCAGGCCAAGGCGTGGCGTGTGTGCAAGGGCAGTCTGAATTGGGCTTTTACAAAGCACTTGAGTTAAAACTGAGAAAAGACTGATGGTCCACACTAGAGAATGACCACGGGGGTCAGAGGGGTGGATAAGGAGGTGCAGGTGAGGGGGCAGGGGAAAAGGAGAGGCTACAGTGACATGAATGATGGCTCCCGAAGGCCTTGGCTGCACTACTCACTGGCCTTAGTGAATCATCTTAAGCCTTCTCCTCAACTGTCTCCTCCCCACTTGAAATCCAAAGGATGTAAAAAGAGGCATCAAGTTCTCTTATACTCCTCTTGGGGACAGACAGCAGGGGGTCTCTGAGGTACCTGTGCTCTCAGTACCCAACTAACTACCACAAGGCAGCTGCCACCCCCCTGCGGGCTCTCTCCCCACAGCTCATTGCTGCAGAGGACTGTCAAATAGACTGGTCTTCCTCCAGCCCCCATCCCCTCCCCATTCTAAGGCTGTGACCCGTCAGCCTAATAGGAATGTCTCCCCGGTGGACAGTCCCCACGAAAGGTTAACCAGTGAGGGGTAAAACAGACACACATGGTCTGGGAGAGCCAAGGGGGCAACTTCCAGAGCCTACCTCAGGAGAGGTGTATAAAAATCCCTGAAACTTGCAGACCGAAGACAAAGCCAGGCCTCAGGGTGGAGGTGGAGGCCCTGAGGACTCAAAAATCCTGGCCTTTGTCTTCCCTGCCGTGGGTGCTGGTAACTAGGAAAAGTGCAGCTCTGGCAACAGAAGGACCACTGGGCTTGGTGGGAGAAGTCCAATCTGTACCTCACTGATCTCACTAGGTCGCCTTCCTTATATTGGAAAGAGGAAAACAAATCCACAGAGCTTTCTTTGAGTACTAAGAAAGATAAGGTATGTTGAAACACTATATAAAAATAAAGATTTCTGAATTAAGATGGAGAACTGAAATGGCAGCATTTTTCCTTCAACTGATAACTAACTTTTGAGTTAAAAAAAAAAAAAATAGTAAAAAGCAAGCCAAAAAAAAAAAAAAAAATAGTCACCCACAGCAAGCAAACAAGGAAAGAGACATAATCTGGTATAATAACTTCCAAACCAGAGGCAAGGAAAGGAATGCAGGAGGCACCACACGTGGCTAGTCTCCCAGCCCTGGCCCGGCCCCAGGAGGATTCTCACTAAACCACCCCAGATCTGAAGAGAGGCAGATTGCCGCCAAGTCTTCCTGCCCTTCCACTGGGGAGTAGTGGGAAAAGGTGCTGGGAAACAAAGAAACAGGTGGCAGGGGAACAAGAACAATGGGCTGACTCTCTCTGAGGGAAATAAGGGCTGCAAGGCTGCAGGCTGAACTGGGGAAGCTGTCCAATTCCAGTGGGTCCTCCTCCCCCTCCAACAGCACCTCCCCAGTCCAGGGCCGCCACCGGGGCCACCACCACAGTCGCAGAACACAGGCCCGATCCATGCCCTCCACCCCCAACTCAGGCTACAGAGAACACGCCATAAATACCCAGCACTCGGCACTGCTGTCACTGGGGTGGGGGACAAACCAGCCTCAAAGTGGTGGGAAGAAAGTCACTGCCTTATTTTAGAGCCAAAAGAGCCAAAAGGCACTAGCATGAATATGACGAGAAGAAACAGCAGGCCAACCATGCGGAGACAAAGATGTCGATGGAAAGGAAAACATCACTCCAGAGACAGCAATCCCTCAAAACTGCCCACTCTGTGGAATAACTCAATTAGAACATGCGCACAATAAAACCAGGGCTCAGAGGTGGGGCTGTAAAACAAAAGGAGATGCAGGCTTACCCAAAAAAGACCAACAAAACATCACTGAAGAACTAATACATAGATTATAATGAACGGAGAACAGAATTCTGCCAGAAATTTCAAATAGAGATACTGACAAAAGAAGGTTTGAGATAAGCACAGTGAATGCGGATGGAAAAGACAAATTAAAGCACATAGTGACAACATGACACCAACGCCAGGATAACTGGTGTTCCTGAAGTAGAGAGCCTGAGACTGGAATAAAAAATATGTTCAAAGATAAAAAACACATGATTTCCCTGAAATGAAAGGAAAAACAGAATCTGATGATTGCAATAATACACTGTACTCCACAAAAATTTCATGCAGAAGGCTCAACACTGGGACACTGCCTAGCGAAGTTACCAAACTTAAAAAGAAGACTTTTGCAGGTATCCAGAAGAAACTCCCCCGTCCCATAATATTTTCTTCCAAAAACTGTGAAATGTACTAAAACTTCTCTTAAGTGGCAGAAAATTCAGACTGCCCTCACCTTCTCCATAGCAACATTTAGCATCAGAAGAAATGCAACAGTGTTTACATAATTCTGAGAGAAAGAAAATATGAACCAAAGAATATTATTCCCAGCTGTGATGTCGTACAAATTGGTAAAGACAACAGGCAGAAATTCTCAAGCATGAAATAAGTCAGAGACTTCAGTCCCCTTTCTAGGGGGGAAGAAAATGACATGATAATGAAACGCAGCTAATTAGTAGAAAAATAAAATGAAGGCTCAGGAATGCAAAAACCATGGGTAAGCATTAAAACCCTTCAAATAAGAAATAATTAAAAACTATGGGGATTACAGTTATAGGACAGAATCTAAATGTTATAATCATGGACAATTTAATAATATAATTAATACAATCAAGAGATGGAAAGAAAGGAGATGAGAAAAAAATGTGAAAATGCTAATGTCCTGGGACTTCCCTGGTGGTGCAGTGGTTAAGAATCCGCCTGCTAATGCAGGAGACACGGGTTCGAGCCCTGGTCCGGGAAGATCCCACATGCCGCGGGCAACTAGCCCGTGTGCCACAACTATTGAGCCTGCGTGCTGCAACTACTGAAGCCTGCGCACCTAGAACCCTTGCTCCGCAGCAAGAGAAGCCACCGCAATGAGAAGCCCGCGCACCACAACGAAGACCCAACGCAGCCAAAAAAAGAAAAAAAAGCGAATGTCCTCATTTTTCATAGCAGAGTCAATAAATACCATCTAAAATGGAAACAAGTAATTATAGATATGACTCACAAGCTTTTTTTTTTTAGCCTTTTTGGGGTCTTTTAGGAAATCATCTCTCTTGTGAAAGACACATTTCTTCATAGTTTAATAATTCCTTTAATTTTACTATAGTTTCTTTTTCTTTGGTTACATTCAGGGAAGTTTTAATACTTTTTTATAGGAGTATTTTCTTTAATTTTTATTGGAGTATAGTTGATTTACAATGTTGTGTTAGTTTCAGGTGTACAGCAAAATGAATCAGTTATATATGTATATATATATATGTATGTATATATATTCTTTTTCAGACTCTTTTCCCATATACGTTATTACAGAATATTGAGTAGAGTTCCCTATGCTATACAGTAGGTCTTTATTAGTTATCTATTTTATATATAGTAGTATGTATATGTTTATGTTATGTATGTGTTATGTATATGTATATGTTTATAGTAGTATGTATATGTATATGTTTATCCCAATCTCCTAATTTGTCACTTGCTCCTACGTTTTGGAGTATTTATATCTATTTCTCTATATGCATTTATCTGTGAGCATGTCTGGAAGGTTGTCTGGAATAATGTTCACCTAATATTAGTGATGACTATTTCTGAGTGGTGGGATTTGGAGTGTTTTGTTTTGTTTTGTTTTTAACCTTTTTAAATGCATCATTGATGTGTCCCAATGGGTTGTGTAGGTACAACAATATAAGAAAACATGGGTGATTTTTTTTATAATCAGGGAGTTAGGGAGAACTTTCTAAGTATGGGACAAAACCTAGAAGCTGTAAAATTAATAATTGGACTACACAAACTGCCAAGTGTTCTATAAACAATTAGTGTACTCCCAGCACTCACGGTCAAACTAACAAAGATACAGTTCTCTGTGTAAGTCCCCATAGACACCGTGAGAAAACCAACAGTCTCTCAGCATGGTACTCAAGTACATACCCCCCTACAGGCTCTCTGGAGTCCAAAAAGCTTTGAGAAAAACTACCAAGCCTATGGTCCTCCCCGCCCACCAAATGAACATTGTCCAAGATGCCACTCTCCTCTCGGACAAGATGAAACTCCCTCCCAAGTATAGTGCAAATATCACGGCCTGAAAGCAAGTCCTCGGCCTTGCCCAACAGGCCCAGGGCTCAACGGGCCCATTCTTCTCCTGCTTCCCTAGGCCCTCCCTCCTAACTGCTCTCCCACGTACCCTAAAAGGATGTGCTCTCTCCTCTTCCAGCTCGCACTTCCAGAACCTTAGCCTCAGGCTTTGGCTCAACCAAAGGCCACCCAGGGTGGGAGATTTCCACTGACAGCGTAGGAGAGCTGGCAGGGAGGAGGGCAGTGGGGGTACCTGGAACTGGTGACCCACTTACTATACTGTCCTCATGAAACCTCACATCGCTGGGAGAGGCAGGATGAGAAAACTTAAAAAAAAAAAAGAGTGGTGACCCAGAAGCAGAGAACAAAATTAGAACCACTAGCCTGCTGTTCATGGACCAATATTTACTGAGCCCCCATTGTGCGAGTCACTGCCCGTGGGAGGGAGGTTGGGAAGGGCAGAGGCCAGCGGCGTCAGGGCCCTGGGCAGCCAGCACAGGCGGCTGGGATGGCTGATTTAGCCACATGCTGAGCCCTGAGGGCTGGACCAGCAGGGGAGAGTTGTGCATCTGCCAGGCTCCACCGTCCCAGCGGAGCCTGGGCTTGCCAGAGCAAGGAAACCTTCCAAAACCAACTGAGTCAGGAAACCCGGTAAGCAGGAGCCTGCAGGACTCCCCCTACCAGAGGCCAGGGCAAGAGTCACCTCTATTCTCACTCATCCATCAACATTTCCCAGACACTCCATTGCAAAATTCTGACCTATTGTCCCTCTAAGTCCACTCCTGTTTGTCAGACCACGGGGCCCGGCATGTGGCTTGGGAAACAAGGTACTCACATCCACCACTTACGTCACCCATTTGAAGCAAAACTTCCCAACTTGTTATTCAGGGTCAAATAAATAAGTAAAATGTATGATCTAGTGGCTAAATCAGACAGCATGATGAGTTGGGCAGGCCTGGGTTCAAACTTGGGGCCTGCCACTAACCTACCATATGCCCCCAGCACAATTAGGCTATGAAATGTCCAGGCTCTCAGGGGCATTCTGATAAACGAGAGAGAGCTTAAAGGTCATACATAGCACAGTGTGTACTTAGGTCTGTTCCTTCTGTTCCTTGTCCTCCAAGCTCTCAGGCCAATCCCCTCACCTAGACCTGAACCTGCCTATTCTTGGATTACCTCCTCTTCCAGAAAGCCTTCTGGGACTACCCTTTGAGCACTGATCTCCAGCTACTTTAGACTCCTAATGACCTAGTCGCCCAGGGAGCCTTCCAGACAGATTTTTGTTCCTTGAAGGCAAGGGGGTCCTCCCCTTATGCTTCCCCATAACATAGTGTCTGGACCAGTGTTGGGCACACGAGTGGGGAGAAGCAGAGAATTTCTGCTGGAAGATGCCAAGTCCAACCTCCCATCTAACTGATGTCTGCTGGCATCGCCCCTACAGCTTGATGAGGAACAGGTAGCTCAGTGCCTCCTTCCACAGACATTCTAACCCACCCACTACCACAGCTCCCCACCCCGCCCCGGGGCCTTCAGACATTCCCCAAAGTCAGATGTCCAGACCACTTATTACCCTAGACTAAACAATCCCCATTCCTTCCCCCATTTTGTTTATATTCATTGAACAAAAGGCTAGCTACACCTGCCGGACTTTAAAAAACTCAGTCCAAGAGTTCATTCATTCAATACATATTCATTGCCTACCGGTTTCATACCGGGAATAATGCTAGGGAATGCCTAGTACCTGCCCTCACAGAGCAGGGAAAGCAAACAATTCAACAAGCAACTTACAAGAACAATGATGACAAGGGTTGTGTATTGATCCGGGTTCAGTTAGGCAATCTAAGCAGAAAGAGATTTTGTGTAACATATTAAATGGCCCAGAGAATCATGGGAAGAGCTGAAGAAACAGACTCTAGACTGAGTGTCCAGGAGCTACTCCCAAAATCACAGTGCAGAGCCAGTCGGCCAAGGAGCTGCTGCCCCCCGCCACCATCAGGAAGCTACGGCACAAGGAAGCTGCCTGCTCCAGGATTATGCCGCAACTGCCATGATCCACACCAGCAAATGGATGTCCCAGGGTCCATCCTGAGGAAGAGGATATCCACATATTTAAGACTAGATGGAGTGTAGCTAATTGGCAGAATGCATGTCACATTGGGAATTCCAGTGAAAGGATGTCTGGAAAGTGTCGTTTTTTGATTCTCTACTTTTAGTAGCTTGGACCATAATTTATTATCCGAAGTAACGCACTTGATAGTGAAAGGAGGCGCTATTGGTAAACACACCAGGACAACAAGAGTAAACCACAGGGTTGCCTCAGCGTGGATGCCTGGGGAACAAGCCAAACAAACCGTCTGCCACAGGTCACGATGAGGAGCACAGGAAGCTTGGAGAACACAGCAGGGCGGTCAAGTCTAGTGTCAGGGGTCAGGGGAGGCCTCCAGAAAGAGATATTATTTTAGCTGAGACCTCGAGGGCGTGTAAAAGTGGGCCAGGTGAAGCTGACAGGGTGGGGATGGGGCGGAATGTTCCAGAAAGATGCAGCTTCCTGTGGAATGCCTCGGCCAAGATGCTGCCTCTAAGAACTTAAGAGCCCAGGTGTGCACAAGAGGATGTGGCAGAGGCCAGGGCAGGCACAGGCCTATAGGCCACGTGAAGGTGGCTAGACCCCATCTGGAGGGCAGTGGGGATCATTTTCAGCAGAGGTGCCACCAGATCTGTGTTTTTAGTATACTGGTCTGGCTGCAGTGTGGAGAACAGACTGGAGGTGCACAAGAACAGAAGCCAGGAGCCCAGGTAGGAGGTTCCCTGGGTTCCAGGTGGGAGAACACAGCACCCAGTCTGGTCTAAAGAGCAAGGCTTCTTTTCCCCAGGTTCGATCCAGCCTGGGGTGCTTCCCTGCCCCTTGGGGCTGCTGGCCCCACAGTTTTCCATTAAAGACCTGCAGAGGCTCTTCTTTAGTGGTTACCAGGAGAGAAACAAGCCACATCACTGTCCTGGTAACCATAAGCATCAGAGTGAGTTGGAAAAGACCGCCCTCCACCGCCCCCCCCATCATTTCCTCAATCAGGCTGAGACCTCAACTCTCTTGCTATAGCAGGAGGGTCATTCATAAATGCCAACTCCAACTCCCAGGCAGCAACGCTGTGTGGGCAGACTGTGCCACCGAGGGCCTCTCACCAGAAGTCCCAAAATGGCTAAGAAGAGTCCTCTGAGAAGGGAGGTGGGCTCTTTCCAGACAGTGACCCCTTACAAGACCCTGGGCTACAGCAGGCAGAGGCACGCTTGGTTTTCCTGGTGCAGGGAATCTCTCTCTACTAGAAGCCAGGCCTGAGGAGAGCTCCACTGCTCTGCCTGCAGCAAAGACTCTCCCTGCCCTGCCGCCAGCCCACCCATCCCCCTCCCTCCGTGTCCTGCTGCACCACTATCTCCCCCATTTAAACCCTCCCATCCTTAAGCCAGCGCAAGCCTCCCCGACTCCTCCTCAAAGATTCTGACCGCGCCATCTCTTCAGCTGAGATGCTGAACTGGGAGTGATAATTTCTCTAGGAAAGTAGTTCTCAGAGTGTGGTCCCCGGACCAGCACCATCACCATCACCTGGGAACCTGTTGGAAATACAAATTCTCAGCCCCACCCGAATCTGCTGAATCAGAGACTCCAGATGGGGTCCAGCAATCTTGTGTTTGAGGAAGCTCTCCAGGTGATCCCGATGCACACGGAGGTCTGAGGACCACTGTTCTCCAGGGAAGGTTGTTAGATTACCAGATTTCTTCACCAGAGAGGGCAAGGATCACTGCTGTGCAGTGGCAGCCCCTTCCCTCAGTTACCGCACATGAGCACATGGCCAGGGCCCAGGTAGGAAGGCACAGGCTGCATCTTGGGCCTTATATTTACCAGCATGAGTCATAAACGAGCCCTACTCTCAGGAGAAAGAGGGTTATTGGGAAAAAGAGGAAAAAGCCCGTATTTCCAAACCAGAGACAGGAAGGTGGCAAGAAACAGAGGGAGATTGAGTAATTACATGCCTGAATCATAATTCCTCCATTTTCCCTCCCATTTCCCAAACCTCCCACATGGTTCATTCCCTGGCCCAAGGTCCCTGGCAGTCATGGGATTACTGAGGTGAAAGGCCTTCCCTCATCCTCTGCTTCCTCAGCATGGGCCTCACCACGTGACAGGAGCGCCCCTCTTCTTGGGCTTCAGGAGGAGAAACCACTGCAGCGCACCACCCACACTAGTCACTTACGCCCGCTCCATTCCATCCTGTCCCCTCCGAGGATTGTGCTAAAATACCTACCTTCCATCACTTCCCCTACCCAACAGCAAAGTTGAGTCCCTCTGCCTGGCAGGCAAGGCTCCCTCCAACTAGGCTCCCATCACCTTTCACCCTCAGCTGCCACTACTCTCTGGCCGGGACCCTGGGCTCCACCTGAGACGTCTGCCCCTGCTCCCTTTCACCCCTGCACCCTCCTGTCTCCACATGGCCCACAGGACCAGGACTGGAAAGGCTGATTAACATATGGTAGAAACATCAGTCAGAAAGCTGAATGTAGTCCGAATGTTTTCCAAGGACTCTCTCCACAAGTGTGAAGGGCCTGGATGTGTTGTGTTTTTTTTTAAAAAAGGATGAACTGCAGGAAAAAGCACCATCTCTGGTCCACCCCAAATCCTCCCCAGCACAAGTCCTATCCCATCCTCCTCTCAATCCTACCACTCTGTCTCAATGGTGTACTGTCTCACAATGACACTCCCAACACTTTCAGTTAACTTTCTTGGTTGTTTCATAACAATCCTAGGAAGTTGGTAGGATCTAAATAAATACTTGCTGCTCGAATATGTAAATACAAATGCATATGTAAACAGACATACCCTCACTTCTCCAAAGAGTGCAGGATGGCTGGGATACACTGCACTGGAGATGCAGTATTTAGGGCCAAGGGCTCAAGGGCAGGAATGCACAAGTGTCTTCTCAAAGCTCCCTCTTGCCAAAGGTGCTAAGGACAGCATAAGGACCCCGACACTTTGCCCTTCTGCTTCCCCATCTCTGCCCGGCCAGAGCTCTAGAGAGGGGCTGTCAAAGCACACTCAGACGGATTCCAGAGCAAAGGCAACCATGTTTCTGGCTATCATCCTCAGATACAGATCAGGGACAGCAAAAGACCCACATGGACAAGCTCCCCTTTCTCAGGTTAAAATACCCCTCAAGGCAGCAGTCTCTAGACAACATGGTGCCAGAAGTGACTTCCCTTAACAACATGATGTATTTCCACTTGCCCTCCCCCCCCCCCACAAACTGCTTGCCTATTAAAAAGGGATCAACATTCTAACCAGACTTAAAGGCTTACCCTCTCCTGCCAACACCAACCCCAAGGGGCAATCAGAATGCCACCTGGAAAGGGTTTCTGATTTTTTAGCTTGCAACTGAGACATCCTCTAGTTTGGGTGACTTTCAGCTCCAAACAGAAAGGAAAAAAAAAAAAGACAGATACAAGAATTCTTGCGGCAGCACTATTCACAATAACAAAAACTTTGGAAGCAACCCAAAAGCCCGTCAGCAGAAGAGTGGATAAGCAAACTACGAACTTTCACACTGGAATAGTATAAACCAAAGTGAATGAACTACAGCAACATTAGCACTGAGTGTATATTACAAGTTTTCAATAACTGCCTTTTTGGGTGCTACTCACAAGACCAATTCATTCCTCAAGACCTCTCCTCCAGAAGACTGGAAGGACTGTCTGAATCTGAAGACAGGAAATCTGAGTGAAGGAAATGTCGAAATGCTGGTTGAAATAAAAATACTAAAATAAAATAAAATCTCTTAACCAGGCTTCCAGCTTCCACTGAGCACTTACCCCCAAACTGTCTGAGTCCCTTCTCTCTCTTTTTAAGTGTAACATATATACACGTGAAGTGCCCAAGTCTTAAGTGTATAGCTCAATGAAAGAGTCACCCTTTTAAAGTACAAATCTGATCACAGCACTTCCTTTGCTTTGAACCCACGATGGCTTCTCAGTACAAGTGGAATCAAATCTGGGACTTTCCTGGCGGTCCATGGTTAAGACTCCGCGCTTCTACTACAGGGGGCATGGGTTCGATCCCTGGTTGGGGAACTAAGATCCTGTGTGCCGCAGCCAAACAAAACAAAACAACAAAACAACAAATGAATCAAATCTAAACCACTTTTCCTAGCCTATAAGTCACTGTGAGATCTGGCCCTTGCTAACCCCACTGACCTCACCAGGATCCAGCCACCCTGGCCTTCTTTCTGTTCCTTTAGCACACCAAGCGCATTCTGACCTCAGGGCCTTTGCACTTGCTGTTCCCTCTGCTGAGAATGCCCTTCCCCTAGATCTTCATATCAAGTCTCAGCTCAAAGGTCACCTTCTCAAAGCGGAGGGCCATCTGGTTTCAAAAAAAGAAGCCTACTCCCAAGTCATTCAGAATCCCAACACCCTGTTTTATTTTCTTCTTACCATATATCACTATTTCACAGAGTCTTCTTTCTTTTGTTTTGTTTTTTTTTACATATTTATTATCTATCTCCTCCTACTGACTGTAAACTGCACAATGGTGGAGACTCACGCCTATTTTCTTCCCTGAGCCTGGAGGAGTGAGTGCCTGGCACCGGGAGAGCCCCCAAAGGATATCTGCTGAATGATGTATTAATTTCCCACGACCCCCTTGTCCAGGGCCCCCGAGTTTAGAACCTTACTGTTCTTTGATCTCAACCCCCAGTCGAACTATTAGCAATTATAGGGGGAGGGACACCCTCTCCTGCAGCTTCAAGAGAGCTGAAGACCCCCAGAGAGCCAGAGAAGTCTGTCTGGAGTTGGAATATAAAACATAAGGTAAAAAAATAAAATAAAATAAAGTAGAACATAAGGTGGGGTGGGAGACCCAAAAGTAAGGTGGTGGGAGAGGCACAGACAGGCAGCCTTCCTTTCCCATCCTGGAAGCAAACGTGCCGAGGACAGGCGACCATCTGATCGCCCTGCCGAAAATTCCACGTTAACTTTTCCCCGTGGCAGGGAGAGAAAAGGAAAGGAAACCCCGCAAGTACAGGCTGCTTCTAGAATTTCTCAGCTGGTCATGGAAACTCTGAGTCCCGGTCCCGTTACTCACAATCTCTCTCAATGTGCCAACTGCACATATCCTGAAGTGCGGGGGGCGGGGAGGGGCTCGTGGCCGCTGCCAAAAAGAGGCACTGGTGTGAGTAGCCAAGGTCACAGGCAGAATCAGGCCAGCAGAGCAGTGCACGCCACGGTTTACCCATGCTCAAGGCCTCTGCCATGGGAAGCACCTCCACGGCGTCTGGTGGATGGCAGGGGGCGGCCGTGGCGGGAGGAACAGGAACGGGGACAGAATCTGTTCCTAGGGCTGGTCAGGCTGTCCCAGAGGGCACTTTGGCTGGTGGCCCGAGTCTGGGGGAGCAGGCGACTTTGTACTTTTTGCGCTTTTCTGGGAAAGGTGATGAGAACAGTTGTGGCTTGCTACCCTGGGAAACTCCCCAGGGACCTGGTATCCTGAGAACTTGCCCAGCCTCTCAGAGGGGAAATGGTCAGCACTGAAATATACATACGCTAATCAATGTCACTGGCCGCCTTCAGGAAGCAGGGGGAGAGGAGGAGAGGCAGGGAGGGAGTCCAGGGCCTTCTGCCGCTGGCTCATCCCTGGTAGAGAAAGCCGGGCCAGCTTCCCTGCAGGCCAGCACGGCTCCACCTCGCCCCAAGCCTCACGTCCTCTGTGCTCTGAGAAAAGCGAGTCCCGGGGGCTGGCCGGGAGCCCTCTCGTTTCCAGGAAAGGAGGAGGGTAGCCGGCAGTAGAGCCTGCTCCCTGGGATTTGCAGGGCTCTCCTGACTAGCAGGACACACGTGCCCCACCTCCCTTTCTCCCATACAAACCAAACTTTCAGGCTTCCAGTAAAAGTGAGAATAAAACAGTGGGTTTGAGACTTACTAGAGAATGAACTTGAGGATATGGGGAGGGGGAGGGGTAAGGTGTGACAGGGTGAGAGAGTGGCATGGACATATATACACTACCAAACGTAAAATAGATAGCTAGTGGGAAGCAGCCGCATAGCACAGGGAGATCAGCTCGGTGCTTTGTGACCACCTAGAGGGGTGGGATAGGGAGGGTGGGAGGGAGGGAGACGCAAGAGGGAAGGGATATGGGAACATATGTATATGCATAACTGATTCACTTTGTTATAAAGCAGAAACTAACACACCATTGTAAAGCAATTATACTCCAATAAAGATGGTAAAAAATGAAAAAAACAAAAAAAACAGTGGGTTTGGGTTTGGGTCTGGGTTCGGGTCTGCCCTCCCCCGCCTTTGGGAGAACAACCCAGAAATCCTGGGAGCCAGGGGGTAGTTAGTATGCAAGGCCTTCAGGTGAGCTGGCTGCCTCCCCGCACCCACCCAGCCCAACCTGACAGCAGGGCATAGGGAAAGACCCCAAGGGGAGAAGGGGACCTTCCTAGAAGGAAAGGAATCAGTGAGATCCAGGAGCAAGTTGGCCCAGGGCCAGTCCCTGCCCCCAGGGCTGCAGTCAACAAATATTTATTAAGAACTTACTACATTGAGATTGACATATATACACTAATATGTATAAAATGGATAACTAATAAGAACTTGCTGTATAAAAAAATAAAATAAAATTCAAAACTTTTTAAAAATAAAAAATAAAAATAAATATAAATAATAAAAATTAAAAATTAAAAAAAGAACTCACCACACAATTTGTTAAACTACCCTTCTGAGATTTAACTAATTTACTACTCCTACTACCTGTGGGTAAGGATGCCAGCTTCATAAGATTCTCACCAACGCTGAGCATTAAAATAGGATTCCATCTTTGCCAAATAGGTTAAAAACCATTTTCATCATTCTTTTAATTTGCATTCCTTTGATTACCAGTGTGGCTAAACACAGCTTCAGGTTTACTAACATTTATACTTCTTCTTTTACAAATTGCCTGTCACTCTCCTTTGCCCATTTTTGCTGACCCCCATTTAACTTTTTTTTTTATTGGTGTACTTAAGAGTTCATCGTATGGTAAAAATATTAACCTTTTGTCACATGTTACAGATACTCTTCCTAATTAGTCATTTGCCCTTTAATTTCATTAACTGGTCTTACTGACAAAATTTTTAAGTAAAGTCAAATATATCCCACTTTTCCTATAAGGTTTCTGCTTTTAATATCATGCTTGGAAAACCCTTTCTCACCCTGAAATTACAGAAATATATACCTATTTCTTATTGCATTAAAAAAATTTAAATCTCTAAGTCATCTACAACTTAATTTGACATAGCGTGACAAAGAGAATCTAACTTAAAAAAAAATAGCCAATTATCCCAATGTTTTTTAATGAACAGTCTATTGTCCTTGTAAACCTCAACTGTGGAGTCTATAAAAGCTAAGAACCAGAGGTGAAGTCAACTACATCCTTTGTGCTAAGAAAGGCCACAGGTGGCTGTTCTGCCGGTGAAATCTAAGTGCAGGGCTGTGGTGCCATCTCTTTCCCTTCCTCCCTACTGCTCAGAGGTACAGGCTCGACTACCACGAGAAGGAAGTCCTATGTGCTAAGGATGGCAGAGCAGAAAGATCCATTGAAGACAGCCTGGGTTCCTGCAGGCACCACTGAGCAGGAACCCAGCCTCCCACGGTTAATCGCCAGATGCTTTACATGCTATTTGCCCAAACCAGCCTTGACTGGACTCTGGTATTTGCATCTGAACACTGCTGTAACTCATCCACAATCCTTTCTTCCCTAATTTTATAATAATAAGAATTGCTAGGATTTATTGGCGTCTGCCAGGTACTGTGCTAAGCAATTTGTTTTCATTATCTCATTTACTCTTCTCAACAACCTTATTAGATTCCACAGTACTTCCCTAATTATAAGTATCAATGACAGCTTTTCAGAGCAGAAAAAGATACTGCATTAAATGTACACATCACTGAGACACCTCCCTATTTCAGAAACATGAAAATAAAACAAACAAGCATTTTAAAAGTGAGGAAATATGGTATCAATCCCATTTTACAGATGCGGATACTGAGGCTAAGAAGACTTGCTCAAAATCACACCACAACTAGTAATAAATAATACCATTGTTGTTTGCTAAATTCCTACATGTACTGAGGTCTGTTTCTGGACGTTTCTGGTCTGTTCTATTTATCTATCCTGTGTCAATGTCACATTTAATTTTTTATTTTTAATTTTTTCTGGTAAAGCAAGTTCAACTTCACTATTTTCTTTTTAAAAATTGTGCTTGGCTCTTCTTACACATTCATTCTTTCAGAAGAAAACTTTTAAAGTCATCTTATATGAAAAGACAACCCTCAGAATGGGAGAAAATATTTGCAAACGAAGCAACTGACAAAGGATTAATCTCCAAAGTATACAAGCAGCTCATGCAGCTCAATATCAAAAAAACAAACAACCCAATCCAAAAATGGGCAGAAGACCTAAATAGACATTTCTCCAAAGAAGATATACAGATTGCCAACAAACTCATGAAGGGATGCTCAACATCACTAATCATTAGAGAAATGCAAATCAAAACTACAATGAGGTATCACCTCACACCAGTCAGAATGGCCATCATCAAAAAATCTACAAACAATAAATGCTGGAGAGGGTGTGGAGAAAAGGGAGCCCTCTTGCACTGCTGGTGGGAATGAAAATTGATACAGCCACTATGGAGAACAGTATGGAGGTTCCTTAAAAAACTAAAAATAGAACTACCATATGACCCAGCAATCCCACTACTGGGCATATACCCTGAGGGAACCATAATTCAAAGAGTCATGTACCACACTGTTCACTGCACCTCTATTTACAATAGCCAGGACATGGAAGCAACCTAAGTGTCCATCGACAGATGAATGGATAAAGAAGACATGGCACATATATACACTGGAATATTACTCAGCCATAAAAAGAAACGAAATTGAGTTATTTGTAGTGAGGTGGGTGGACCTAGAGACTGTCATACAGAGTGAAGTAAGTCAGAAAGAGAAAAACAAATACTGGATGCTAACACATATATATGGAATCTAAAAAAAAAAAATGGTTCTGAAGAACCTAGGGGCAGGACAGGAATAAAGACGCAGACGTAGAGAATGGACTTGAGGACACGGGGAGGGGGGGAAGGGTAAGCTGGGAAGAAGTGAGAGAGTGGCATGGACATATATATACTACCAAATGTAAAACAGATACCTAGTGGGAAGCAGCCGCATAGCACAGGGAGATCAGCTCGGTGCTCTGTGCCCACCTAGAGGAATGGGATAGGGAGAGTGGGAGGGAGATGCAAGAGGGAGGAGATATGGGGATGTATGTATATGCATAGCTGATTCACTTTGTTATACAGCAGAAACTAATACACCATTGTAAAGCAATTATACTCCAATAAAGATGTTAAAAAAATAAATAAATAAAGTCATCTTATAAAGTCCCAATACCGTGGAAATTCATCCCATGGAAATTATCCTGAATGGGGGTATTCAGCTTTAAGGAATTTGATAGAAGTATATATTCAACAACAAATATCTATCAAGTACAAACTTTTGTGGGCACAGGGAATACAGCAATGACCAAAAAGACAAAAATCCCTACCCTCCTGGAGCTTGCATTCCTTCAGGGCTCATAACAGTGAAAAACTGCAAGCAATCTAAACATACAATAGAAGGGGATTGCTAAAGTAAGGTAATCCATACAATAAAATATATGTAGTTCAAGTCAGAGATTAAGAGTTTAGGGTCTGAATGCACAGACCTCAGTGCGGATCCTGAATCTGTATTTACTAGCTTCAAGGCTTTGAGTCAAGTCACTACTTCAAGACTTATTTTCCTCCTACATGAAAACAAAGTTAGGGCTTCCCTGGTGGCGCAGCGGTTGAGAATCCGTCTGCCAATGCAGGGGACATGGGTTCGAGCCCTGGGCTGGGAAGATCCCACATGCCGCGGAGCGGCTGGGCCGGTGAGCCACAATTACTGAGCCTGCGCGTCTGGAGCCTGTGCTCCGCAACTAGAGAGGCCGCGATAGTGAGAGGCCCGCACACCGCGATCAAGAGTGGCCCCCCGCTTGCAACAACTGGAGAAAGCCCTCGCACAGAAACAAAGACCCAACACAGCCATAAAGAAATAAATTAAAAAAAAAAAAAATTCCCCAAGTTAAAAAAAAAAAAAAGAAAACAAAGCTACTAGGTCTCTCCCTCAGAGCAACTGAGAAAAGTAAATGAGATACTGAGTATAAATACAGTGCCTGATACACAGTAATTGCTCAATAAATGTTAGTATTTGGTGAAACAACAAAGGATTAATCTCCAAAATATACAAACAGCTCAGGGAGCTCAATATCAAAAAAAACAAACAATCCAGTTAAAAAATGGGCCAAAGACGTAATTAGACATTTCACCAAGGAGGACATACAGATGGCCAAGAGGCACATGAAAAGATGCTCAACATCACTAATTATTAGAGAAATACAAAATCAAAATTACAATGAAGTATCACCTCATGCTGATCAGAATGGCCATTATCAAAAAAGCTAGAAACAATAAATGCTGAAAAAGGTGTGGTGAAAAGGGAACCCTCCTACACTGTTGGTGGGAATGTAGATTGATACAGCCACTATGGAGAACAGTATGGAGGTTCCTTAAAAAACTAAAAATAGAACTACCATATGACCCAGCAATCCCACTACTGGGCATATACCCTGAGAAAACAATAATTCAAAAAGAGTCATGTACCACAATGCTCATTGCAGCTCTATTTACAATAGCCAGGACATGGAAGCAACCTAAGTGTCCATCATCGGATGACGGGATAAAGAAGATGTGGCACATATATACAATGAATATTACTCAGCCATATAAAGAAACGAAATTGGGTTATCTGTAGTGAGGTGGATGGAGTTAGAGTCTGTCATACAGAGTGAAGTAAGTCAGAAAGAGAAAACAAATACCGTACGCTAACGCATATATATGGAATCTAAAAAAAAAAAAAAATGGTACTAATGAACCTAGTTGCAGGGCAGGAATAAAGAGGTAGACACAGAAAATGGACTTGAGGACATGGGGTGGGAGGGCGAAGCTGGGGCAAAGTGAGGGTAGCATCAACATATATACACTGCCGAATGTAAAACAGTTGGCTGGTGGGAAGCAGCAGCATAGCACAGGGAGATCCGTTCAGTGCTTTGCGATGACCTAAGGGGTGGGATAGGGAGGATGGGAGGGAGGCTCAAGAGGGAGGGGATATGGGGACATGTGTATGCATATGGCTGACACACTCTGTTGTGCAACAGAAACTAACACGGTATTGTGAAGCAATTATACTCCAATAAAGAGCTATTAAAAAAAAAAGTATTTGGGGGAATAATAACATGGAAAGATGTTCACATGTTAAGTGAAAAAAAAAAGAGTCTACAGAACTATGTACAGCAGACCAGTTTTCCTTAAAATGTATGCATTCATAGAAAAAATTAAAAATATATAACAAACTGTTATTTCTTGGTGGTGGGTTTAATGGTAACTTCTGTTATCTTTTTATTAGTCTATAGTTTCTACAATGAACTTGCATTACTTTAAGAAGAAGGTTAAGGGAGTTTCCTGGTGCTCTAGTGGTTAGGATTTGGCGTGCTTTCACTGCTGTGGCTAGGGTTCAATCCCTGGTCGGGGGAACTGAGATCCTGCAAGTTGTGCAGGGCAGCCAAAAAAAAAAAGAAGAAGAAAGTTCATTTTAGAGTTCAATTAGGAAATGGGAAAGGCTTTTTTAAAAAAAATTATTTTGATTCCTTTTTTTTTTTAATTAATTAATTTATTTATTTTTGGCTGCGTTGGGTCTTCATTGCTGCACACGGGCTTTCTCTAGTTGCAGAGAGCGGGGGCTACTCTTCGTTGTGGTGCGCGGGCTTCTCATTGCAGTGGCTCCTCTTGTTGCGGAGCACGGGCTCTAGAGCGCAGGCTCAGTAATTGTGGCGCATGGGCTTAGTTGCTCTGCGGCATGTGGGATCTTCCCGGACCAGGGCCTCGAACCTGTGTCTCCTGCGTTGGCAGGCGGATTCTTAACCACTGTGCCACCAGGGAAGCCCGGGAAAGGCTTAATGATGACCAAGTGGAAGCCTCTTCTCTCCCCTTTTTAAAGATCTTCACTTAAGAGTCTGGAGGTGGATTCCAGTCCTAATCTGCCGTGGGCTGGACTTCATGTGTGCCTGGTCCCCCAACCTGGCCGCCCCAGTGAGCAGGGCCTCACCTCAGTTCTCCTGAATCAGAGCTTCCTGGGTGAGATCCAGGTATCCGTACACGCAGTTCTGACAGATCAACCTGGCTCTTGTCTGGGGCACTGGTCTGACATTTCAGTCTAGTAAGGACTGCTGGACTAGACACAGACTAGCTCCGACACTCTGTGATTTACAGAAACTCTTTGAAGTCAGTTCCCCCTCTCTGTCAAATGGGTACTACAATCTCTGCCCTGCCCTTCCTACAGGGAAACTAACACTCAGTGAGAACTCCTTGCACAGAGACGAATTGTTGGCATTGCAAAGTGTCTAGAATGTAGGGACTCTGAAGCCAGAGTCCTCAATCATTTATACCCACCTGGTTCTCAGATCTGTGTCAACACGAGGGGAGCAGGCAGCCTGAGGCTGGGCCCTTGCCTCCTCAACAGCCAGGCCTGCTCTCTGACTCCGGTCGAAAAACAAATCTCCCTTCTCTTTTGCAGCTCTGTGAACCACAGTTTACAAAGGACAGTTCCCCCCATCCTGAGCGTAGTGGGTTGAATAATACCCCCCCAAATCCACATCTACCCAAAATCTCAGAATGGAACCTTATTGAAAAATACGGTCTTTGCAGATATAATGATTTAAGGATCTCAGAGATGAAGTCATCGTGGATTTAGGGTAGTCCCTAAATCCAATGATTACTATGTTTATAAGATAAAGGAGAGGGAGATTTGGACACAGAGACACACAAAGGAGAAGACCATGTGAAGACAGAGGCAGAGATGGGAGTGATGCTGCCACGAGCCAAGGAACACTTGGAGCCACCAGAAGCTGGAACAGGCAAGGAAGGATTCCCCCTAGAGCCTTCAGAGTGAATGTGGCCTTGCTGACCCCTTGATTTCGACCTTCTGGCCTCCAGATCTAATAAATTTCTGTTGTTTTAAGCCACAGAGTGTGGTCATTTGTTAGGGTGGCCTTAGGAAACTAATACTTTGATGCTGGAATTAAGGCTCGATAACTTTTATCTGAGACTCTCTCGCTATGGTTGGCAAAATTCCAAGATGGCCCCCAATGACCCTTGTCTTTGTGTATGGGCAGGACCTGAAAATGAGATATCATTCCTGTTATTAGGTTACATTATCTGCCAAAAGGGATTTTGCTGGTATCAGCTGACCAAATTAGTTGACCTTAATGTAGAGAAATGATCCTGTATGGGTCAGAACTAATCAGGTGATAGGCTCCTCCTGGCGAAAGGGATTTGAACCAGAGAAGGATTCAACATGAGAGTAACTTTTCCAGTGTGGAAGTCCAGCAGACTCCAATTTAACCAAGTGATCCAAGAAAACATCACTAGTAATGAGACATCAACATCATAAATGCCTTGATACGATGCTCTTAAAAGGATGCAACATCATTTTTGTGATATTCTTGCTAAAAATGCATGACCTTATTCTAAGGAAGAAAGATAGAGGAACGGTTACAGATTGAAGGAGACTAAAGAGAAATAACAGCTAAATGCAACATGGGATGGCAGACTGGATCCTGGGACAGAAGAAAGACATCAGCAAAAATACTGGTAAAATTTAAATAAGGCCTGTAGTTTAAAGTTTTGTACCAATGTTGATCTCCTGTTCTTGATAATTATACTATGGGGTGAGGGATATAAAGGAACTCTGCTATAGTCTTTGCAACTTTTAAGTCTAAAATTAGTTTTTAAAAAAAGGTTTAAAATGAAAGGAAATGATTGAGCAGATTAACAGAGGTTGCCTCAGGGCCACAGGATTAGACTTCTCCCATACTTCTTTATACTTGTCAGTAAGTATGCATTACTCTCGATAATCAGGGGCAGGAGGTTGGATGGAGTAAGTGGACTGGTGCAAAGGATGTAGATTTGGGGCCACTGGAGTTGCTCTGGATAAGAGCAGGCTGGACCCCAAGACACCGCTGCTGAAACGAGCAGCAAGCCTTTGATAGAGAAACAGCTAAGACTTAGAGAATATTGGTACCTTAGACCCCAAAGCCCTTCAAAATAACTGGATCCAACCTAAATTTCTAGCCATGTCACTTGCTCTTTCCTCTATCAGCCACTCTGACCTAGGGTGACCACCCCGGCCCCAGGAATATACATCTCAGTGCCATTATTCACACAACTCCCCCGGCCAGGACCCCTCCCTCTCTTCTTAGCTTTCAAAACCTCGCTCAATTCCGCCTCTAGGAAGCCTTCCCAGACCACTCCTGCCCCCAGTCGCCTTGCCTTCTACCGGCCTCTTTAAGTATCTCTTGTCTGTTCCACTCAATGGAGCTTAACAAATGCCACAGATAGCATGTTAAGTTTCCATAGGTACTCAGTTCATCCCCACACATATTTTACAAGCCTCTTTGGAACAGAGACAGTGTTTGCCTGTCTTCACGGAGCGGGAGCTCTCTTAGCTGAGCTCTGCTGGCTGGGCCCATCCCTGCGGCAAAGAGGCCCCCTCTGCTGTCACCAGTCCAGGATTCATTGACCAAGAGTCTGTGGTGTCTCTTCCCACACTTTTTTTTTTTTTTTTTAAATAAATTTATTTATTTATTCTTGGCTGTGTTGGGTCTTCGTTGCTGCATGCGGGCTTTCTCCAGTTGCGGCGGGTGCTACTCTTCGTTGCAGTTGGCAGGCTTCTCATTGTGGTGGCTTCTTTTGTTGCAGAGCTCGGGCTCTACAGTGCAGGCTCAGTAGGTGTGGTGCACGGGGCTTAGTTGCTTCGCAGCATGTGGGATCTTCCCGGACCAGGGATCGAACCCGTGTCCCCTGCATTGGCAGGCAGATTCTTAACCACCGTACCACCAGAGAAGTCCATTCCCAAACTTCTTTATGCCAGTTGTTTGTTTTTATGATTCTAATTTAATTAAATAGTAACAAATATAAATGGAGAAAAAGTTTTGATTTCTACAAAAATGTAACTAAGTGATCTAGAAGAGCAATTCTGAAATTGTGGTCTTAGATGACACCTAGGGTCACTGAGACTGTTTCAGGTCTGCAAGGTAAAAACTAGTTTTATTATAAAATTAAGATGTTAAAAGCTTTTTCACTCTCATTTTTGAGGCTACGTGAAGTGTGATGAATGTGTGCCTATGCAGTCTTAAGTTTTCTGAAAATTTCTAAGGTAGAAGTTTAGGGTATAAATATGTGTGTTCTCAGAGATTAACTCAGTTTGTTTTCAGAGATTAACTCGGTTTGTCCACTGAGTATTTACCAGCAAATGTATGCTATACCTATTTTAACCTGTTATCTCATTATTATCTAATAAATCATTATTTTGAAATCCTGAAGATGCACAAAAATGTAAAAATAATGCCACTTTTTTGACTTTCTTTTATTTTGGAAAGTTATTTTTCATAAAAATATGCCTTTTATGTTAACATGTAATGACCTTTATTTTATTCATTTAAAATAGTGAATGAATAAACTACTTTTTATATGTTTTAATTTTTAACATGGTAAATAATAGATATAGCCAGTAAATGAAAGACATTAAGGAATCCTAGGATCAAAAAGTCTGAGAACTGCTTATCTAGAAAGATGTGTTACAAATGGAAAAAAAAAAAAGATTAAATTAGGTGTGTGCATTAAAAAAGTAGGATTCTGCACATGGACTGGTTTGCAAATGTCTTAAATTCTTGCTCTATTATTATTTTTTAATGGAGACTAATTAACAGATGTATATATCCTGTCACCCAGCAATCTCACTTCTGAGAATTTCTTCTGTAGTCATACACATAGGAAATGCCATTTGTAAAGTTATTCACTGTAGCACTGTACATAATGACAAAATACTGGAAACAACCCAAGTTGGGGGAGAGAGGGAGGCAACATATGTTGGTTTAAAAATTACTTTTGCTTTCCTATTCTGGAATAATATGCAGCTATGGTAAAGGAATAATAAAAGTATTTCTGTGCCGATGGAGAAAGATCTAGAATAGCTGCTAGGTGAAAAAAGCAAGGTGCTAAACAATGCCTAAAATGTTAACTTATAGCATTTGTAAAAATGGGGTGCGGTGGGCAGAGGTGAGACTTTTCACTGTATGGGGTTGAGGGGGGATGTGTGGTTGCTTTTTCAACTTTTTTATCCTCCTGATCTTTGAACTATGTGAATATATAGCCTAGTGAAAAAATTTTTTTCCATTAAAAATTTTTTTCTTCCAGTTTTATTGAGATATAATTGACATATGGTGAAAAAAAATTGATAAAAGAAAAGAAACAAAAAAATCACAGGTGTGATTTTTATATACAAACAATTTGCAAGTTTAATTAGGGGACCTAGAGACCCAAAGAAAAAGGCTTAGCCCTAAATCAAGCTTTGGCAAATAAAGATATATGCACATTGGGGGTGGGGGAATTGGATGAAGGCAGCCAAAAGGTACAAACTTCCAGTTATAAGAAAAATAAGTACTAGGGAAGTAATGTACAGCACGGTAAATATAATTAACACTGCTGTAGGTTATATACGAAAGTTGAGATTAAATCCTAAGAGTTCTCATCACAAGGAAAACAAATTTGTTTCTATTTCTTTAATCTTTTATCTCTATGAGATGCTGTATGTTCATTAAATTTATTGTGGCACTCACTTCATAACTGTATATAAATCAAACCATTATGCTGTACACCTTAAACTTACACAGTGCTGTATGTCAGTTATATCTCAATAAAACTGGAAGAAAAAAATGCATGCACATGTTTTTAAGGAAAAATGAATTGTTTGAAACATGGATTTTTAAAAAAATTCCCAACGTTTAGCTGACATTTTTTATTAATTACTAATTCTAAGTGCATTGAGTAAGAGTCTCTAGGGACCCAATGGTAATAAATTGGGTCAGTCACATTCTCATTCCGCCAAACCCCAGGACTCTCCTGGGCCTGAGGCTGGAGGAACGTTAGGAGGCCCGGTGATACAGTCAGATCTGAGGCAGGGAATTTGGTTTCCCACATAGGGGCATGCCAAGCGCTCTCTCCAGGCTGATTCTGTGGCCACCTTCCCTCCCACATGGGGCTCTCCCTCTGGATCTCACCCGGGGCCCAACAAGGGGTCCCCCCTGGGAGCCTCGATGGCCACAGTAAGGGAGAGAACAAGGCAGCTGGGCCTCGGACACCTTGTGGTGAGGTTGCCCTGCTTGCCCCCAGGAGGGCACGAGGCCCCTGGCTGGCGGTAGACTCTGGACTCCTTATCTGCAGGCATTCTGCCAGCCCGCCAGCCTCGAGGTCAGCAAAGTCCCATTTGTAGACATCGAGAGTCCTGCCTGGGGCCCCATCATCATGACCCTTCCTCAGCCACTCCCCACCCTCCTATGTCTCCAGGGAGTCAGGAAGAGAGGGGTGAAGACTCCTCCAGAAGAAATTTCTATCCACACAAGCAGAGAACTTCCCAAATAAGCACAGGGACAACTGGCTCCTTTTTCTTCATGTTTTCAAGGAAAAGTCTAGGATTATCAGCAATTTTATCATCACACTTAGGAATAAAAACTGCACCTTTCTTTGGTCCTCTCAATCAAGCCTCTTGGCCACTAGCAAACAATGTGACTTGGAAACACCAGTTAACCTCTCTAGATCCAGTTTCTTTAGTTGTAAAACAAAGGGCCTAGACGCGAAGATTCCCAAAGTCCCGCCAGTTCAATATCCTATCATGGGTGGTTCTGCAAAACGCTTAAGCATTATTTTCTGCAGGCATCAAGTACGAAAAGGCTAAATTATTCTGGAGGAGATCTCAATTTCCAGACATATACGTCTGTTCATGGCACTACCACTTAGATCGCAAGATCCTGTAAATATTGGACATGGATTGACGGTCCTCCTGCAACTGAGGGAGGAGTGAACAGGTAAGGAAGAGAAGAAGAAGGTGGAAAGGGTTTGAAAACCGAACCAGCCCAGTGACTGATAATTTACTGTGCGTGCGCATGCGCGAACACACACGCACGCATGCGTGCAGATACACACGCAGTGTTGGTCCTTCCCGCCTATTATCAGCCCAGAAAAGGAGTATCTCCGTTACCTGAAAGAATCAGAGTAGCTCCCAAAACCAAAGGTGGAAAAAAAGTCTTTGTGGGACAGTGAATATGTGGAACAATCCCCGGCAGGCCACAGAAAAGAGGCCTACCCGGAAAGGCATGGAAATTGCATCCATGTTCCCAAGGAGGTGACGAATCAACCCTACATCTGGGCTCATACCATTCCTACAACCCAACCTACCTATCAGCTCCTGGGATCCCCTAAATAATCCACTCCATCCCAGAGATGATGATGATAATGATGATGTAGATGATCACAAACCTCTACTATGCTCCAGGCACAACCACAACATGATGCACAGCAGTGAGGACAGGTCTACGGAAGTTAAGAAATGTCTCCTGCTGGAGAGTGATGGGGCCAGGATGTGAACAGATTTACCTGGCTCAAAAGCCTGGAATTCTCCTGTCACCTTGTACCATCGCTAGTAGAGTGCTGTCTTCTCTGAACTTGAACAAACACAACAGTGTGACCTCTCTTGTGTCTTATTCTTTATGTATGAATGTTCTTTCTCCCCCCCAACAAGTGTCTCCAGGAGCCAGGCCCCATCCCCTCTTTGCACTCTCCAGTGGCCAAGTGCAGAGCCAAACACAGACCAGGCACTGTGTATTTACATACTGAAGTGATGAAATACTGAGAGCCACGGGGCCCTGGTACCTCAACGTAGTCTTCTTGCCTAAATGACAAGGCCAATCATTCTGTTTGGTGCTCTCTAGTCACACCTGCAACCCAGGAAGAGCACCACTAGTCTATACAGTGGCTATCACACAATTTATGAAAAACTCACCTCTGAGCCTCCAACAGGAAATGGAATATGCAGTTTTTAATTTCAGGTGCTAAAAGTTATGATTCTCGACATTCTTTTTCTTGCTTCATCAAGTTTCTCTCAGTTTTTATGGCTCTTGTTTTAAGAGTTAAGGATTAATCGTAGATGCTATGGGTAAGAGTCCACAGATCTAATCTGACTCCTTCTTCCAGACACAGGGCAAGTTAGGAACAGAGCTGGGACAGTGACCAGGAAGCCAGGCCAGTACCCACCACATTACCACCACCATTTCCCAGCAGCCGACCTAACTGGCCTGGGGTTCCTAGGAAAGAGTGACTCCAGACAAAACCAAGCCCAGGGAGGCTCCAGGAGGAAGGGTCAGGTCAAAGCTGCTCCTCCCCCCACCCTTTCTTAGGCCCCCAGGAAAGCCCTCAGCCACTCTCCAAATCATGCTCACATACTCACGGACACCCAGGCCCTAGCAGACTCTAGATCCTCAAAACTGAAGCCACAAGCCAGAGCTGCGGAAAATTTCTTGACTCAATTGGACCCCAGGATCACACTATAGACTGCTTGGATGGTATTTTTTCCCATTGCCCTAACCCACCAAGAGAGGGCAGCCTGAGCCAGACCACCTAACCCGGTCGGTAGGGACCAAAAGTAGCTAAAAAGCCATGCCCTCGGGATAAGCCAGGTCGGAGTTTAGTTAGTCCCTCCTTTGCCATCCTCCAGCTCCTGCTCCGGGCCGGCCGGAAGATACGGGTCATTTATCTCCAGCTGGGAGGTGGTCTGGCCAGGGTGGGGTGAGGGACTCAGTTCCTGAAAAGCAAAGTCCAGACACCAGTGCACCATCAGAGCCGCCCCGAGAGCTGACCACCAGATTTGCCCATCTACTCTCTCCTTTTTCTGAGCTCGAGTTCATGGGCTCCAGGAAACCTCTCAGTCTTTTAGTGCGGCTATCGACATCCTGCTCCGGCTCCCACATCCCGCGCTCTCCAGCCAAAGGGACCGTAGCTGCGCCTTCTCTTCCCTCGCCACCAAGTAACCCTCGTTGTGGCACCGCGGCCAGGTAGCCAGGTGTCGCCTCCATCCAGCGTCCCGGTCCGCATGCGGGTGCGCCGGAGTGACTTCCGAAACCGCGGCCGGGCTCGGGGTCCTCGGCGCAGCCGTACCCCCACCCCCACCCGGTGACCCCGAGCCCCGGAGGCGCACTGCTCCCGCGCGCGATGCCCCATCCCCGGGGCACGGAGCCGCCCCTCCCACACGCCCTCCCCACCTCACCTGAAGCTGGGCGGACGCCACTTGGCCCGGCGGCCCGAAGCGACAGCAGCAGCGGCAGCAGCAGCGCAGCTAGGTCGGCGTGCCCGCGCAGGGAGGCCGCCTGCCCTCACCGCCCGGCCTGCGTCCTTCCCCCGCGCGGCGCGCATGCCCCGCTATATACCCTGCGCGTCACGGCCGGGCCCGCCCCCGCTCTCGCCCCGCCCCCGCCCCACCCCACTCTCCCCAGGGCCTGCCACGTGGGGCCCTGGCTGGCTGTAGGGCTACGTGTGTGAGCTGGCTGCCAGCCGCCCGCTAGACCCGACCAGCGCTTGGCTCGCCCAGGCTTGCGGGGCGAGCCAGCGCCCTTCTGCGCCTAGCCCGCCGAGAGCCCAGCTTCATCTCGTAGCCCTGCCGCGAATTCCATCCCACAGGCTCCTCCTTCCTCTGGAAACCTCCCATTAAGACCTTTCCCTCCTTATGTGGGAAGTTCTCACAACCCGGCCTCCATCTCCTCGGAGTAACACTGCTACCCACCTAATATGTATATATATATCTTAACACTTCTGATTAATGTAAAAAGCTCGATTCTGAAATACTCCCTGGGAGGGGACGTACCCATAGATAATGTTTTTTCTGCATTTTCCCACCAGGCGAAAGAACAAAAAATTCCTGTTCAAGTTCTAAATAAGCCATATTATATACTCACTTTCGAATTAGATGTCGCACCACATATTGCTTAACCGAAAGCTGGGAGAAATGTTAATTTTTGTGTGAGAAGTGTCCGAGGAGTCTTTTCTGATGTGGAGTAGTTCTATTGAGATGGATATCAAGCCTCGGAAATGCAAATTTCTTGAGAAAATAAGCCACCAATTAAATTCCCATTGTTCTGTTCTGCTGGACGTCACGATTATTTCCTCTGCAGCTAAGCCAGCTGCCACCTCGGTCTGTGGGACCCAAAGGAAGGGCTTTCTAAGCAGAATTGTAGCCTGTTAGTACCCAAGTTCCTGTTCCAGCTCAATGACTGGTGCTCAGCCGACACTAAGTGTCTCTGTATTTGCACAGGGAAGGGGGACCACATCCCACTCTGCAAGTCCTGGGGAAAGGAAGGCCCATGATGGCAGTGCTTGTGATGAAAAGCAAGCAGACAATCCCTGGAGTGGGTGGCAGGAAGAATCCAGGCCTCAGTGGCAGCCTGTTCCTCCTTAGGAGGAAGGTAGAGAGGGAAAAAGAGAGAAAGCACTGAAGCAAAGCCAGAGCAGGCCAGATTGTTTATGCCACTCTTGAAGAGACTAGCTGGGCCGTGGGTTTTTCTAAAATTTAATTATCCTCACCCTGCAATTACAGTGCTCCAGTTGAGTAAGAGGTGGGGTGATACTCCTCTCATTTTCCAAGAGATTTCAAAGTAATTGTATCTCTCGCACAATCTCCCTCAGAGCCCCTTCATCTTTGCAATAACCCTTTATATTTGTCTTTCTTGGTTAAGCTCGAGTATTTTTCAGACATTATGTCATTCATTTGGGACTCTCAACCCCAAATCCAATGGGCTGTCAGAAGTGGCCCAGTCTCTACCATGCCTTCCTTTTCTTGAAGTTCTGGAAAAGGAATGAGAAACTTACCCAGTGATTAAGTAAAACAAGCATGCTTCTAACACACGGAGCTCTGAAAAGTTTGAAGCCCATAAATACACATTACAAAGAGGTGTTAAACTCTTCTTAAAAAACTGAGGTCTAAAAGCAATCCCAAAGGCTCTTCCAGGCAATGTGTCAATACTACAAACAGGGGGGAAGGTACCTTCAGAGAAACGGGAGGGGAGGCAGGACAAGACACCCCACCACAGGCCCTATCACAGCATTCTCACTGGTTTGCAACCAGCAAGGGGTAGAGCTGCCAAAGTCCACCAGAGCTGATAAGCTATCAGTAATCCATTAGGGAATTCAATTAATTATTAACACAGCTAAAAATCAAAAGGTCTTAACTCTCCATAGCCACCCCCACACAAAATTCTTTAGGTATACCCAAAGTCCTGCCTTGTCCCACGGTCTTTCCTGCCTAGTGACAGGTTTGGAGCCCCAATTCTATTTTTCTCTCTACCTGATATAGCCCTTTCTCCTCTTATTTCCCCATTTCCACTTGTTAAAGTTCTAACTCTTCAGAGCCACCTCCCTTCAGAAAGATTCTTGATTCTCCTGAAGCGTATTTGACCTACCTTTTCAAACTCTTTTTACTGTAACCCACAGTAAAAAATATTTTACACTGCATCTCCAGTACAAATAACAACATAGCGAACAAAAATCTTACAAAACTTCCTTAGTATAGTCAACGTTCTGATATTTTATATTGTTTCAATTTTTAAAAAGTGGTAACAAACCCACTAAATTGATTTCATTGGATCATGATTCACAGAATTAAAACATTTTATATGGTTTATGTACTTGCTTTTCCCCTTAAAAATTATTTCATTTCCATCTCTAACCTCTTTACTGGACCTTAATCTGTCTTGCTTACCAAAGATTTCTGTATATACCTGCATCCCCTAACATAACATCTTGCACATAACAGATGCTCAATAAAATATTAGTTGGATGAATGAACAGGTCAGCTCACTAAAAGTTTGATGTTGGGCAATAGTTAAGGAAGTAAACATAAAAATCTGACATTTTCATGACTGCTATTTCTCTTCTGACAAGATGCCACAGCCGCCTGCCTTTTCAAAAGATATGCAGACAGATTTCTTGTAGCTGAAGTGAGTGGAACAGCCTTGAGAAAGAAGCCAGGGAAATGAGACCCTGGCCCAGAGTGTACAAAGTGGGACTGGGGACTCGAAATCAAAGCCCGCTCTGTGGTGTGTTGACAAGGTAGACAACTTGATCAGCAGGGTGGGGCAAAGATCCCCCTTCCACCCCCCAGCTATCACGCGAGCTCTAGAGACTGAAGAGAGAAACCAATGGCGAGGTTTCCAAGACACTTTAAGGGGAAAAATGAGTTTTCGATGTTTCGGCATGTCTTAACGAATTCAAGAGGATCAGAAGGAATGTGAAGGTTCTAGTTTACCCAAAATCGTGCCAGAGGACTAGCACCCCACACTCTGGCAGACAAAAGAAAACATCTTTAGAAGCCACATTCGTCATTTCTGTTATCATCCGATGGTTTCAGCAGGCAAAAAAAGATAACTGGGAAAAATAACACTTGGTTCAGTAGCAAGTTATCTATAGGAATTTGTTCATTTCATCTAAGATACCTAATTCGTTGGCACTTAATTGTTCATAGTATTCCTTTATAATCCTTTTAATTTCTGTAAGGTTAGTAGTCCTCTCTTTTCTTTTTTCTTCCCCTGGCCAATCTAGCTAAAGGTGTGCCAATTCTGTTAATCTAAGGAACCAACTTTTGGTTTTGCTGATTTTCTGTATTATTTTTCTATTCTCTATCTCATTAATTTCTGCTCTGATCTTTATTAGAAAATTTCGTTATTTTGGTCATCTTTTTATTTATTTACTTATTTATTTTTGGCCGCGTTGGGTCTTCACTGCTGCCCGCAGGCTTTCTCTAGTTGCGGCAAGCGGGGGCTACTCTTCGATGTGGTGCGTGGGCTTCTCACTGCAGTGGCTTCTCTTACTGCGGAGCACGGGCCCTAGGCGCACAGGCTTCAGTAGTTGTGGCAGGCGGGCTTCAGTAGTCGTGGCACGCGGGCTCAGTAGTTGTGGCGCACGGGCTTAGTTGCTCCACAGCATGTGGGATCTTCCCAGACCAGGGCTCGAACCCATGTCCCCTGCATTGGCAGGCGGATTCTTAACCACTGCGCCACCAGGGAAGTCCCAGTCCTCATCTTTGAATGAATGTTTAGATGGGAACAGAATTCCAAGTTGACTCTGCATTTTTAAGTTATTATTCCTTCTGTCTTAAGCATCTGTTGTGGTTGATAACAAGTCTGCTGCCAGTCTAATTCTTTTATAAGCAATCTCTCTGGTTGTTTTTAACATGCTGTCTTTGGGGCTTCCCTGGTGGCGCAGTCGTTGAGGACCTGCCTGCCAATGCAGGGGACACGGGTTCGAGCCCTGGTCTGGGAAGACCCCACATGCCGTGGAGCAACTAGGCCCGTGAGCCACAATTACTGAGCCTGCGCGTCTGGAGCCTGTGCTCCGCAACAAGAGAGGCCGCGATAGTGAGAGGCCCGCGCACCGCGATGAAGAGTGGCCCCCGCTTGCAACAACTGGAGAAAGCCCTCGCACAGAAACGAAGACCCAACACAGCCATAAATAAATAAATAAATAGATAGATAAAAAATTAAAAAAAAAATGTTAAAGATTCTGTCCTTGGTGTTCTGTAGTTTCACTACAGTACATCTAGGAGTGGTTGTGCTTTTCTCTATCCTCAATGAGTTTCTTCAGGTAGAGGATTCATATTTGTCTCTCATTCTGGAAAACTCTGTCTTCATATCGTCCATAATTGTGTGACTTATTCTATTTTAACCTGCAGGAACTCCTATTAGACCTTCTCATTCTCTCCTATATCTTCTCTTCCATAGTTCCCATTTATACCTCTGTGTGCTGCAATCCAGTTGATTAGTTGTTTCTCCAGGGCTCTGGGCTCTCACCAGTCTGGGCCAATCTTCATGGTAATTTGTCAGCATGTGGTCCTTCCACATGCTAATATGAATTCAGGCTGCACACACCTGTCTGTGGCCCAAGCTTGGGGATTTCTCATAAATGCCTTTTGTCTAACTTTCTTGCTGCTGCCCCAGGATGGTTGGCACGGACCTTCTACTCTACACCCCTTCCAGGCTCCAGCTCTCTATCTAGGAGAATTCACCCCAGCAATCCTGCACCTCATAAGGTCTAACGCTGCATCTTCTATCCTTATCTGAAATGAAAAAGCTCAGTGCTCCTGTCCCTGCATTTTGTCCATAACCCTGGGATGCTGTGTTGGCATCAACTGTAACCACTCTGGCTTCCCTTTCTTTCTTGTGCCTCAATATCTTCCCTCCTTCCTCCTTCCCTACCATCTTTCTCTCTTCCCTTGTTCCATTTCCTGAAAATCCAGCTACTTAACATAAAAAAATTTTTTTTTTCTATTTCGGCCAACCTTCGTCAGTATGGTCAGCTCAAGTCTGCTGTGTTGCCAGAAGTCTCCCGTACTCATTCTTCTTCTTTCTTTTTGTGCCGCGCAGCTTGGGGGATTCTCAGTTCCCTAACCAGGGATCCAGGGATTGAACCCCAGCCAGGGCAGTGAAGGCGCCAAATCCTAACCTCTAGACCAGCAAGGAACACCCACACTTACTCATTCTTAAAAATATGTATTTTTTAGAATAGCTTTAGGTTCACAGCACAGTTTGCAGAGGGTAAAGATTTCCCGTATACGTACAGCCTCCCCCATTATCAACATCCCCCACAAGAATGGTACATGTGTTACAATTAGTGAACCTACATCAACTTATCATAATCACCTAAAGTCCCAGTTTACATCAGGGTTCATGCTTAGTGTTTCACAGTCTATGGGTTTACACAAATATATAATGACATGTATCCACCAATACAATATCATACAGAATAGTTTCCTTGCCCTAAAAATCCTCTGTGCTCTGCCCACTCATCCCTCCTCTCCCCTAACCCCTGACCCTTTCACTGTCTCTATAGTTTTTACCTTTTCCAGAATGTTATATAGTTGGAATCATACAGTATGTAACCTTTTCAGATTGGCTTCTTTCACTCAGTAATATGCATTTACGTTTCCTGCAGGTCTTTCCAATAGCTTGATAGCTCATTGCTTTTTAGCACTGAATAAGATTCCATTGTCTTGTCGTACCATAGTTTATCTATTCACCTACTGATGGACACCTGGGTTGCTTACAAGTTTTGGCAATTATGGATAAAGCTGCTTTAAACATTCATGTGTAGGTTTCTGTGTGGACAAAAGTTGTAAACTCATTTGGGCAAATACCAAGCAGTGTGACCGCTTGATCATATGATAAGAATATGTTTAGTTTTGTAAGAAACTACCAAACTGTCTTCCAAAGCGGCTATACTATTTCACATTCCCTCAGGCAACGATGAGTTCATGTTGTTCCACATCCTCACCAGCATTTGGTGTTGTCAGTGTTTTGGATTTTGGCTATTCTAATAGGTGTGCAGTGGTATCTCATTTTAATTTGTAATTCTCTAATGACATATGCTGTGGAGCATCAACACATGATGTTTGAGCCCTGGTCCGGGAAGATCCCACATGCCACAGAGCAACTAAGCCTGTGCGCCACAACTACTGAGCCTGCGCTCTGGAGCCCACGTGCCACAACCACTGAAGCCCGCGCGCCTAGAGCCCGTGCTCCGCAACAAGAGAAGCCACCGCAATGAGAAGCCCGTGCACCGCGACGAAGAGTAGCCCCCGCTCGCCGCCAACTAGAGAAAGCCCGCGCAGCAACAAAGACCCAATGCAGCCAGTAAATAAATAAATAAAATTTTTTAAAAAAGAAATTTTTTTTAATTTTAAAAAATTAAAAAAAAAGAAATTGGGTTCTTTCTAGAATGAGTTCAAGAAGCACTGCACCATTTAAGATGGAGTTTCTAAATAAATAGAAAAGGACGTAGTGGTGAGGCAGGCAGCCAGGGTGCTTTGGGAAGGTATTTTTAAAGGTTACATACACGCCATGAGGTACATGCAAAGAAGGGCAAGCATTAGGAAAAGGTGAGAAGGGAGGGCCACCCTTAGGAGCTGGGTCTCACTTAGGCTAACAGAAATTGTCTGATGCGAAAAGAGATTTTTGAAAACAAGACAAAACACACACACACACACACACACACACAGAGTTGCCTCATTTGTCCCAGAAGTAAGACTGTTAGCGTCTTTTCCAAGAAATCTTACTGCCAGATCTCAGTGAAATTACCTGGGTACTAATACTGGAGCTGCATCCAGCATGCCTAGTAACAAATTAATAATTTTAACAAGTGTTACAGCTCTACAAAGGAAAAGAACTATATCAGTATCATATGTCAATGACATTATTTCAAACACAACTACACATTTATACAAATTTGTTTTTATTTATCTCCCACCCCATGACCCAGTCATTTCACATTAAGACTGAAAAAACAAGACAAGAAAACCGGAATAAAAAGTGAAATTTTTGTATTATATTCAAGTATTTGTCTTTTCTGATTATATAAGAGAAAATGAGTATTAGGAAATCTAACTTCAAAAGAGAAATTCAAAATGCTTCCAAAGAGAATCAGAGACTGTTAAGCCAAAAACCAGTGATCCAATGTGTCTGACTCCATGGTGTTTAAATCCCAGGTCTCAGCCTTCCTCTGTCCCTCACTCCAAATGGAACCAAAGCGCACTTGAGACCACTGACACCCAGAGCCGCTCAGCCTCTGCGAACGCAATGCTTGCTCAGTTTTCTTCTAAAGATTTTTAAGCTGAAGTTTCTCTTCTCACACACTGTCATATAAAATAGGGATTTCTGCTTCACCCCCTCCCTGCCATCATACCAAAAAATAAATAAATGCAAATGTGAAAAGATTAAATGTAACTGTCTTTTAAAACCCAGGTAAAGCAAGATATGACTGAATTAGCCCTGAAGGGACTGGAAATTTTTTAAACGGGGAAAAATAAACACACAAAAACAGTGCTTCCCCAAAACACTGAAACCCACAGACACAGTGACAACTTTCTAAACTGAAACGTCTGGACTTTGGAAGGAGTGTCATGTTTCCCAAAGCCAACTTCTAGAAATCGTAACATGGATTCAGAAAAACTCCTAACAAAATGAGCCAACAGCCGGGAAGAGGGTATTGAGCAAGGGAAATGAGTGATTCAATTTGCAAACATATCAACAGAAAAGAAGGTGACACACTGGGGAGAAAGGGTCAAGAAAAGCTCATGCCCCATTATGAACCTTCCAAGCTGCTGAATTTCACAGGTTCTGATGCTTAATTTTTAAAAAACTGAAACTTACTAAAGATCAGTAACCGGAGCAAAGCTGTCTTTGTGCCTGAGTGTGTGTGTATGCGGCGGGGAGGGAGGTAGGAAGAAATCAACATGGCACGCTATAAAGCAACTGAAATATACAGAAAAAACTGCATTTGGCCTCTCTTAGGAGGCCAAGGAATAGCTAAACACCTCTTTCAAAGCCAGCTCAAGTCACGTGTCATCAACTCAATCCCTAGAGAAGATTAGGTAAGCAAGGGCCTGACTATCCCACCAGCTGGTTTTACTACATGCCTTTCACATTTTCCAGCAATAGGCATATCTTGAAAAACCTTGCCTTCTTACCTTTCCCAGTTGCCCAAATAAAGTAGCTCTCTACTTTAAGAAACTTGCAAAGACTTCATTCATTATCACCTCTGGCACCAGAAATGGGAACTGTTTATTAGTAAACAGAGTTTGTAAGTGCAGTCGCTACTTCTGCGGGTTTCTACAGCTCAAGTTGGCTTTGGAGGCTCCTAAAGGGTCCCCATCTACGCAGTAGCAGACTACCCCCATGTGCTCTACAAAGGCAACGAGACAATTTCTAGCTGATCCTTAGGGTGGAACCTGCTTCTTGGTGATATCAGGTTTAAAAGAGAAAAGAAAAAAAAGATACCTTATTCTACTGGGTTGGTGAAAGGGAAAACACCAACACAAAACCCCTTTCAGTCACTGTTAATCCGGCACAGCTGAGTTCACAGCTGAGTTCAGAAGTCTGATTGCTCTGACCAGCCCATGTCCTGATTGTCCAGTCACAGGAAGAACAGATTCTCACACAGCTGGATGGCTGGTTCATGATGCAAGATTTGTCCTGACAGAAAAGCTAGCTTGTGGGCATACTTGCAAGGAGCTGGAACTCTAATGGTACCAGGCCAATTCCAGTACATGTGGCACAGTTTGAAAGTCAACCTGTAGGCCAAGAAGAAAACATGATCCTTTTCACTTTCCATCTTCAATTTGGAGCACATTATGTACTTCTGGGTGTGTGACACAGCATACTTACCAGCAAACTGGGGGACTGAGGAATATATGATGCAACTTTTGGGAATCATTATTTTTAAGTGGAATTGTATCTATTTCCACTATTTGTAAGTCAAGAGGGCATGGGGAAATTCCCACTTTAGGTGCTCCTCTTTTTATATCAAAACAAGGAAAACAGCAAGGAGAACATGTTTTTGTTTCTGGTTTTTTTTTTTGCCTCAAGAAAAAGCTGCAGAAAGGTAAGTACCCCAGCAAAGTATTTATATAATCTGAGCACAAGAGCAATGCATCTCAAACCTGGCTGTGTGTCATGATCATTAGAAGCAGTTTTTAAAAATGCGAATGCCTCAGAATGCTTGGAGTTCATGAAGCCTGGGTGTATTTTTTGAAAGGTCTCCAAGTAATTTTAGTGTACAACAAGGATTATCAGTCGCACCTCAAAAAGATACCATTATCATGAAAGACAAGAAGAAACTCAAGGGGTAAATATTCCTGGCAGTGGGCAGTATTTGTCTTTTCTGATTATATAAGAGAAAATGAGTATTAGGAAATCCAACTTCAAAAGATAAATTCAAAATGCTTCCAAAGAGAATCAGAAAATTATTAAGCCAAAAACCAGTGATCCAGTTTGTTTAATTCAGTGGTTTTAAAATTCCAGGTCTTAGCCTTAGCTCACTGGCCAGAATTATTTACAAGTGAGGAGGAGGTTACTGGTCAGCTCACCTCTGCATATGATCAGGGCTCAGGTGTGCAGTGTTGAGAACACAAACATAATGGGTAGGAATGCCACAACCCTGTCGTACATGATGGGCAAGAAGGTAGAAGTCCACCCTAGAAAGGAAAAAGTACAAAGTAATGGTAGAGTTGGATTTGGCCAGAGCTGGAAAAGATCTTGGAGATCATTCTAGCTCCTTCACCTAAGGCTCAGAGAGGTCAAATGACTGGATCAAGGACATACAAGGACCAAACTAGGCTGAGAATTCAGGTCTCCTGACTCAACAGGCTATTTAAGAATGGTGGTAGAAATGACATCTGTGTGCAGACGGTTAAGCATGCATAGTCTTAGGAAAAGACTGTATGTTCAATATTTTATACTTAAGAGGTAAAAGCTTCATTGTTGGTTTGTGTGTTTTTAAATAGTTTTTAAAATTTTACTTTTTAACAGTAAAATCTCTGATTCCATTCCACATCTCTCTAGGCAACCTCCCCATTCCAATACTCAGGGAACAGATAACTTCTCCAACCTATTCTTGTTGAAATAACTGTGTCTCGCCCACTTACCACTCACAGCTTGTTATTGTATGATCTACCACAGTCCCCGGGGAGGGAGTCACAAAGTGCTCAGTAGAAGACCGGTACACATTGGTGATGATTTTCTTCTGAACTACAAATACCACCATCTTGGGATGATAATTCTCAAAAGCTTCAAAACACTTCTGTAGCTGAGGAATCTCATAGCTGGCAATTGTCTTTAGTTGGCCATCAGACACTCCATCACGGTACACCACAATCTTCTCTGGGAGACAGTGGTTCACCTGAAACAACACCCTGCTGAGGTGAACTGTGTGGCCCTGGGGCTAATGACCACAGGCAGAGAAACGCTCACTCAGCAAACAACCTGGAGACACGGCAGTAGGTCCCTTTGACAGCTGGGCCCAAAGCCATCATGTTGGAAGGGCAGGGAGAAGCAGCTTCTAGTCATTTCTAGACTTCCTCAGGGTAGTAAAACAGGTCTGGTACACCAAAGGTGTTATAAAGTATGAAACCAAATAAGCAAGCTCTGAGTCATATATATACGGCTTATAATGAAACGGTGTGAAAAAAAGTTAAAAGGAAGGAAAATTACGGGCTGAATCAATCTTCCTACTACTTGGATTTAACACTAACTACTGTCTAGGCAAAAAACAAGGTGAACTGCTGCAGAAATTCTAACATATAACTGCACATCCCACAGATCCACCATCCTCACGTTTCTGTGTATTAGCAACATCCAAAGTTGCTGACAAATGAAAGGGGATCTTTTACTAAATATTATCCTACCATCAGGTATAGTGTGAAACATTCTTAATATAACTAAGTAAATAGCAGTCCTGGTAAATTGTCCATGGATCCAAATCAAATTAAATGCTGGCTTGAATCAGTTTTTTGTTTTTTTGTTTTTTGGGGTTTTAAAAATTATTTATTTATTTATTTATGGCTGTGCTGGGTCTTCGTTTCTGTGTGAGGGCTTTCTCTAGTTGCGGCAAGTGGGGGCCACTCGTCATCGCGGTGCGCGGGCCTCTCGCTATCGCCGCCTCTCCTGTTGCTGAGCACAGGCTCCAGACGCGCAGGCTCAGTAGTTGTGGCTCACGGGCCCAGCTGCTCCACGGCATGAGGGATCTTCCCAGACCAGGGCTCGAACCCATGTCCCCTGCATTGGCAGGCGGATTCTCAACCACTGCGCCACCAGGGAAACCCCTTGAATCAGTTTTGAAAAATAATTTTTTCCCCATTTAGAGAATATAATTATGTTCTAGTTGTATGTGACTTCAATAATTTTAAAAAATAAGCTGTTTCATTTTAAACTAGAAGTTTTCTTTAAAGTGCTCTGGTTTAGGGACTTCCCTGGCGGTCCAGTGGTTAGGACTCCATGCTTCCACTGCAGGGGGCACGGGTTCGATCCCTGGTTGGTGAACTAAGATCCCACATGCCATGTGGCATGGCCAAAGAAATACATAAATAAATAAAGTGCTTTGGTTTAATTCAGTTAGTGACAGTTTGATTCTGATTTTGGTTCATCCTAGGTTTTTGTTCACAATTCCCCTCAAAACCCTAACTTATCATTGAATTAGATAGGCTTATACTACATATTCTTTATAGGTTACTCTACATGAAAATTTAAGTTTCATTTCAAAGAACCCTTTTTAATAATAAATAATCACCTAGCATCTTTTTGGAGTTTAAGTTTAAAATTCAAATATTTTATAAATGTCCCTTTTTTCTGAGACCCCGCAAGTACTGTATTTACAAACATGTGTGATTCACCTTCACATTCCAAGATTGGAATTATTCCCCCAGTTGTACTTTTTTGTTTTTATGTTGTTTTTGGCTGTCTAGCATCTATTCCACCTCTTTTTGGTAAGAGCATTTTAAGTGTCCTCCTGCCTCCAACAGGATACATTGGAATTCGTGTGATTATTAATCAAGGTACCTTCCCCTAATCCAGGGCTTCTCAACCTCAACACTACTGACATGTAGGGCCAGTGAATTCTTTTTACTGGGGGCTGACACTAGAGGATGTTTAGCAGCATTCCTGGCCTCTACCCACTAGATACCAGTAGCAATCTCTCTCAGTTATAAAATGTCTCCAGGCTGCCCACTGGGGGAACAAAACTGCCCCAGCAGAACACTCCTCCCTCACTCTGACTCTTTGACAGAGAGTAAGAAACACCTGGAGATTTTCCCTTTGTGGTGGTGCTTCTTCAGGATCCCTGCTTCTGGAACCCTATCCATTTCCCGCCTTGACGCTCAACCTTCCCACGAATCCTCTGAGACTCTCCATGATCTTACCAATTAATCCCCATTTTGCTAAGGTTAGCACATTTCTGTGACTTCCCAAAGACCCCTAACTGATACATTGTGTAAAAGGGTGGGTAACAAAGGCACTTGGATCTGGAAGAAAACCTGATTTCACAGATGAGGAAACAGAGAAGAATTACACTGGATCTGGGGTCAGGAGACCTGGGACTGAGTCTGAATGTGCTGCTCCTCAGCTATGCTCTTGAAGACTCAGTTTCCTCACTTGAAAAATGGATGTAAATAAATGACCACCTTACTTTTCTTCTTCTCAGGGTTAAGAGGGATAAAGTGTGTGTATATGTATATAATTTTTTTAAGCTACACACAAAAGTTGAGAACAAACTAGATCAAGGAAATACAGATATTCTGAAGCACAGGGAAGGGATCTAACAAGATCAATGGAGTGAGAAATAGAATCAAATTCGTCTGAAGTATTCACTGATATTACCTCTTTCTTTAAAATCTGTTAACCAACTACTGAGTGTGAGACATTATACTTGGCCCTATGTAAGATTCCAGTAGAAGTGAAAGGCATGATTCCTGTTATTAAGGAGCTTTCAAATCTAATAATAACAGTCAACAATGGAAACTTTTCTAGGTCATCTAGTCCATTCTCCTCATTTCATAAATGATAAGACTATGATGTAGGGGGGTCAAAATATGAGACAAATCACAATACTGAAACATAAACATTAAATATACATTATTAAATCACTTCAGTACTAGGGTAAATACATGAAACAATAAATTAATGAAAGCAGGACTGTGCTTGTTGGCTTGCTATCCCTAGCACTGAATACAACGGTGAGGGTCAAGTAGAAAATAAGTATCTGCTGGAAGTTTGAGATGTTCTTTTATGTGTGATTCCATTCATTCACTGAACAAACACTTAATGCCCACTAGATATGAGCCACTGTGCTAGTCTCAGAAAATTTAAAAATTATCTTGATACCTTCCAAATATTAGTGGAACTCAAATTAACATTGGGGAGACAGACACAAAGTAAATACTCTCAATACATTACAAATAACATAACAAAGAATATAAATAAAATGCTATGGGAACAGAGAAGTATAAGACATTTGTTCTCTAGAGGAAAAAGTGAATATTATGCCTCAGTGAAAGAACTAGCAGACAATTCAGTCAGCAAGAAGGGTAAAGGATTCCAGGTAGCACTGCAATGTACTGAATACTACAACATGGGTGAACTCTGAAGACATTATGCTAAGTGAAATAAACCAGTCACAAAAAGACAAATACAGTATGATTCCACGTGTATGAGATACTCAGGGTAGTCAAAATCAGAGACAGGAAGTAGAAGGGTGGTGGCAACGGGCTAGGGGGAGGGGAGCATGGGGAATTACTGTTTTAAGGGGACAGAGTTTCAGTTTTACAAGATAAAAAAAAGAGTTATGGAGATGGATGATGATGATGACTGCCCAACATTTTGAATGTATTTAATACCACTGAAATGTTATACTTAAAAATGGTTAAGATGGTAAATTTTATGTTATGTGTATTTTACTCAATTAAAAAAATTGGGGGAAAAAAAGAGGGAAGAGGCCAGGCAAGCTACTAGAAATGGCAGGTGCAGAAAGGGCAGGCTGAAGTCTGGAAGAGTCCCCAAATAATCACTTGCTCAAGATAACTCTCCACCATAAGATCCTCCCAATTGTGCCAAGAAAAGGGAAGTGAAGGTGGAACTGAAAAGCAGAAAGAACCTATACTCTCACACATTGTAAACTGGCTGCCTGAAACTTCTGATTCCAAAGGCAATACCGTGGCCCACTCCCTTCTGTCTCCAGGGTCGAACACTAGTCAGACCAGTCCAGCAATATGAAGTCAGAGCCAGAGCCAGAGCCAGAGCCAGAGCCACAGGAGAAGCAAAAGGGGCTGAATTAACTACAGCTGAGTTTAATCTTCTCAAAGCTCAGGCCAAATAACAGATGAACTCAACATTAAGTGATTACTAATCATGAGAGCTAAAGCTAAGGCAAGTGTCAAGAACGTAGCTTGGTTTTGATTTTCACACGAGTGGAAGGCAACACTGGCACTCAGACTCACATGTTAGGTTTCAGTGGCCCATGAGACATCCAAGTACTAGAGGGGCCACGCAGGCAGCTGAAGATGTGGTCTAGGAGCTCAGATGAAGGGTATGGGCCAGAGAGTGATCCTCAATGTGTGCTCTGGGCTCCAGTGCTTCCCCTTAGATGTTTTAGGGAGTCCACAGAGTCAAAACTAATTTCACAATACTACTACTACATTACTTGCCATTTTCACTCTAATTAGCTCATAAATATCCAGTAGAATTTTCCAGAAAGTAAATGATGTGTGACACTGCAATAAGTTAAATGTAGGATATTCACTTGCCTTTTACTAACCCAAACATTAAAGCCATTCGCCAAAATGTAAAACATCACCGAACATTTTGAAAGTAATCTTTAATTTAAAATGTTATTTATGGGACTTCCCTGGTGGCACAGTGGTTAAGAACCCGCCTGCCAATGCAGAGAACATGGGTTCGAGCCATGGTCTGGGAAGATCCCACATGCTGCGGAGCAACTAAGCCAGTGCACCACAGCTACTGAGCCTGCGCTCTAGAGCCCGCGAGCCACAACTACTGAGCTCACGTGCCACAACAACTGAAGCCCATGCGCCTAGAGCCCATGCTCTGCAACAAGAGAAGCCACTGCAATGAGAAGCCCGCACACTGCAATGAGAAGCCCGCACACCGCAACGAGAAGCCCACGCACCACAACGAAGAGTAGCCTCCCACTCGCCGCAACTAGAGAAAGCCCGCGCACAGCACTGAAGACCCAACAGAGCCATAAATAAATAAATAAATAAATAAATTACAATAAAAAATAAAAAATAAAATAAAATGTTATTTGTTATTAACTATATTGAGCTTATTAAAGTAAATTAAAAAACATTAAAAAGTTCTGTTTTAACTTCTAATACGGTAATTATTGATGTATACCTATACAAACAAAAAACTCAATAATATTTAAGAAGGTAAAGATTTCCTTAGACCAAAAAATTTGAGAACTGCTGGACTAGAAATATAAATCTAAATACAGATATTAAATAAAACCACAGATGAGATTAAGCTTGCCAGCAAGGCTTCAGGTGGTGGACCAGGATTTCTAAGAAACCCTGCCACTGAGGACAACTGGAAAAGCTGGACAAAATATAAAAACATCTACCTGAAGGCAGCATCAGAGGAAGGATGGGGGCCCAGAGAAATAAGCCAGCCTTCTGAACCTGTTTTTCCCCCGGCAGCATGTGTTGATTTTGCTGATTCCACAAGGGTAGGTAAGCTAGACGGATGTTTGGGAGTGGTGCTTTTTTTTAAATCACAGCTTTATTGAGCTATAATTTGCTATACCATAAAAGACACTCTCTTAAGGTATAAAAGTCAAAAGTTTTACATTTATCGAATTTTGCAACCATCACCGCTATCTAATTTTAGCACATATACATCACCCCAAAAGGTAATCTCACACCCATTAGCAGTCATTTCCCATCGCCCCCCCAACCCCAACTCCTGGAACACACTAACATACTTTGTTTCTTTGGATTAGCCTATTTTGGACAAACAGAATCATGTAATATGTGGTCTTTTGTGACTAAGTATTTCACTGAGCATGATGTTTTCACAGTTCACCCATGTTGTATCAGTCCTTCATTCCCTTATGTTGCCAAATGACATTACATTACAGGCTGTATCACATTTGTCCATTCATCGATCGTATGGGTTATTTCCAGTTTTGGCTATTATGAATAATACTGCTATGAACATTCATATACACATTTTGTGTGGACATATGTTTTCAATTCTCTTGGTTTATTATACCCAGGAGTAGAATTGCTGGGTCATATGGTAACTCTATGTTTAACATCCTAACGAAATACCAAGCTGTTTTTCAAAGAAGCTCTACCATTTTACATTCCCACCAGCAATGTATGAGGGTTCCAATTTCTCCACATCCTTGACAACACTCTTATTATCTTTTTCATTTTAGCCATCCTAGTGTGTGTGAGGTGGTATCTCATTGTGTGTGCATGCTTTTAAATAGAGACTTTATTTTTCAGACGAGTTTTAAGTTTACAAAAAACTTGAGGCCATAGTACAGAGTTCCTATATACACCTTCCCCACCAACCATACACATAGTTTCCCCTATTGTTACCATATTACATTAGGGTGGTGCATTTGTTACAACTGATAAATATTGATATATTATTAACTAAAGTCCACAGTTTATATTCGCATTCACTCTCTTGTATATTCTATAGGCTTTAAGAAATGCATGTCATTTATCTACCATTATAGTAATTTTACAGCCCTAAAAACCCCCTGTGCTCCCTATTTATACTTCCCTTCCTCACCCTCCCAAACCTCTGGCAATCACTGATCTTTTTACTGTGTCCATAGTTTTGTGTCTTTTCCTGAATGTCCTATAGTTGGAATCATATAGTACGTAGCCTTTTCAGATTGGCTTTTTCCACTTAGTTACATGCATTTAAGATTCCTCCATATCTTCCCATGGCTCGATAGCTCATTTCTGTTTACTGCTGAGTATTTAATTGTCTGGATGTACCACAGATTATCTGTCCATTCACCTACTGAAGAACATCTTCGTTGCTTCCAGTTTGGGCAATTATAAATAAAGCTGCTATAAAAATCTTTGTGCAGGTTTTTGTGTGGACATATGTTTTCAACTCATTTGGGTAAATACTAAGGAGTGTGATTGCTGAATTGTATGGTAAGAGTATGTTTAGTTTTGTAAGAAACTACCAAACTGCCTTCCAAAGTGGCTGTACCATTTCACATTCCCTCAGGCAATGATGAGAGTTCCCATTGCTCCACATCCTCACTAGCATTTGGTGTTGTCAGTGTTTTAGATTTTGGCCATTCTAATAGATGTGTAGTGGTATCTTGTTGTTTTAATTTGCCATTCCCTAATGTTATATTGAGTATCTTTTCATATGCTTATTTGCCATCTGTATATCTTCTTTGGTGAGAAGTCTGTTCAAGTCTTTTGCCCATCTTTTAATTAGGTTGTTTTCTTATTGAGATTTTAAGAGTTCTTTGTATATTTTAGATAACAGTATTTTATCAGATACGTGTTTTGCAAATATTTTCTCCCAGTCTGTAGCTTATTTTCATTCTCTTAGTGTCTCTCACAGAAGTTTCACAGAAGTTTTTTTTTTTTTAAATTAAGTCCTGTTTATCAGTTCTTTCTTTCATGGACAGTGCTTTGGTATCAAAAAGTCATCACCAAACCCAAGGTCACCAAGATTTTCTCTGTTATCTTCTATACCTTTTACACTTTTGCATTTTAAAGGTAAGTTTGTGATAATTTTGAGTTAATTTTTGTGAAAGGTATATGGTCTGGGTATAGTTTTCATTTCTGTTTTGTTTGCATGTGAATGGGCAGCTGTTCCAGCACCATTTGTTGAAAAGATTCTCCTTTTCCAGTGAAGTGGCCCATGATCTTTTATCAAAGATCACTGGAATCTATTTGTATAGGTCTACTTCTGGGCTCTCAATTCTGTTTCCTTGACATGTCTATTTTTCTTTTTGTCAATACCACACCACCTATATTACTGTAGCTTCATAGTAACTCTTTGAGTAACAGAAGTCCTCTGATTTGGTTCTTCTTAAGTACTGTGTTGGCTACCCTGTCTTTTACCTTTCTATTTAAACTTTACAATCTGTTTGTAAATATCTGCAAAGTAACTTGCTGGGATTTTGACTAGGGCTACAGTGAATCGATAGATCAAATTGGGAAGAACTGACATCTTAACAATATTGAGTCCTCCTATCAATGAACATGGGATATCTCTCTATTTATTTAGATATTTGATATTTTTCATTAGAGTTTCAGAGTTTTCTTCATGTAAATCTTATATAAACTTTGTTAGACTTATATCTAATGTTTCATTTTTTGGTGCTAATACAAATGGTATTGTTTTTAATTTCAAATTCCAATTGTTCATTGCTGATATATAGAAAAGGAATTGATTTTGTGGGTTTTTTCAGCAATTTAATTTTGTATATTTATTTTGTATCCTGCAACCTTGTAATTCCAGCAGAGTTTTTTTGTTGTTGATTTCTTGAGATGTATACATAGACATCATGCTACCCGCAAAGTTTTTTTTCCTCCTTTTCGACTGTATAACTTTTACTTCCTTTTGTCTTTTTGCATTAGCTAGGACTTCCAGTATGATGCTGAATAGGAGTGATGAGAGAAGAAATAACTGTCTTGTTCTTGATCTTAGGGGAAAAGTATCTAGTTTCTCACAATTAAGTACAAGGTTAGCTGCAGGATTTTTGTAGATGTTCTGTATTAAGTTTATGAAGTTCCCCTTATACTCCTAGCCTGCTGGGAGGTTTGTTGTTGTTTTTTGTTTGCTTGTTTTTTTTTTGTTTTTTTAGTCACGAATGGGAGTTGACTTTTGTCAAATGCTTTTTCTGCATCTATTGACGTGATAGGATTTTTCTTCTTTAGCCTACTGATGTGACAGACCACACTGATTGATTTTCAAATGCTGAACCAGCCCTGTATAACTGGAATACAAACCACTTGGTAGTTGTATCCTTTTTAAGGGTTGCTGTAATAACCACAAACTGGGTTGCTTAGAACAACAGAAATATATTCTCTCACAGTTCTGGAGGGCAGAAGTCCAGAACTGTGGTATCAGCAGGTCCACATGCTTCCTCCAAAGGCCCTAGGAAAGAATACTTCCTTGCCTATTCTAGCTTCTGGTGGTTTCTGGCAATCCTTAGTGTTTCTTGGCTTGTAGATACATCACTCCCATCTCTGCTTCCACCTTTCCAGTGCCTTCTCCTGTGTGTCTGTGTCTCTGCTCCTTCACATGACCTTCTATGACTCTGACCAAACTTCCCTCTTCTTATAAGAATACGTCATTGGCTTAGGGCCCACCCTAATCCAGTCTAACCTCATCTTAACCTGACTGAATCTGCAAAGACCCTATTTCCAGATGACGTCACATTCACAGGATCCAGGTGGACATGAACTTGGAGAAGCAGTATTCAACTCAGAACAGTTACGGTGTATAATTCTTTTTATGCATTGTTAGATTTGCTTTACTAATATTTTGTTGAAGATCTTTGCATCTATAATCATGAGAAATATTGATCTGTAGCTTCCTTTATTGTAATGCCTTTATCTGGTTTTCATGTGAAGTGGTACCTCATTGTGATTTTGATTTCCACTTCCCTAATGACTAATGATTTAACCTCTCTTCATGTGCTTCTCATCTATTTGTATATGCTCTTTGGAGAAATGTCTATTCAAATGTTTGCCTGTTTTTATGCTGGGTTATTTGTCTCTTTGTTTTTCAGTTGTATATTCTGGAAACTATACCTGTACTAGATATATCAGATGAATGATTCTGTCCCATTCCATGGGTTGTCTTTTCACTTTCTTGCACTTTGAAGCACAAAATATTTTAAATTTGATGAAGTCTGATTTTTGTTTTTCTTTACTTGCTTTTTGCTTTCAGTATCATATCTAATAAACTGTTGTCTGTTAAATGGTCACAAAGACATAAAACTATGCCATCATCTAGAGTTTTATAGTTTTAGTTCCTACATTTAGGTCTTTGATCCATTTGGAGTTATTTTTTATATATTGTGTGAGGCAAGGATCCAACTTCATTCTTTTGCATGTGGATATCCAGTACTCCCTGCGCCATTTCCTGAAAAGACTATGCTTTCTTACCGCTGAATGTCACCCTTGCAGAAATCAGTTTACCATAAGCACACAGGTTTACTTCTGGACTCTCAACTGATTTCTACATCTCTTTCCATTTCAGTACCAGACTGTCTTGTTTATTCTAGCTTTGTAGTAAGTTTTGAATTCAGAAAGTATGAGTCCTTCAATTTTCTTCTTTTTCAAAATTGTTTTGCCTATTCTGGAATTTTTTACATTTCCATATGAATTTGAAAATCAATTTGTCCATTTCTACAAAAAAAGAATGTTAGACTTTTGATATGTATTTCCTTGAATCTGTAGATTAATTTAAGGAGTACTACCATCTTAACAATATTAAGTCTTGAATATGGGTTGTCTTTCCTTTTGTTTAGGTCTTCTTCAATTCTTTCAACAATGTTCTGCAGTGTTCAGAGTATTTTTTGCACTTCTTTTGTTAAACATTTTCCTACACAGTTCTCTTTTATGCTGTTATAAATGGAATTATTTTAATTTCATTTCTGGATTGATCATTGCTAGTATAAAGAAATAGTTGATTATTGTACAGCAGTCTTGTATCCTCAACCTTGCTGAACTCTTTTACTAGCTACAATAGTGTGTGTGTATTCTTTAGGGTTTTCTATATGTAAGATAATGTCAAATAGAAACAGACATAGTTTAACTTCTTCCTTTCCAGTCTGGATGTCTTCTGCAGTTTTCTTGTGATATTTTTGTTTAGCTTTAGTATCAAGGTAATATTGGCCTTATGGTATGAACTGGGAAGTGTTCCCTCCTTTCCTATTTTTTGGAAGAGTTTGTGAAAGAGTATTAATTCTTTAAATATTCTGTATAACTAAAAAGTTTTGATAGTTTGTGCCTTTCTTGGAGTTTGTCCATTTCACTTAGGTTATCTAATTTCTTGGCATACAGCCGTTCATAGTATTTTCTCAAAATCCTTTTTTTATTTCTGTAAGGTCAGTAGTGATGTCTTTTTCATTCCAGATTTTAGTATCTGATCTTCTCTTTTTCATGGGTGGTCTAGCTAAAGGCTTATCAATTCTGTTGATCTTTTCAAATAATCAATTTTTGGTTTATTGATTTTCTCTGTTGTTTTTCAACTTTCCATTTCATTTCTCTATGCTATAATCTCTATCAATTCCTTCTTTCTTGCTTTGAGTTTAGTTTGCTCTTCTTTTTCTAGTTTCTTAAGGTGGAACTTGGGCTGTTTGGAGATTTTTCTTCTTTTTTATTATAGGTGTTTACAGCTATAAATTTTCCTTCTAAGCACTTCTTTACATACATCCACAAGTTTTGGTATGTTTTGTTTTTATTTTCATTTATCTCAAAGCGTTTTCTAATTTCCCTTTTGATTTCTTCTTTGACCTCTTGGTTACTTGGGAGTATTGTTTAATTTCCATATAGTTGTGACTTTCCCAAATGTCTCACATATTAAATTCTAATTTCATTCTATTGTGGTTTCAGAACACATTTTGCATGATTTTAAACCTTTAAGATGGACTGAGTCTTGTTTTATAACCTGACATATGTTCTATCATGGAGAACGTGCCACACACATTTGAGAAGAATGTATGTTCTGTTGTTGTGTGTTCTGTAGATGTCTGTTAGGCTGAGTTGGATCACAGAGTTGTTCAAGTATTTTATTTCCTTGTTGATCTTATTTCTAACTGTTCTATCCATTATTGAAAATGAAGTTTTGAAATCTCCATCTATTACTGTAGAATTGTCTATTTCTTTCACTTACGTTAGTTTTTGTTTCATATATTTTTGGATGTATGTTGTTAGTTTCATATGTTTATATTTTATGACTTCCTCATGGATTGACCCTTTTGCCATTACGAAATGTCCTTTCTTGTCTTTAGTAACAATTGTTATCTTAAAGTCTGTTTTGCCTGTTATTAGTATAGCTACTCCAGCTCTCTTTTGGTTTATCTTGTTCCATTCTCTTACTTTCAACCTCCTGTGTCTTTGAAACTAAAATATGTCTCTTGGAGAAAGCACATCTTCATATTTTCACTTAATCCAAGTCGCTAATCTCTACCTTTGGTGTTTAGTCCATTTACATTTAATGTAATTACGGATACGGTAAGATTTACATCTGCCATTTTACTATTTGTTTTCCACATGCCTTATATCTTTTTTGTCCCTCTATTCTTCCTCAACTGCCTTAATTTGGATTAAATAGACATTTTCTAGTTACCATATTAATTCCCTTGCCGTTCCTTTTCTTTTATTTTTCTGAGTTATTTTCTTAAGTGTTTCACCTGGGGATTACAGTTAACATATTAACTTATAACAATCTCATTTGGTCAGTTAATACAAAATTGTTTTTAAAGATTTAAAAGATTTAAAGATTCTTTTAAAGATTTAAACCACTGGTGGCGCAGTGGTTAAGAATCCGCCTGCCAATGCAGGGGACACGGGTTTGAGCCCTGGTCCGGGAAGATCCCAAATGCCACAGAGCAACTAAGCCTGTGCGCCATAACTACTGAGCCTGCGCTCTAGAGCCCATGAGCCACAACTACTGAGCCTGTGTGCCACAGCTACTGAAGCCCGCGCACCTAGAGCCCGTGCTCCGCAACAAGAGAAGCCACCACGGTGAGAAGCCCATGCACCACAATGAAGAGTAGCCCCCGCTCGCCGCAACTAGAGAAAGCCCCCCACATGCAGCAGTGAAGACCCAATGCAGCCAAAAATAAATATATTTATTTTTTTTAAATGATGATTTATTTTTTATTTATTTATTTAATTTATTTTTGGCTCTGTTGGGTCTTAGATGTGGGCTCTGTCATTGCACCAGTGCGCGGGCTCTTCGTTGTGGTACACGGACTTCTACTTGTGGCGTGCAGGTTTTCTCTTCTCTAGTTGTGGCACACAGGCTCCAGGGCACGTGGGCTCTGCAGCTGTGGCACGTGGGTTCCAGAGCACATGGGGTCTGTAGTTTGCGGCATATGGGCTCTAGTTGAGGTGCGTGTGAGCTCAGTAGTTGTGGCAAGTGGGCTTAGCTGCCCTACGGCATGTAGGATCTTAGTTCCCTGACCAGGGATAGAACCTGCGTCCCCTGCATTGTAAGGCAAATTCTTTACCACTGGACCACCACGGAAGTCCCAATACAAAATTAATTTTGGTATTATTCAAAAACTTTGCTCCTATATGGCTCCATTCCCTCCCTTCTCCTTTGTGCCTTTATTGTCATACAAATTATATCTTTATACACTGTATGCACATCCACTTAGATTTATAATTACCACTTTATGCACTTGTCTCTTAAGACACAGACTAGAAGAAAAATTACAAACAAAAATATATTTTTGCTCTCTTTATGTTTACCTCTATAGTTACCTTTCCTGGTGGTACTTACTTCTTCAGGTGGATACAAATTACTGTCTAGTGTCATTTCATTTCTACCTGAAGGACTCCCTTAAGTATTTCTTGCAGGACAGGTCTGCTAGTGACAAATTCCCCTAGTTTTTGTTTATCTGAGAGTCTTACTTTCTCCATTAAAAAAAAAATGAGATGTAAATCACATAAAATTCACTATTTCAAAGAGTATAATTCAGTGGTTTTAGTATACTCACAAAGTTATATACCTATCAACACTACCTAATTCCATAATATTTTCAACACCCCAAAAAGAACCCTATACCCATTAGCAGTTACTCCCTATTCCTGCCAGCATCCTCAGTGCCTGGAAACCAGTAATCTCTTTTCTGTCTCCACAAATTTTCCTATTCTGGATATTTCATAGAAATGGAATAATATAAATATGTGGCTTTTTATGTCTAGCTTCTTTCACTGAGCATAATATTACTGTCAAGGTTTCTCCTTTATTTCTGAACAGCAGCTTTTCTGGATATACAATTCTTATTCAACTTTCTTTTTCCTCCAGCATTTGGAATATGTCATCCCATTGCCTTCTGGCCTCCATGATTTCTGATGAGAAGTCAGCTCTTAATCTTACTGAAGATGCCTTGAACATAATGAGCAGCTTTCTCTTGGTGCTTTCAAGATGCCCTCTTTGTCTTTTAGCAGTCTTACTTGGTTGTGTCTAGGTATGGGTATCTTTGAGTTTTTCCTACTTAGTGTTCGTTAGGCTTCTTGGATGAATTGATTACTTTCTTCATTAATTTTGGAAATTTTTGGCTATTATTGCTTCCAATGTCCTTTGTTCCCAGTTCTCTCTCACTACTCCCCTTCTGGGAATCACATTATGTTTATACTGCTATGGCTGATGGTGTCCCACAGATCTCTGAGCCTCTGTTAATTTTCCTTATTTTTTTCTTTCTTTTCTTCACACTGAATAATCTCAACTGACCTATCTTCAAATTTGCTAGTTATTTCTTCTGCTTAATCCAATCTGATGTTAGGCCCCTCTACTGAAATTTTCATTTATTACATTTTAGAAGCCCAGAATTTCTATATGATTCTTTAAATTTTTAAAAAAATTTATTTATTCAGACATAATCCACACACCATATAATTCATCAATTTAAAGTGTAAAATTCAATGTTTTTTAGTATACCCACAGATATGTACAACCATCACCACAATCGATTTTAGAACATTTTCATCACCTCAACAAGAAGCCCCACCCTCTTAAACTACCACCACTCTACCCACCTCCTATTCTCTCCCCAACTTAGCCCTAAGCAACCACTGACCTACTTTCTGTTTCTGTAAACTTCCCTGTTCTGAACATTTCTTATGAATGGAATCATATAAAATGTGGTCTTTTATGACTGGCTTCTTTCACTTAGCATAACATTTCCAAAGTCCAAGTATTGCTGGCTATTTGTTTCACCTGCTCTACATTCTTTTCCTTTCTTCCTTAAAAAAATTTTTGTTATTTTCTCTTCTCTCATCGTGATTGTTACATAACTCTTTTTTTATTCTTTTAGTGGCTACCCTAGAAATTACAACATAGCTCTTTAGTGTATCAAAGTGTAATATAAATTAGTACTTTCACCTTTTCCTCAACAATTCAAGAAACTAAAGGCATTGGAACTTCATTTACTTCTTCCAGATATATGTGCTATTATTGTCATCAATTTGAAATTTATACACACAAATGAATATATATCCACTCAAAAACATTATATTATTATTTTAGATGGTAGGTATTCATTTAAATTTTTCCCCACACTTGTCACTTTTATTCCTGTATTTATTCCTTTGACCATTTCTAAGTGTTTTCTGGGATAATTTTCCTTGTAGGTGAAAAATGCTCTTTTGTATTTTCCTTCAGTGCAAATCTGCCGGTGACAAGCGTTCTCAATTTTTTATTTGCCACAAAATGTCTTTTTTCACCTTATTAGAAGTTACTTTTAGTGGATATTGGATTCTATGTTGGTAGTTTTTTTCAGCATTTTGTAGCTATTATTATCTTGTGGCTTAAATTGTTTCTTTTGACTAGTTCACTATTAGTCAATTTGTTGTTCCTTGAAGGTAACCTCTTTTATTTTCCTTTGACTTGCCTTAATATGTATATATATATTTGTCTTTACTTTCAACAGTTTTATTATAATGTGCCTAAGTGTACTTTTCTTTTTATATCTTGCTTGGGATTTGTTGGATTTCTCATATCTGTGACTTAATGTCTTCTAACACTTTTGGAATATACTTTACCATTGTTTTTCTGCCCTCTGCTCTCTCTAACCTCCTTCTGGACCACTTATGTGTATAATATATTTTAACTCCATAACTCCCATGTCTGTTGCCTTGTTGTATTTTCTAACCCTCCGTATCTCAGTGCAGTTTGATTATTTTCTTCTTACCTATCTTTCAATTGTCTCTTGAAATTTCCTCAATTAAGTCTAAACTACTGTTGCCCACTGTTATGCACAGAGCTGTGTTTCTCCAAAATTTGTGTTGAAGTCCTAACCTGCCATACCCAAAATGTGACTGTATTTGGAAATAGATATTTAGAGAGGTTATTCAGTTTAAATAAGGTCACTGGGGTGGGCCCTAATCAAATATGACTGGTGTCTTTCTAAGAAGAGGAGACTGGGACATAGACACACATGGAGTAAAGACCATGTGACACAGAGAGAAGACAGCCATCTATAAGACAAGGAGAGAGGCCTCAGGAGAATTCAACCCTGCCAGCACAGCATCCTGATCTTGGACTTCCCATCCCACAGATCTGTGAGGAAATAAATTTTTATTGTTTAAGCCGTTGTTCCGGCAGCCCTAGCAACCTAATACACCCATTCACTAAGTGTTTAATTTTGGTTATCATAATTTTTAGTTCTAGAAATTTCAATTTCCCCCCACAGTTTCCAATTCTTTGCTAAAATTCTTAATGTTGTCTTCCATTTCTCTGAACTTAAGTGTAGCTATTTTAAAATGTGTCTGACTATTCATCTATCTGAATCCTCTGTGTATCTGGATCAATTATCTGTTGACTTTCTTAGTTTTTCAGTCCCTTCATTTTCTCTCTTGTGTTCTTGGTTGTTATTTATTGATTGCTAGATATTGCAGAAAAATCTGATACCCAGGATAATGTTATCTTCCTTCAGAGGGTTTTTATTTGCTTTTGGCAAGTGGGCAGTAAAACTAGCAGTCAGAGTTCACCTGAATCCATATGCAAGGACTAGTATCATTCAGAGTTGATCTACCTATAGCTCTTCTTTACTCCTAGTTTGCAGCTCTTCAGATTCACAGCCCAAATAGTGGGGAGAAGACTCACGACTACCACTGACTTGGGGGCCCTGGCCTCCAGCTTTTGATCCCTAAAGACTTCAAAAGTGCTCCACAGCTTTTCAATGTTTCAGCTGCCTCTTCCAGAATTAGCATATGTCCCTAAAGAAGAAGAACCCAAATGCAGCTCTCATCATCTCTCTGGGTTTCTGTCATTTTGTATCTTCACCTACTTATTCTTCTTTGCTTCATTAACTTCTCAATTAAATTCAAGTAGCCATACATATATATATATGTATGTATACTCATGTGTGTATATGTACATATGTATATACATATATATACATGTATATATTCAAAAATATATACACATATGTGCATACATGTGTGTATAATATACATATATTCCTTTTTAAAAATTGCCAAACATAGCACAGACGTACCTCATTTTATCGTGCTTCACTTTATTGCACTTCGCAGATACTGCATTTTTTTTTACAAATTAAAGTTTTGTGTCACCCTGTGTTGAGCAAGTCTATCAGTGCCATTTTTCCAACACATTATTTTTTAATTAAGACATGCACATTTGTTCATTGCACACTTAACAGACTATAGTATAGCATAAACCCAACATTTATATGCCCTGGGAAACTAAAAAATTTGTGACTCACTTTAGTGCAGTACTAGCTTTACTGTGGTAGTCTGGAACTGGACCCCCAATCTCTCTGAGGTATGCCTGTATTTACAGTATTGTTAATAGAAATTACATGGCGCCTGGAAATTACATGGCGCCTGGAATGATATTGTTCATACGGAGAAGACTCAAGTTTGTTTCTTCCAGGTGTCTGGAGTATTTGCACTATGAGAAACTTGGAAACACTAGCACGCTGGATCATCATATCTGATTCAAAAATTTAAAATAATTCAAAGATGAGCTGTAGTTTGCTTTCAATCACTCTTATTCCTAGAATGTAGCCCTTTGGGGCCCTAACACAAAATGATGGAGGTTTTCTAGTGCAATCTATCCTTAGTGGGTTCTAAACTCTAATCACTGTCCACCTAGAAAAGCACTTGCACTTAACAAAAGCAGACTGTCAAAAGCACTCTTCAAGAAATATTTCTTGAATGAGAAAGTAAGGACCTCCAAAAATCTGTTCAACCATAAAAGCAACAAGCACACTGCACAAATGGTCAAAATCAACTTTTTTGGAACTGTGGAAACTAACCAGAGGCTTAAAACAATCTGAACAGCATTTATTCAATAAAATTGGCTGAATCTTGACCTTTGTGGTGCTTTAACTTACACTATTCATATTCCCCTTTCTCTGCAGTAGCTGTGACACCTGCAGCCTCACTACCATGGTAACTGTGAAAATAATCTAGCAATCACTGGAGGGTGCAGAACATTCAAGGCACTTGAAGAAATCTTTGTCCTATCATTAGCTGATCACTAAGCTAAACTAAGGGGAGATTTCAGTGGCTACACACAGTTTAGATTACAAAGATTACAGAATCGGGCCAGGGAAGTCATCAAAGAGCAACAACAACAAGCCCTAGGGGTGGAGATTTGATTTGCAGAGTTGCCAACATTATATTAAAAATGTCTAGGGACTTCCCTGGTGGTCCAGTGGTTAAGAATCCTCCTTCCAATGCAGGGGACGCAGGTTGGATCCCTGGTCGAGGAACTAAGATCCCACATGCCACAGGGCAACTGAGCCCACGTGCTCTGGAGCCCATGCGCCACAACTAGAGAGAAGGCTGCGTGCCACAATGAACGATCCTGATGCCGCAATGAAAGGTCCTGCATGCTGCAATGAAGATCCCGCATGCCACAACTAAGACCTGAGGCAGCCAAATAAATAAATAAATATTTTAAAAAAGAAAGAAATGTAGCTTTAAAAAAAACTTTTTTTTTTTTTTATGGTTGTGTTGGGTCTTAGCTTCTGTGCAAGGGCTTTCTCCAGTTGTGGGGAGCGGGGGCCACTCTTCATCGCGGTGCGCAGGCCTCTCACTATCGTGGCCTCTCTTGTTGTGGAGCGCAGGCTCAGTAATTGTGGCTCACGGGCCCAGCCGCTCTGCGGCACGCGGGATCTTCCCAGACCAGGGCTCGAACCTGTGTCCCCTGCATTGGCAGGCAGTTTCTCAACCACTGAGCCACCAGGGAAGCCCAAAAAAAAACCTTTTTTTAATAAAAATAAATATGTCTAGCTTTCAATAAAAAATTATGAAACATGCCAAGAAATAGTAAACTACAGCCCATTCACATGAAAAAAAGGTAGTTAATAGAAACTGCACGGGGAGAAGCCCGGACATCGGTTATATTAGACAAGGACTTTAAACCAACCATTTTCATTTTATTTTATTTATTTTTTAAATTATTTACTTATTTATATTTATGTTTGGCTGCATTGGGTCTTTGTTGCTGCGCGCACGCTTTTCTCTAGTTGCTGTGAGCAGGAGCTACTCTTCATTGCAGTGTACGGGCTTCTCACCGTGGTGGTTCTCTTGTTGCAGAGCATGGGCTCTAGGTGCACAGGCTTCAGCAGTTGTGGTATGTGGGCTCAGTAGTTGTGGCTCGTGGGCTCTAGAGTGCAGGCTCGGTAGTTGTGGCGCACGGGCTTAGCTGCTCTGCGGCATGTGGGATCTTCCCGGACCAGGGCTCGAACCTGTGTCTCCTGCATTGGCAGGCGGATTCTTAACCACTGCACCACCAGAGAAGCCCCCAACCATTTTTATTTTTATTTTTTTTAAAGAATTTCATTTATTTATTTACTTATTTATTTATTTATTTATTTTTGGCTGTGTTGGGTCTTCGTTTCTGTGCGAGGGCTTTCTCTAGTTGCGGCAAGCGGGGGCCACTCTTCATCACGGTGCGCGGGCCTCTCACTATCGCGGCCTCTCTTGTTGCGGAGCACGGGCTCCAGATGCGCAGGCTCAGCAGTTGTGGCTTACGGGCTTAGTTGCTCCGCGGCATGTGGGATCTTCCCAGACCAGGGCTCGAACCCGTGTCCCCTGCATTGGCAGGTAGATTCTCAACCACTGCGCCACCAGGGAAGCCCCCCCAACCATTTTTAAATAATGTTCAAAGATCTAAAGAAAACTACATCTAAAGACCTTAAGGAAAATCTCACGAAGTAAAGACTACCAATAAAGATAGAAATTGTAAGAAAGAACCAAACAAAAATTTTGGAATCAGAAAGTATAAGTGAAATGAAAAATTCACCAGAGGGGCTTAAGAGCAGATTTGATCAGGCAGAAGGAATAATCAGCGAACTAAAAGATAAATCAATCAAGATTATCCAGTGTGAGAAACAGAAAGAAAAAAAGGAAGAAAAATGAATGCAGCCTCTGAGACCTGTGAGACACCATCAAGCATAACAATATACGAATAATTGGGAGTCTCAGTAGCAGGGGAGAGAGAGAAAGGGGCAAAAGAGTGTTCGAAGAAATAGTGGACCAAAAATTCCCAAATTTGATTCAAAAGTTAACTGACACATTCAAGAAGACTAAAACATACCAATTAGGATAAACTCAAACTTGATCTATAACATCAGCCCTTCCCTGGGTCTCCAACCTGCTGGCCTACCCTGCAGATTTTGGACTTGCCAGCCTCCATAAATCACATGAGCCAATTCCTCAAAATACACACACACACACACACACAGAGACACACACACCCCGTATTGATCTGTCTCTCTGGAAACCCTAATATAAAATTAGCACAGGACTTCCCTGGTGGCACAGTGGTTAAGAATCCACCTGCCAATGCAGGAGACACGGGTTCAAGCCCTGGTCCGGGAATATACCACATGCCACGGAGCAACTAAGCCCTTGCACCACAACTACTGAAGCCCACGTGCCTAGAGCCCATGCTCCGCAACAAGAGAAGCCACTGCAATGAGAAGCCCGCCACTGCAACAAAGAGTAGCCCCCGCTCACTGCAACTAGAGAAAGCCCATGCACGGCAACAAAGACCCAACACAGCCAAAGATTAATTAATTAATTAAAATAAAATAAAATAAAATTAGCACAGAGAAAGAGGGACACCATAGTACCAGAAAGGAACAAATTTTTTGTGTACTACTGAAATCAATTTCGTATTAACATGAATGAGACTGTTATAAACAATATGCAGAAAAAGCATGTGATAAAAATCCAACACACTTTCACTATAAAAACACTCAGCCAATTACGAACAGAAAGAAACTTCCTTAACATGTTAAAGTGAGTCTATGAAACACCCACAGCTAACATCACACTCAATGGTGAAAGACTTAAAACTATCCCCCTAAGATCAGGAAAAAGACAAGGATGCCTGTTTTTACCACTGCTATTAAATATTGTACTGGAAGTTCCAGTCAGAGCAACTACGCAGGACAAATAGATAAAAGGCATCGAAACTGGAAAAAAAGAAGTATGACTATTTTGATTTGCATATAACATGATTCTACATATAGAAAAATCCCAGAGAATTGAGGAAAAAAATCTACTAAAGCTAGTTAAGTTCAGAAAAGTTGCAGGGTTAAAGATTAACACACAAAACAATTATGTTTCTATACATCAGCAATGAACAATCTAAAAATGAAATCAGAACTATTCCATACGCAGTAGCCTTCAAAAGAATAAAATACCCAGAATAAATTTAACTGAGGAGGTGAAACACTTGAACATGGAAACTACAAAACATTGCTGAAAGAAATTAAAGACAACCTAACTAAATGGAAAGACATCCTGTGTCCACATATTGCAAGAGTGAATATTATTAAGATGACAATACTTGCAAAGTGATCTATAAATTCAATGCAATTCCTATCGCAAATCCAATGGCCCTTTTTACAGAAATGGAAGTGCCTATTCTCAAATTCATATGGAATTCCAAGGGGCTCTGAATAGCCAAAACAATATTGAAAAAAAACCTGGAAGACTCAGACTTCCTAATTTCAAAACTAACTAAAAAGCAATAATCAAAACGGTGTTGTACTGACCTAAGGATGACATACAGACCAATGGAACAGAACTTAGAGTTCAGAAATAAACCCAAACATCCAGGGCTAACTGATCTTTAATAAGGGTGCCAATACCATTCCATAAAGAATATAGTCTCCCCAACAAGTGGTGCTGGGACAAGTGGATAACCACATGCACAAGAGTAGAGTTGGACCTCTACCTCACTCCACATACAAAATGTAACTCAAAATGGATCAATGACCTAAATGTAACAGCTAAAGCTCTAAAACTGTTAGAAGAAAACAAAGGCGTAAATCTTCATGACCTCAAATTTGGCAACAGTCTTAGATCTGACACCACAAGCACAAGGAACAAAAGGAAAAATAGATAATGGGACTCCATCAAAATTTAAAACTTTTGTGCATCAAATAACATTATCAAGAAAGTGAAGACACTCTACAGAATGGGAGAAAACATTTGCAAATCGTACATCAGACAAGAGTTCTGTATCCAGGATATGTAAAAACAAAAACAATAACTCTTACACCTCAAAAAGAAAAAGACAAATAGATCAACTGAAAAACAGGGAAAGGACAAAAGGAGACTTCTCCAAACAAGTTATACAATTGGACAATAAGCACAGGAAAAGATGTACAACATCATTAGTCATTAAGGAAATGCAAGTTAAAGCCATAATGAGATACCACTTCACAAGAGTTACAATTAAAAAAAGGAAAATAAGATGTGTTGGCAAGGATGTGGAGGAGCTGGAACCCTTCTATATTGCTGATAGGAATGTGAAATGGTGCATCCGCTGTGGAAAACAGTTTGAGGGTTCCTCAAAAAGTTAAACAAAGAATTACCATATGACCCAGCAATTTCACTCCGAGGTATATACCTGAAAAAACTGAGAATAGGTACTCAAACTAATACATATACAGGCATGTTCACAGCCTGTATTATTCACATTATTCACAATAGTCAAAAGGTGGGAATAGTACAAATGTCCATCAATGATGAATGGATAAACATACAATAGAACATTATTCATCCATAAAAAAAGAACAAACTAATAATATAGTCTGCAATTTAGACGAACCTTATAAACATGATCAATAAAAGAAGGCAAACACAAAAGATCATGTATTTTATGATTATCTCTATATAATATACACAAATCCACAGAAAGAAAGCAGATTAGATGTTACCAGGAAGTAGGGAGAAGGGTGAATGGGGAGTAACTACCTCCTTCCAGGATCAGAAAGTAGTTACCAGCAAGCAGATATCTTGGTGTGTCTGCTCGAGCGGTACCTGGGTCCATGAAATGAATGGACACTGAGGGCTGTAGCAATGAAGAAATGGGCTAAATCTAGACATATTTTTCTCATACCCTCTGAAGTGCAAAATTCCAATAAACTGTTCTGTCTGCCAAGAGAACAGAGAATGCAGATGGCTCTGGGGGCAGATTCCCTGAGGGGAAGGCCCCGCACACAGTGGCAAATTGGACTGACTCTGCAGCTCCAGGAGATTACAAATTGTTCCTGACAGAAACAGACACCTATTCTGGACTGGGTTTTGCATATCTGCTGGTAGATACAAATTCTCAAAATACTATAAAAGAACTAAAACAGAAGACACTATGCCAATCTGGACTGCCAAGTCACATTTCCTCAGACCAAGGAACACACTTTCATCCCCAGAGTAACAGTTTGACAGAAAATCAGAATGAGCAACTGAAACATTTATTGTTTAAAATGAAGGGAATAAAGGTGTGAAGGGTTAGCTTACATGACTTTATGAGTGTGTACTCATACTCAACATGACAGGGGCCAAAGGGAACGTCCCCACTAGATAAACTCCTCTCCTTTTCTGGGGGATCTGAAGAACCACCGGGGAAGGATGCTGCTATGACAATACTTTTTTTTTGTTTTCCCCCACATGACATTAACCCTTTTTTTCACTACCTGATGCAGTGGTTCTCGGACCAGGACTGCAACTTTGGGTGCTAGAAGCTGGGATGAACCATGCATTCATTTGCTAGAGCTGCCATAACAAAGTACCACTAACTGAAGTGTACCGTTCCACCGTGCTGGAGTCTAAAGTTTGACATCAAAGTGTTGGCAGGGTTGTTTCCTTCTGAGGGCTGTGACAGAGAGTCTATCGTTCTATGACTCCTGGTGGCCTCATGTGTTCCTTGGCTTGTAGATGGTGCTCTCCCTGTGTCTTCACACTGTCTTTCCTCTACGTGTGTGTGTCTCTGTGTCCAAATCTCCTCTTTTCATAAGAACACAGCCATACTGGATTAGGGCCCACTCTAATGACCTCATCTTAACTTGATTATCTGCCAAGACACTCTTTCCAAAAAAGGTTACATTCACTGGTACTGGGGTTAGGACTTCAATATCTTTTTAAGGGGGCACAATTCAACCCATAACAATCCCTAAGCAAGAAACTGTAATTAGAGTTCCTAAGGGCCCAACGGGGTGGACTGTGCCTTCACCCCCTCAGGCAACATTGAGGTTCACAGGACACGCATCTATATTGCCTAGGAGGTGAGATAGCCCACTCGTTCTGACCTATGTAATCCTACCCTGTGTGGATGGCAGTGGACTGAGGGGGAGGCAATTGCTAGACTAGTATTGCTGGCAGCATCCTAGACCAGCACAGTGGCTAAACCTAATGTTCCATTTAAAGGTGGAAAAGTTTGGGTATAAATACAGAGAAGGAAGAATGGTAGTTGAGGATAAAGGAATGAATAAATGGTTGTGCAATGAGGAAAATACAGTATTACATTGGTGCCTTAAAAGACGCTCAGAGCAAGAGGTGACATTGTCTGTTAGCTCAAGTATACCAATGTCTGAAATGGCGAATGAACTGCTGCTTTCAGAACCTGACAATGTTGAATGGAAGCCTGCAAACTTAAGTGGCATGGCTCTGGGAGATATTTTGGTCTTACAATATAACGATGAACTGAACTAATTATTCATGCCTGCGTGGGTCTCTAGTAATGTGCCACTGTTGACTCTTATATTTCAGGTTAGGTCTACTACCACCCTGCATCATGATGTAGGGTCACCTTGTTGGTAAGATTCAACTAACCTTGTTGGTAAGATTCAACTATACCATGTAAATAAGTCTTATGATAATACCAATATTGATAAGCAAATATATTGGGAAATTGGGTTATAGCCTCCTCAGGATGTAATATAAATGGAAAAATGACTGGCCTGAAGAAAGAACAGGACTAGCTAACCACCAGCTAACTTCTATGCTAAAGAGTTTTGCACAGTTTATTGTAAGGTACAAACAATGCCTTATAATAGATGAAGGGGGGAAAGAGTAATTAGTACAGAAATATCAGAATATATGTAATGGCCGTATAGAGCATATCAGTTGTTTCTTTAAGTCTACCTCTACCTCATACTGGCTCCTCCAAAAGTCAGGCATATCCACAATGATACTACTACCTGGCTTACAGAATGCAATGGAAGTGACGCTACATGGCTTTCAAGACTAAGGTATACAAGGCAACACGTTTTCTACCTGGCTCTCTCCATCTCTTGGAATGCTCAAGCTCTGAACCCAGCCACCATGCTGTGAGGAAGCCCAAACTAGCTCATGTGAAAAGACCACATGAAGGGGCCCAAATGGAGAGGAACTGGAGCCCACTGTGCCCTGTCCAACTTCCTGACAGTAAACATCATAAATGCTCACTGCATGTCACTAAGTTTTAGGGTAATTTACTACAGAGCCATCCATAACCAAACAGTGCTCAAGTAATTTACAACCCAGAGGGAGAGATAAATAAGGATACAAACAACTAATAAAAGGCAGGATTGCGATAATCACTACACAGAATGTTAACAGAGGGCCTTGGGAGAGGACCATAAAGAAATAAGTCTAGCTAAGGGATGGAGCAGAGGAGGGGAAATGAGAAAGGTTTCACAGAAGTAGTAATCTTTGAGCTAGGGCTGAATAGACATACACAACTTTGCAGGCAAACAACAGCAACAACAAGAAGGAAGGTGTGGGTGGGACTTGGTAACAAAGTAGCATATCACATGGACCTCTATAGGGACAAAAATTTAACTTCTGGTTTACACAATCTCTAATACTGAAACAGTACCAAACTATTGGAAGGACACTACAGGAAACATTATTCTAAAATGAAACAAGGTGGAGTTCTAGAGATTGACTTTAATCATGCGAAATCATTAAATTTCTTGCTGTTTAATCTCTATGCAAAGGGCTAACACTGAGCCCTAAGAAATGAAAGCCACTTATCAGTGCTTCCTTTGATGTACTGGCCAAGGCAAAACCCAGTACCTTGCCTGCTCATTGTTCCAGACCCAATATCAGCTTAATGACAGCAATTCTCCATGGTTAGCATTCTTTGGAGTTCTAGGGGTGATTTTCAGGGAGGCACTGGTCTTGAACCTAAATGAAAAGAACCAGCGTCTAATGACAGCCATAAAAAGCTGAGAAAATTAATAAGCTGCTTTAATTACTAAAATTTACCCTGACTTTCCTGATAAGGGCCTGAAGATTATACACACAGGCATTAGGCTGACAACCAGGGAAATAATCATTACTTACCAAATCAAATCAAAGCATTGAGCTCTTTAAGCTGCTCTGTACAAGCAGAAGCCTGAAAACAGTCCTTCTGAGCTGCCTGTCAGTCTGTTTAGGAAACTCACCTTCGATTTGGGATCCCTCTCACTAAATCAGACTTCCTCTTAAAGTGATCAGGAAGGTAGTCCTTAAAAACCCTGATACTTTAGAACTGCTGTTCTCCTCACCTCATAGAACTTTTTTAAGGAGCCCACCAGGCACAGCTTCAGGCTATCCACAATCTCCTGATGAGGCATCTGGAATACCACTCGTGAATACCATTTTGTGAGGGTGCTGGGGCAGAGGCAGTTAGAGAGAGAGAGAGAGAAAGATGAACACACACTCACAAAGGAAGGCCCACAGCTGAATGTCAGCATACACAGGCTTCTCCATGCACAAGTACCCAGCAAACACATTTATGTTACATGTAAAAACACGCACTGATGTAGGGAAAAGATACATGTAAGCCAGCTACAGAATATAAAAACACAGGCATAATTGTGGATATCTGCTACAAAACTGCTTCCAATTGAAAAAATTTAACAACCTAGATATCCACCAACAGAGGACTAGTTAAATAAATAGTGCTATAGCACATAATAAGTTCCATGCAGCAGTTAAAAAGAATTGATGGAGATTTATTTGCATCAATACGGGAAAATGACCAAAATATACAGTTTAAGTACGTAAAAGAAGATGAGGAACAGTATACATAGTAATGTGCCACTTGTATGTGTATACCAGCTACCTATATGTTAATATGTGCATAAAAGAGTACCTAAAAGTATACATATACTCCAAATCTTTGGTGGCGGTTAATAAAAGATAGACCATGAGGAATTTTCACTTTCTAAATTTCTGGAGATTTTTGCATGAGCATGCTTTAGTTTTACAATCAGAAAAAACAAACAAAACCCCTCATTTCTAGGTGAAAAAACCCACCACCAGCAAGACACAGACCCCATTCTCAAAGAGGTTACATTGTAGCCAGGGAACAAACTTACACATGTGATAAGAGATTGTAAAAATTAATACCATAGGAAGATAGAGAAGGAAGAATTTCAGTATACTTTTACTATAATATTAAATATTCAAAAATTTTTTCTGGATTTACAGTAAGATTAGGCATTAAAATAAGATAACCAAACACAGTGGAGCCAGGAGTGGTACTTACAGATTGATGCTTGAGACAAAGCCAACCACGGAGCGCATGCCTCTGCTGGGGTTGTGGTAAACATCCACCCCGATCACCATTAATTGTTTCTGGGTTAGAAAACAAAAACAAACCAAAACATCCAAGCAATACATCACCCCATCTTTAATTGTTATCTGAACCCCAAAGCAACATATGAAAATAAGTTCTGGGAAAGGAAGAGAAAGAGTGCAATCAACTTGATATTTTTTAAACGCTATGAACAAAGTCAGAGATCGTCAAGACCAGGGATTGGCAAACTTTCGGTAAAGGACTAAAAAGTAAATACCTTAGGCTTTGTGAGCCACACCGTCTCTGGAGGAACTATTCAATTCTGCCATTACAGCACACAAGCAGCCACAGGTAGTACATAAAGGAGTGTGGCTACATTCCAATAAAAATGCATTTAAGGACACTGAAAACTGAATTTCATATAATTTTCATGTGTCTGGAGATATTAGTCTTTTTTTTTTTTTAAATGATTACTCTTTTTTAAAATTTATTTTTATTTATTTATTTATTTTTTATTTTTGACTGTGTTGGGTCTTCGTTTCTGTGCGAGGGCTTTCTCTACTTGCGGCAAGCGGGGGCCACTCTTCATCACGGTGCGCGGGCCTCTCACTATCGTGGCCTCTCTTGTTGCGGAGCACAGGCTCCAGACGCGCAGGCTCAGTAGTTGTGGCTCACGGGCCCAGTTGCTCCGCGGCATGTGGGATCTTCCCAGACCAGGGCTCGAACCCGTGTCCCCTGCATTAGCAGGCAGATTCTCAACCACTGCACCACCAGGGAAGCCCTGGAGATATTAGTCTTATTTTTATTTTTTTCAACCACTTAAAAATGTGAAAACCGTTCTAAGCTTGTGGGCTATACAAAAACAAGCAATGAACCACTCAGACTATAAGCACTGAGAATGAGGAAAATTCTAGGAGGAAAATTACGAAAATAGCTAGGTAGGACTCTCTGGGATGCTGAATTGAATGAAGACATATCTCAGCATCACTCACCAGAGGAATATCCACTCCCCAGAGCTCACCACCCAATTTACAGTTAATCTGGAGTAAAATTTTCTGGGCCACACTCTGAAGCCTGGTGGGCTGGCCAATGGTTCGGACATTGATGACCTGTAATAGAGGGGAAAGAGGACACTATCAACCTTTCAAACAATGTAAACAATTCTAGAGCAAGTACTACATTTGTTTAAGAAACTCCAGCTGGCAGATAATACACTTTGTACTAACAGTTCTAATTCTAGGGTTTCTAGTCAGGCATGTTGTGTGTGTGTGCACACACATGACACAAATCAAAACCAAAAAACAACGAGCCAACAAAAACTTTCAAAAAGATCTCATGCAGATTAAAAAAAAATTTAACCTCCGTAGGAAAACCAGCTTTCTCCTTTCAAAGGGAAGCCTATACTCTCAGAACCCGGTCGTGTGAAACCACCTGGCGACTCACCTATGAACAAGCAAAAGTGCTCATGTGGGAACATGAAAGCAGCATTTACAAAGAACGTCTGCTATTACCCAGGTTACTGTAACAGGAAAGTTTCACCAGATGCGTCTACATATGCTGGCTTCTAATAGTTACTTCAGTCCCTCTTTTCCAAGCCTCAAGGGAGGCTAGAGTTTCCCTCTGTGCCTCCTGCCCAGTTTCCACTCACCTGCGAGGGCACGGGAGTCTGCACACAGCACAGCTTTTTAATGGCCCTGTAGAGGTCGTCACGTGTGCCCATGATGATGCAAACAACCATCTGTATCCTCCCCTTGAGGCGATAAAGTATATATAAGTCAGGCTTTGGAACTCTGAGCGGACCCTGATAGGGCTTCAGTCAGGGGCAGTTCAAGAGTCTGCAAAGCCACAGGACCTTTAGGGTAAAGAGGGGACTGAGACAAAGATGGTGGACATTCCAACAGAGAAAAAGGTCCTTGAACCTGAGTGAGCATTTGCTGGGTTCCAGGCTTCTTTGCTTATCTACATAACATGTTACCGTAAGTTACCTAGAGCTGGTCCTGATTACCTGATTAATTTATTAGGACACTTAAGATCCCTGGAAAAGAACCAGGCTTAAAAATACGCAAGGGTTTCTTATTAGTTGATGCTTTCAATGCACTATAATGTTTTTTGCCACTCTCTTTAGTAAATTAAGCACCTTATTACATTCATGCCATAGAACTTTAACTAGGAAACACAGGATACAATACCAGAAGAAAGGATTCAGAGCCAAATGCAGAGGAAATGAAGCTACTGCCAAATCCATAAGTAGATCTTCCTAACTTTCTGATTAGGAGAGAGAATGATATTGCCAGCAGAATATCTTACATCGGCATCTTCTACCTCTCACTGCTTAAGAGATCTGATATTAAGAACAGAGGATCCTTCAAAATCTGAATAAGGAAAAGTCGCACACAAGTGAAATAAAGTTGCCAACGCTTTATGACAGAAACAGAAATCAACAGTATGCTATTCCAAATCAAGATTAATTTTAAATGAAGACTTCTCAGGGGACACATGTTCCAGCAATCAGATCAAAGAACTGCCGAAGTCACACAGAACATGGGCTGCATGCTGGGAGCCTGTGGGCTGGATCTAGGAAACAGATGTGGTTTTTTAGTCCCTATAATGATTCACAAGTCTTTTTAAAATTAACATTTAAACATAGGTAGGTGTACACATATGCAAATCTAGACTTTTGGCTTCTATTGAAAAATAAACAAACTAAAAATCAATTTGACAATGCTGGGCTGTTATCTGCAGTCATGGGGTTTACTCTCTTTAGTTCCCTAGAGTCCCCTCCTGGCCCACTTCACTCCCGTAGACATCTGAGTTTATGACCCTGAAACAAAGAGAATAATAAAACAGAATGCCCTAAAGATGGCAGAGAGATAGCAAGACCAATAGGAGTCAACATTATGAATGAAACTCATACCCATGCTACGTGAAGACTGTTGGCAGTGCACTCTCATAAAGAGAACAGGCCAACTCATGAGATGGGGGAGCTGAGGTACTCAGCTGGGTTTTTCTTTTGAAAGCAGGGCAGACTTTATCAATGATCAGGCCCGGGGGAGGCCATGGCAGAGTAAGAAGGCATGGGAAGTCAGGAAGAAAATACAAAGAAAGAGAGAACATGAGTGTGCTGCTACAAGATGACACACCCAGAGCGGTGGATGAACAGAGAAAGTCATGACTGACCTGTGTTCTAGTCAATACTAGAATATCAATTCTAGTATTGATCTCACAAGAACTGACTCTTCAATTCAAGGACTAGTTATTTCCAAAAACTTTTGGTCTGCTTTTTTTTTTTTTTTTTATGATTAATTAATTAAATTTATTTTTGGCTGCGTTGAGTCTTCGTTGCTGCGCGCGGGCTTTCTCTAGTTGTGGCGAGCAGGGGCTACTCTTCGTTGCGGTGCGCGGGCTTCTCATTGCGGTGGCTTCTCTTGTTGCGGAGCACGGGCTCCAGGTGCGCGGGCTTCAGTAGTTGTGGCACGCGGGCTCAGCAGTTGTGGCTCACAGGCTTAGTTGCTCCGCGGCATGTGGGACCTTCCCGGACCAGGGCTCGAACCCGTGTCCCCTGCATCGGCAGGCGGACTCTCAACCACTGCGCCACCAGGGAAGCCCTTGGTCTGCTTTTTTCCCTCCTTAATCTTCTTCCTCTGTTTTATGTACGAACAGATAAGAACTGCAGGCCTGAACTACTGAGTTGTGAACACTATGACCTGCTCAGCTCCAGTAGTCCCGTTCGGCTATCTGGACCAAGCTGATGGGCCCACTCCCAAGTTCATCACCGGAGCAATTTGAATCTTGAGCCAGACCAGACTGTGACAGCTCAGTACTGAATCGTGCAAGACGGCACCTGGCCCAGGAAATTGCTTTCTGAGCACAACATGTTCTATATAGATAACAAATTGAAGTTAAGTCAGCTATTATCTCAGCCAATTACGTGAGGAACAGAACGCTGGAGTGAGTGCGAGTGCCAACAAAGGAGGAGAGAAGCGAAACCAACCAAAGGGCATGACGACTACTTTGTTAATTCGGTATTTCACGTGCACATGAGTAAGATACAGATTCCTGGACATCATCAACAGCAGACCAATACCCAAGATAATTTAAAATCAAGTATTCAAGCATTTCAGAATGGACATCCTGAAAATTTACTCAAATTAATTTATTACCTCAACTCCCAGCGTGGATTGAATGGTTCTGACATAGGTCTCTATGCGATCATCCTTCAGTTCCACCCAGGCTGGTGGGCTCATGCGTATGCCAATGGGGCCAGCTACCTTCTCTAACATGTTCACCAGTTCTCGGGCTTGATTCATTGCTCTCTTTGGGTAAAACAGCGCCCAGAAATGCATGGGGACCTAGGAGCAACAACAAGCTATTTTTAGTACTTCCCACAACTTCCCCAACACTCCAACTTCATATCAGGAGATGTTATTCTAAAGAACAAATTGCTTTTCACTCTCTCTGCTTGAGTCCTGTCTTATCTAATGCCGATTACTAATGCAGATGTGTGTGATAAGTAAATTGTGGCACAGTCTCACAATGGAATACTACACAGCAATGAGAACCGAAGATCTGTAACTATACCTAACAGTATGGAGAAACTTACCAAACAAGGCTGAAGAAATGAAGTCAGACATGACAGAATATATACAGTGTGGTTTCATGTATATATTAAGTACAAACACAGCTGAAAAAAATCAATGCTGTTAGAGGTCAGAATAGTGGCCATTTCTGGGTTGTGTAAGGGTGCCAGGTAGGTAGTAATTAGGAGCATGGGGGTGGGGCTTCTGGGGCACTGGTAAAGTTCTGTTTCTTAACCCTCAGTGTTGATTACACAGGTTTATTTAACTTGTAAAAATTCATCAAGTTATACACATAAGTGTACTTTTTCTTTAAATATATTTCAAAAAAAAGTTTTAGAAACAAACGTGTGTACTTTATGCATGGCCATAGTGACCAGGTGAGCCAAAAACATTTAAAAATAATTATATACCATTTTGTTCTTTGGTTGCCTTGGTGGGAAACTGTTTTAATTTTATATCTTTCATGGAAACCCTAGGGAAAAAGAGGAAGGAAAGAGAAAAGAAGAAGGAAGAACAAAGAGAGAGTGGGTAATAGGCTGGCACTGAATGAATTACCACGGCAGTTTATTTCCTTGTCCTAAGTCTATGGTCAAGCAAAGGGCTTCCCTCTACCAACTCATCAACTCACTCTTGTTCAAAGGACCTCTGTTTAGCAAATAATTCAGGATGGGAATTCAGTTGGTACTTCCTCTCAAAAAGAGGACACTAAATAATTCCTGCTTCCTAATTTCCACACTTCTAGGAATACTGGACCTCTCTTTACCACCTCACAAGTCACTTACAGTTAAGATGGAAAGGTCTCTGGTTACTTCCTTAATCCAGTTTAGTTCCTGAGATGTGATAAATGACGTATTCCTTAAGTTAATTCTTTCCATTGGCAGAACACGTCCTTCAATCTAAACAGAAAATAAAGTGCCTATGACATGAACCATCTGTAAACACTATTTAGAAAAACGCTGATACTGTTCTGGGGCCTGGTCAACTCTACCATATAGACCTGTCCCTGTCATAACTTCTGAAAATGGTAGAAAAATGCAACTGTTAGCAGTAAGAGTCCACGTCAATAAAACTCTGGACACACATACAGGTGAATTTTGATAGGCGCTGCTCTCTAATTACTGAAGCTTCCAACATAGTCCCCAAGAAAGGAATCAGAAAACACTGTCTCTTTAGAACCAGGGAATTCATGCAAAATGCCTATAAATACAAGGTGAACAGGAAAATAATCTTTAAGAAGATTTTAAGGGAAAAATTTAAGTAGAAAATTAGAGAATATTTCTTAATAAGGCTGCACATAAACTACTATTACACTTTATACAAAAGAAAAGCAGGAAAAAAAGCATAAATATAATGAAAGACCAAATTAAAGTTAGTAATAATGAATCAATTAGATCTAAATATCCAAAAATAAGAAGATAACTAAGTTGATGACATATCAATATGATGGATATTTGCCATTATTAAAATAACTTTCTAAGTGCATTTAATATAATCCTGTTTTTGCAAAAAATAAATAGTAATGTATGCATTATAAAAACTGAATGAGTCCACACTGAGTAATGAGTATCTCTGGGGGAATATGTAATTATGTAGGATTTTTACTTTTTATGAGCTCTACTCCTTGCTTTCTTCAAAAAGTAACAAAATACTTATTTTACCTATAATCAAAAAAATTTTAATGATTTTCTTAATATTATAAAAGTTTAACACAAAGAATAACAATCGCTTTAGCAATTGTTGCAATTGTAGCAATTGTATTAGCAAGAATGTTCACCTTTGCTTATGAAAGTAAAAAACTGAACCTTTCTACAAGGCAGTTGGTAATATATAATAAAAAGTACTAAAAACATAAATGTCCTCTGACCTAACAATTACACTTCCATAAATCTGACTATGAAAATAAACATCATGTGCAAAGATTTAGTTACAAGGATGTTCACAGATTCACTATTTATAACAGGAAAATACTAAATTCAATTTGAATGTAAAAGAATAGGAAATTATTAATAAAATGAATATCTGTTAGCCATTAAAATATTTAGAAAAATATTAAATGACATGGAAAAAAAATTCTAAATAAACTGAGTTAAAAAAAAAAAAAAAAAAGGAAACCATCTGAAAACATGCTGCGTGTGATTGTGTGCGTACACATACACACAGACAAAAAACACTGAAGGATATGTACCAAAATGTTAACAGTGGTTATTCTGATACAGCATGATTATGGATAAACTCTTCTCTTCTCTGGCTTAAGTTTTCTGCCTCTTCAAATAATATTTAATAACATGAACACATGTTCAAGATATAATAATAAATGAAAAAGAAGATGCAAAACCATATATAGTTATAAGCACAATTTTTTAAGAAAAGATTCATCCTGGGCTTCCCTGGTGGCCCAGTGGTTAAGAATCCGCCTGCCAATGCAGGAGACACGGGTTTGAGCCCTGGTCTGGGAAAATCCCACATGCTGCAGAGCAACTAAGCCCATGCACCACAACTCCTGAGCCTGCGCTCTAGAGCCCGCGAGCCACAACTACTGAAGCCCGCATGCCCTAGAGCCTATGCTCTGCAACAATGGAAGCCACCGCAAGGAACAGCCTGCTCATCACAACGAAGAGTAGCTCCCGCTCGCCACAACTAGAGAAAGCCCATGCTCAGCAACGAAGACCCAACGCAGCCAAAAATAAATTAAATAAGTAAATAAATAAACTTATTAAAAAAATTTAAAAAAAAAAAAGAAAAAAGAAAAGATTCATCCTCACAGAAAAAAAGTTTAGGGAAACAAAATATATTGAAAATAATATTATCTTTTATGTGTCTAAAATAAATCACTAAGATATTATCTTTGGGTGATGAAACTACTGATGTTTTTATTTCCTTCTTTACATTTTCTACAGTACCCACATTTTCCTTATTGACTTTCCATTACTTTTATTTAAAAAAAAAAAAAGAAAAAAGAAACAGTTTTTAACAAGGAGTCAATTCAGAGTGCAAGAGAACTAGAGAAAAGATAGAATTAATTATTTTGGTATAACCTAGAAAGAAAATTAAAAGTAATAAAAGCTAATATTTACTGAGCACTTGCTATGTGTCAGATATTATGCTGAAGATTTTACCACTTAATTCCTTTAACTCAATCATTATCTTTATTTCACAGATAAAGAAACTAAGAGATACTAAGCAATTTGTTCCAAGTAACCAAGATGGCAAGTGGTAGAACTAAGATTCAAAGCCAAGGACTTCACCACCACCTCATGCTGCCTCTGCACTATGGCTCACGCTGCACAAAATACAACAGAATGGACTCAGGCAAATTGCAGGCAGAAAGGGCCATGCGAAAATTAAAATGTACAAGTCTGAGACTTTATGCCTATGGAAAGAATGAGAGTAGTATATTCAAAGAAACACAATTATTGGGAAAGATAGAGAAAAACTTACGGGGAAAAAAGGAAAAAGACATAGAGAACTTTAAGAATAATTTGGGTTGGAAAACTAACAGTGAGGTGAATTTTAAGTCAATATTCCTTTTGCTTGACTGGAAATTAACAGCTCAGATCCTGGGAAATACAAAAGAAAATCTGTAAGAGATACTAGCAAATTAAATCAAGGAAATTCAAGTATTATGACTAGGACCAAAAAAAAAAAAAGTGTAATTATAAAGCAAAAACTGCAACATAAAGACAAGATACGAAGTTATCACCTAGTCTCACAAAGCTCTAAAATCTTTGGTTAATGCTGTTTCCTACCATCATATTTTCTGGTTTACCTTATGTACATCCTTCTGCAGACAGAGTCCCCAACGTGTCAGTTCACTGTTGGCTGTCTCATTTTTTGAAATTCTCTGTAGCAAGCATTTCAAAGCATTATGGTGCTGTTTGGGGCTCAGGTTGATCTTCTGGGTCAAATCCTAAATAGAATCAAAATGGAGATACTAAGTTATTACTTTCTCCAGTATGAGGTTAAATAAACCCTAATGTATAAAAAATTTCCATAGAAAACCTCCTTCCCATTGAAATCTATAGAAATTTTAAAATATCTCCAAGGACTTTAAGAAATATCTCATGAATGTGAATGAAGTATAGGGTTAAAATTTTAACCATAAAAGAATTGGCTTTTTTTATTGAAATATAGTTGATTTATAATGTTGTGTTAATTTCTGCTGTACGGCAAAGTGATTCAGTTATACATATACATACATACTTAAAAGTAAGTATTTAAAATTGTCATTGTTCTTTTCTTATGACATCTAAATCTTATTCTTTTTCTCAAAGCCATGTAAGGGGGCTTGATTACATCTATTTAATATCGGGGAGGGGGGGGGGGAAATGCCCTATGCCAGGCATGCAGGCAAACATAATGGAATGGAAAAACACATCCAGTCTTATACTTTATGTCATATGATACTAGCCACTTAATGTCACCGTAAGACACTTGTTAGGTCCAGTGTGTGGCCCATAATAGGTGTTTTCTAAATATTTATTGTTGAATGAATATCTAATAGGTGTGTATGAAGATTCTGAATCACGTAAGTGAGTTCTTTCTTCATTCTTCTGGGACTAATGAACTGTGCAGCTGTTGCTCCCTGTGTGGCAGTCATTAGGGCAGTTGAGTCTACGGGGCTATACAGATAGATAGATAGATAATAAAATCATTACGTTACTGAGAGTTGTAAGGAAGGAGCCTTGACCTACATACTAAAAGCAGAAGTATCAGAAGGTAAACATGAAAGACATTTCTTACAGAAATTCATTTTAGCTCTTTATGTTACTAAAAACAATACGTGGCATCTGAGACAGGGCCGGGGTTCCAAAACTAGGACAGACAAGGACTGAGAGAGAGGCAGCAGAGCAGTGTGAGGGTGGAAAGCCCCAAGCAGACAGTGTGGAGGTGAAGCCCTTGGGGTCCGGACCCACGCTGCTGCACACATCTCTGCCTCCCAGCTATTTCCTACAAGACTGTGCCCAACATGAGACTTCCAGGACACCCCGAGCCCCACAGTGTAAACTTCTATCCTTCAATTTCATCCTCTCACTTGTTGACTTTTTGCTACATTTATCTCCTCCTCCCTTCAAATAAACTGAAGGTTTACAGAAATGTTAAAAAAATTCAGTGCTCTCAAAGAACCTCATTTATGGTCATATGACCAGCTTACAGTCATCCATCTGATTGGCGAGGGTGATGCCAGAACTATTTGTTTCCTTTTACCTTATAATCCAGTCGTTCTACTATTGTAACAACATTCCAAAGAAAGTTCTGATCGGCTTTTTCACAGTGTGTGGGAAGGGACACAGATTATGCTTTATACAGAGGAAAAATGAACCTGCCCAGATGACGTGGAAACCTGGCCCAGTTCTAGCTATATCTGCTATCAAAAGCTCTTCGGTTCAAAGCAGGCACTTCTCACCCTCATGGCTCTAAAGTCCTTCTTCATCTTCTCAGGGATTCCAGTCATGAAGGAAAGCTCAGGCAGCAGCAGGATTTCGCCTTTTAGCAGCTTTGAGGAGAGAACAGAGGGAAAGCAAGGCAGTAAAAGAGGATCTTCTTCCCCTGACCAGTACAAGACCTCCCAGGCCCAGAGCTGGTCTTGCAGGTGTATCACTGGCACACTAAGGAACACAAAACCCCAGAGAAGAGGGCAGGAAACACTACAAGTGTTCTACCCTTTTCTCCCTCAAGTCATGATAGCCTGTTGTATTAGGTAAAGGGAAAAATATTCAAATTGTCAAAAGGAGAGAAAAAACCAGAAAAACTAAAAGTTTTGTTCCACTTCGGCCTCCAGATAAGCTGAGACAATACCTCCTATCCAGCTGGTGTCTCTGTCTCATCTTAACCTATTGATCTTCAGTCTCTACTCTGAAGACAGAGGAGTCAGGTACTGAGGCACTTTTCCCTGGCCCCCAGTTCTGTTAAAATGTCTGTAACTTCCCTAATGGACCCAGTGTTTTCATCTTCTTTAGCAGTAAATTCTCCTTATTCCTTAACCTAACTCGCTCTATGGATGTTTAGTTCCTCACTAAGGGGACTGCAAAAGCAACTCTGGCTAGAGGAGACAGACAAAACCCTCCACAGCTTTCCCCAACCACACTGTAATGGTAGCTCCACTGTAACCACAGGTCCCACGGCTCCCGGGGCTGATGGGTGGAGAACTTAGATGGAAGCATCGGCCTGACGCCCTGCCCCCCACCTCCAACTCACCATCCCTTGGTTATTCTGTCGCTCACTGGGCCTGTGGATCAGCAGTGGCTGGCCCTTCTCCTTTACTGTGATCCCATAGTTTTTGCTAGAGCCGAACAGAGGCAGGGGGAAAAGTCAGAAGCAGCACCACCACTCTTACAGCATCACAGTCAAAGTGTTAACCAGGACTGAGGCACACAATCTGCATTATACCCTTGTCAAGGATCCATCAGAAACTCACCATAGCATATACATAACTGGAAAAAGCAGGCTCAAGTTAACGCTGCAATTAAATAGAGGAGAAATAGGATAACAGTCCAGGAAAGAATTTGTTTAAAAACTGTATCAGGTTAAAGGGCCTAGGTAACTAGAAAGGCAAAATGATGATAGTCAAATGATTAATGACTTGAATTTAATCTCTCCAAACAGACTTGTAACCAAAACAGCAAAGGAAGCACAATTCGAAGTCCTGAGATTAATTTATGAAATAACTTCCAAAAAGTACTGAAAGAAATAAAACTGTTAAGGGTAGCAAATTCACGTCAAATCCCACAAATGAGCTCATCAATCTTGGATGCCATTACCAATCCAATTATTTTTGAAGTGTCCTGCTGTGTGCCACTCCTGCTAGAGAACAGGAGACTATGGCCCCAACCCGCAGGCCCAAGCCCAGTCTCTTCCCTCTACCTGTAGTATTCCAAGAATGTAATCTCCTTCCCATCAGACATCGTGAAGCTATCTTTTGGAGTCTTATTCCAATCCACATCATCAATACGATAGGTACGATTGTTGTATCGGGTTATGACAATACTGCCAACCAGAAGCTTGGTGCACTCGTCCTGGAAGTCTTCTTTGTTCTGTTGGTACATGGCATGCCTTTGGAAAGAGACAAAAGACCTTTGGATCATATGCAGTACACACAGAGCAGCATGAAAGGCATAGGGGATGCAAATAAGTACTTTAGGGTTACAATCGCAACTATATAGCACCAAAAGGCTCCAGCTGTCTCTTTTAAGAGATAGGACCCTCATCTCTTTTCTTTTTAACATTACCCAAAAAAAGTGAAAGGATAAAAATGAAATTAAAAACAGCAACTATAAATTGATAAAATTCACTGTATTCCTTAAAATAAGGTACACTAATCATCAAAATAATTTGTATCGTTATTAGGAGATAGTCTACAGAGGAACAATAAAACATTCTTTAAACTATATTTGCCCTTTCTAGCTGAAGGAAGAAATTACAACTACCTATCAGAAGACACCACTGGTGAAGATGCTAAATATGAAGAGATGAAAAGACTCACCACAGACAAATGTACTCTCAAGGCAACCTCTATAACAGTGTCATGAACAAGGTAACAACAGAAACTCACAGAAAGCATGTCTGAGCATGCACAGGGAGTCAAGGAAAGTTTACAGAGGCAGGTGATACTTGAAGGAGCAACCTGCCAGGCAGAGACGACACGGCAGCTGGTAAGTAACACCCTAGGCAGAGGCATAGGTATGCAGGGGACAATCAGGGATCTGGGACTGGGGCGAGCAAGGAGGTGAAAAAGGGTCAGAAGATGGTCAGTGTAGGCTGAAGACAGACAGGGACCAGATATGAATTCCTTTGTGGGTCAGAGCATGGACTCTTCTATGGGCCAGTGTCAACTAGGGTACATTCTTCAGGAACACTGGTCCCTTGAGAGGTCTTGGCGGGGGGGGGGGGGGGGGGGGGTTGAAAAACGGTTCCACAATCAAAAAAGTTGAGTCCATTCTGCATAATATAACCCCTTCTTAGAGGTTCACAACATACATTACCACATCAGGCTGATAAAAAGGAGAAACATATTTAGTTTCATTTACCTACAAATTTATTGAACCACAGACTCCTCCTTCCCTTTTCCCTTTTAGCTCACTGAACATCTATTACCATTGTAGGCAATTAGTATCCTGCAGAGCTTGCTGCAGTAAGGGATGAAAAACCATCAGAAACTTGAAACAGTTCAACACTGACTACAGACCCTGGAGCCAAAGCCTGGGTTCAAATCTTGGCTCTGCCACTTAGCAGCACGTGGGACCCTGAGCAAGTTATTTAACCTCCTTGTGCCTCAGTTTCCCTGTGTGAAAGTGGAGTCAGAAAAAACCACCTAACTCACAGTGTTGCTGAGAGAACTCCATGACTTTATACACATAAAGCACTTAGAACATAAAGTTGTTTTGAAATAAGGTTAGAGATTTTATCTCAGATAGTTTCATGAATTTTTGCTTCCTATTTGCACAGTTTTATTCATCAATACATCTTATGCTCGTCTAACTCACTATTGTCTAGTAAATGCATGCAACATTGTAGAAAAATTAATTATAAGTATTTTTAATCAAAACCTTCAACTATGTTAATGGTTCCATAATACTATTTCACTAAGTGGAGGGTACATTAATTCACTGGTTTTACTTTTTAAATAATAGTTCTATTGTTTCACTCTTACAAATAATTCTGGATGAACATCTTTTATAAAGATTCTTCTATACTTAAAATTGCTTGAGACAGATTTCCCATAAGTGAAATCACTAGATTAAAAGATTAGAACTGGACTTCCCTGTTGGCACAGTGGTTAAGAATCCGCCTGCCGGTGCAGGGGACACGGGTTCGAGCCCTGGTCTGGGAAGATCCCACATGCCACGGAGCAACTAAGCCTGTGCACCACAACGACTGAGCCTGTGCTCTAGAGCCCACAAACCACAACTACTGAGCCCGCGTGCCACAACTACTGAAGCCCGAGCACCTAGAGCCCGTGCTCCGCAACAAGAGAAGCCAACGCAATGAGAAGCCCGCGCACCGCAACGAAGAGTAGTCCCCGCTCGCCGCAACCAGAGAAAGCCCGCGCACAGCAACAAAGACCCAACGTAGCCAAAAATAAATAAATTAATTAATTAATTTAAAAATAAATAAATAAATAAAAGATTAGAACTTTAAGATTCTTGTAATGAAAGCCTAGTGGCATTAAAAATTATCTTTTTAAAAAATTTTCTTACTTTTAAATAATTATAAAATCAAAGGAAGTTGTAAAATTTGTACAGAGAACTTCATGTATGGAATTGGCACTGGTTATAATATCATTAACTGGACTGCAGACCTTATTCCATTTTCACCATTTCTTGCACACGTTGACTTGTGTGTGTGTGTGTGTGGTTCTATGCAATTTTATCTCATTGATAGGTTTGTGTAGCTACCACCACAATCAGTCACAGAACCGTTCCATATCATCATAAAGGGAACTATTTCATGCCATCCCATCATGGTCACACTCCTTCCCCTTCCCTGTGCCCTGGAAGCCACAGATCTGTTTTCTACTATAGTTTTGTCATTTTGAGAATGCCATATAAATGGAACTTTATTATGCAACCTTTTGAGATTGACATCTTCCACTAAGCGTAATGCCCCTGAGATCCATTCAGGTTGTTGTATCAACGGCGCATTTGTTTTTAACGCTGAGTAGTATTCCACTGTATGGAGGTACTAGAGTTTAACCATTAACCTGCTGAAGGCCATTTTGGTTGTTTCCACTTTTTTGCTATTACAAATAAAAGCTGCTATGAACATCTATCTGTGTATTAGTTTTGTGTGAACTTAAATTTTCATTCTTCTGGGAAAAATGCCCAAGTGTGTGACTGTGGGGTCATATGGTTAAGCGCATGCTTAGTTTTATAAGTATATGCTTAGTTTTATAAGAAACTGCCAAAAAATTCTCTGGCATAGCTGAACCATTTTACATTCCCACACAAAGTACATGAGGGACAGTTTCTCTACATCCTTACCAGTATTTGGTATTTTCACTAGCTTTTATTTTAGTTACTCTAATAGATGCATACTGGTATCTCACTGTAGTTATAATTTGCATTTCCCTAATGGCTAATGATGTTGAACACCTTTCCATGTACGTATTCACCTTACAAATCAGCTCTTTGGTAAAATGTCAGTTCATATCTTTTGCCCAATTTTTAATGGATCATTGTTTTTCTTTAATCTTTACCATGGTTTTGCTTTAAAAGTGTTATATGTTGCTTATAAAATAAAAGTGTTACTATAAAAAAACAGAAACTGAACATGGTTTGTAATCCATTCGTGAGAGACCCACTTTCCCTCAGCTTTTCTTAAATTTGTGAATACTAATAATTTCCCCCCGAAGTGTATAATCATACCAGATACACTGTTTTGCAACTTGATTTTTAACTTAATATAGTTTAGATAGTCTTCCATGTAAATACAAATACATAAGGTTCTTAAAACAAAGGACTACTTTTAAACAAATTGTTTTAGATCTCAAAGAACTGACATTTGCCAGTTTTGGTTTTGATTTATGAAGAGAATCTGGTACAGGAAGAACCTATGGATATACCAATATAATAATGATCATGAGAAATTTAAAATGGAGGTGTAATAATGACATTATGGTTATGTTTTAAAGAGAGAGTCAATTTAGGAGATAAATGCTGAAATATCTGTAAAAGAAATAAGATGTCCAGGATTTGCTTCAAAATAATTAAGTTTAGTGGGAAAAAGTGGTAGAAGACCACATGAAACAGGTTGTTCATGAATTAATAATTGTTGAATCTATAAAATAGGAATGAGGGGGTTTATTATACTATTCTCTCTATTTTTGCAAATGTTAAAAATTTTTCATAACTAAACTCTTTTAAACATAAAAAATATGAAGAAAAAAGAAAAACAAAAAAAATAAATTAAAAATATATAATAATAATTAAAACATAAATACAAATACTGGAAAGAGGGAAAAATAAACTCAACACTAAGTTTTCTAGAAAAGAAAAAAGCATGTATAAAATAAAAAATATTTTAACAGTCATTCTTATTTTTAATGATATTCAAAAGACTACTGAATTTATGAAAGGACAATAATTTGAAAGCAGTAGAGATTGCTTTAATGAAAAATAAAGCGGGGCTTCCCTGGTGGTACAGTGGTTAAGAATCCACCTGCCAATGCAGGGGACCCAGGTTTGAGCCCTGGTCCAGGAAGATCCCACATGCCGCAGACCAAATAAGCCACAACTACTGAGCCTGCCCTCTAGAGCCGACGAGCCACAACTACTGAAGCCCGCATGCCTAGAGCTTGTGCTCTGCAACAAGAGAAGCCACCGCAATGAGAAGCCTGTGCACTGCAACGAAGAGTAGCCCCCCTGCTCGACGCAACTAGAGAAAGCCCGCGCACAGCAACGAAGACCCAACGCAGCCAAAATAAATAAATAGATAAATAAATTTATTAAAAATATAAATAAATCAAGAGTGCCAACCATTAGAAATTTTAGCAAAGGTAACAGAGGCAGCAAATCTTGGCCTAGAAAATCAAATTTATGAATTAAAAATTGGGCTTAAGAAGTTGTTTTAAGCAACCTAAATGTCCATCGACAGATGAATGGATAAAGAAGATGTGGTACATATATACAATGGAATATTACTCAGCCATTAAAAAGAATGAAATAATGCCATGTATAGCAACATGGACGGACCTGAAGATTATCATACTTAAGTGAAGCCCGACAGAGAAAGACAAATGTGAGATACTGCTTATATGCAGAATCTAAAAAAAACAGATACAAATGAACTGATTTACAAAACAGAATCAGACTCACAGACTTAGAGAACAAATTTATGGCTACCAGGGTGGAGGGCTGTGGGGGAGGAATAGATTGGGAGTTTGGGATTGACATGTACACCCTGCTATATTTAAAATAAAATGCCTTTCCATGAAAAAAAAAAAGAAATTGTTTTAGTACTCTGAGGAAATAAAGATATGAGTATGATAAAATGAAGGATATCCAGACACAGAAGACAAGTCCAAGGGATAAAAGATAAATACAAAATAATTTACAGAAGGGAAACAAAGAAAATTTTTTTAAAAGCTGAAGAAAGAGTTGGGTCCAGTTGAAAGAGCTCAAAAAATGGCTGGCAAATTAATGTAAAGGAACCTGAATCTGAAAGTTCTGAAAAAATTTACATTTCAAATATAAAAAGGGGTGATAAGTAAGGGGTTTCTTTTGTGGGGGGTGATGAAAATGTTCTAGAATAAGATAGTAACCTTATTTAGCTTTCACTATTTTTTACGTACAGTGATTTGTGTATATACTAAAAACCAGTGAATTTTAAGTGGCTAATTTTATGGCATGTTAATTATACCTCAATAACAAAAACTGAAATTAAAAAAACAACCTCTCATTACAGCAGTATGAAGATGTCAGCAATTCCTTTCTATAAAAATCAAGTATAAAACTAGACAAAATTATCAAAAACAAACATTTTAATACACTGGAAATCAACCAAAGACAGACAACAAATTGAGAAGCATTTTTTTTTTTAAACACCTAAAGTTTCTGGTAAGAACGGCAGAAATTTGCGACCTTGCCTGAAACAGTCCCCATCTTTTCTATCCCACCCCTTCAGTCACTGAGAAAGGGTAGTTTTACCGGCCTGAGTGGGAAAATACAACCTGAGGATGGAGTGGAAATGGATAGCAAGCCAGCTACCAATGGTAATGGGGAAAACCAAAGTTTTGCTAGTCCAAGGTTGTACCCCAAGTACAAGGAGCAGAGTAGCTAGAAATTTAACGAATAGATTCTGGAAATCAGAAAGCAATAGAAGGGTTTAAGATAAGCTCACCACACATCTTTGGCTGACTAGGAAACTTACATATGCTCAGGAGAAAGCCAGGAGAGACTTGCTAAAAGTGAAAGCCAAGACACATGTGAGAACTACCCATAACTTTGAGTTTTTCAACCCACACATAGATTCATCATCAGAGAATGAAAGCCTTATGGGTTCAACCTATAAGGTACAACCTCTACCCAAATTATTGCCTGAACCTCTGAACTATACAAAGGTGTGATCCCAAGGAAGCTAGGCTAAAATATCAAAATAAGAATAGAAAAATTGAGCAGAAACATCAGCAGCTGCACTCCACAGAGGATACAGAGTCCACAGTTTAAGTATGAACAAGTCATAATTTTTCAAAACTCAGAAAAATAAAACAAGATCCAGATTTGCTACAATATGTTATCTGAAATGTTTACTTTTCAATTACAAATTATTAAATGTGCAAAGAAACAGGAAAGCATGGCCAATAATCATGAAAAAAAGCAGTCAACAGAAACTTATACAAGAGGGTTTACATGATGGACTTTGCACACAAAGAATTCAAAGCAGCTATTATAAGTATGTTCAAATAACTAAAGGAAAATATGACAAATTGACAAATAGGGCACATCTCGATAGAGAAACAGAAACTGAAAAAAAAAAAAAACAGGAGAAGGAGGAGGGGAAACGGAAGGGAAGAAGAAGGAGGAGGGGGAGAGGGAGGGGGAAGGGAAAAAGAAACTGTAAAGTTGGAAAATACAATCAAAATGAAAAATTGTTAAGATGAACTCACCAGCAGATTTGAAATGGCAGAATAAATAGCCAACAACATAAAGACAGATCAATAGAAAGTACTCAGTGCAAAGAAGACAGAGAAAGATATTAAAGACAAATGACACAAAATCTTATGAGACAATATAAAGAGTGCCAACGTAAATATACTGAGAGTCCCAGAAGGCCGACAAGAGAGGAAAGAAAAATATTAAAAGAAACAGTGGCCTAAAACTTCCCAAATTTGATTAAAGAAATTACTTATAAATCCATAACCTCAATGAATCTTAAATATGACAAACACAATGAGAACCACACCTAAACACATCATGGACAACCTGCCAAAATCCAAAGCCAAAGAGAAAAATCTTGATAGCAGCAAGAGAAAAATGACACATCGTATACAGGAGAACAACAATATGGTTAAAAACCTACTTCTCGGGCTTCCCTGGTGGCGCAGTGGTTAAGAATCCGCCTGTCTATGTAGGGGACAGGGGCTTGAGCCCTGGTCCAGGAATATCCCACATGCCGTGGAGCAACTAAGCCCGTGCGCCACAACTGCTGAGCCTGAGCTACAGAGTCTGCGAGCCACAACTACTGAGCCCAGCCCACGTGCCACAACTACTGAAGCCTGCGCCCCTAGAGCCCATGCTCTGCAGCAAGAGAAGCCACTGCAATGAGAAGCCCCCGCACAGCAATGAAGACCCAACGCACCCAAAAATAAATAAATAAATAAATTAACAAACAAACAACCTACCTCTCATCTGAAACAACGGAGGCCAGAAGGCAGTGTAATGAAATGCTCAAAGGGCAGGAAAGGGCAGGAAAAAAAAAATGTCTAACAGAAAAATCTATATCCATTTTTTTTTTTTGACCATGCCTTGCGGCTTATGGGATTTTAGTTCCCTGACCAGGGATCGAACCTGGGCCCTCAGCAGTGAGAGCATGGAGTCCTAACCACTGGACCTCCAGGGAATTCCCGAAACTATTTTTCAAAAATGAAAATGAAGAAGGCAGTCACAAAGGACCATATACTGTATGATTCCTATATGAAATGTCCAGAACAGGTAAATCTATAGATATAGAAAATAGGTTAGTGGTTGCCTAGAACTAGGGAGGGAAATTTGATTAGGGAGTAGGGGTGGATAATGGCTAAGGGGTGTAGGGTTTCTTCTGGGGGTAATGGAAATGTTCTAAAATTGACTGTAGTGATGGATGCATAATGAATATACTAAAAGCCATTAATGGTATCCTTTAAATGAATGAACTGTATGGTATATAGTTAAATCTCAATAAAGCTGTTTAAAAAAATTGAAGGTGACATAAAATCATTCTCAGGTAAACAAAAACTAAGAGAACATATTGCTGGAAGACCTGCTCTACAGGAAATACTAAAGGAAGTCCCTCAGGCTAAAAGAAAACAATACCAGATGGCAACCGGGATCCACAGGAAGGAAGAATACTGGAAATGATATATATGTAGGTAAATATAAAAAGACTATATATGAATATATTTTTTCTTCATTTCTTAAAAAATCATAAGACTGTTTACATTGATTGTTTAAAGCAATAATTAAAATACTGTACTGTTGGGTTTATAACATATATACTGTGTGTGTGTCTGTGTGTGTGTGTGTGTGTGTGTGTGTGTGTGTGTGTGTATGCATAAAGAAGGGAGAAATATGGAATTATACTGGAGCAAAATTTCTATGTTTTATTGGAATTATGTATTAATGTAAAATAGACTATGATACACGTAAGATACTTACTGAAGTCCTTAGAACAAACACACACACACACAATCAACAGAGGAATTTAAATGGTACACTAAAAAATATTTAACACAGAAGAAGGCAATAAAGAAGGAATGAAGGGGAAAAAAGACAGGAGACATACAGAAAACAAATAGCAAATGATAGACATACAGCCAACAATGTAAATACTAATGTTTAATATAAAGGTATTAAACAGGGCTTCCCTGGGGGCACAGTGGTTAAGAATCCGCCTGCCAATGCAGGGGACACGGGTAAGAGCCCTGGCCCAGGAAGATCCCACATGCCGTGGAGCAACTAAGCCGATGCACCACAACTACTGAGCCTGCGCTCTAGAGCCCATGAGCCACAACTACTGAGCCAGCGTGCCGCAACTACTGAAGCCCATGCACCTAGAGCCCGTGCTCTGCAAAAAGAGAAGCCACTGCAATGAGAAACCCATACACCGCATCGAAGAGTAGTCCCCACTCGCCACAACTAGAGAAAGCCCGTGCGCAGCAACAAAGACCCAAGGCAGTCATAAATAAATAAATAAATAAATAAATTTATCTAAAAAAAAGTATTAAACAGGCCAATCCAAAAGCAGAGATTGTCAGACTGGATTAAAAGCCCAAAATCCAGATATATGCTGTCTACAAGATACACGTTTTATATTCAAAGACATAAACAGGTTGAAAATAGAGGAACAGAAAATATATACCAAACAGTAACCATAAAAAAGCTAGATTGGCTACATTAATGTCAGACAAAATAGACTTCAAGACAAAATCATTACTAGAGACGAAGAGGCACATTTCACAATGATAAAGGGGTTAACACATCAGTAAGACATAGCAATTATAAATATACATATTTATGTAAATATAGATGTGTGTGTGTATCCAAAGGAAAATATCCGAAGGAAAAACTGACAATTTAAAGAAGAATTAAACAACTTGACAAGATTTCAATATCCCTCTCTTAGTAACTGATACCATAAGTAGAAAATGAGGAAAGATATGGAAGACTTGAACAACACTATTAAACCAACTGAACCTAACTGACGTATATAAAAAAGTCCACCCAAAAACAGCAGAATGCATATCCTTTTCAATTACAAATGGAACCTTCTCTAGGACAGATTCTATACTAGGCCATAAAACAAGTTTCAGTAAAATTAAAACACCTGAAATAATACAAAATACGTTCTCCAAATACATCAGAATAAGACTAGAAACTAAAAACAGAGAATAGGAAATATCCAAATATCAAGAAATTAAACTTCACCCTCTAAATAATTCAAAGAAGGCAGCACAAGAGAAATTAGGAAATATCTCAAACTAAAAGAAAACAAAAAAACCAATATATCAAAATATCATGAGTTATAGCTAATGCAGCGGTCAGAAGGAAGTTTATAGCTTTAAATTATCTGAGAAAGAAAGGCAGAAATAAACCTACATGTTTATGATAAAGGTGTCATAGGTAAATTATAAGAAAGGAAAGTCTCTTTCAAGAAACAGTGTTATGATAATTGGGTATTTATATGCAACAAAATGAACTTAGACCACTATTTCATACTGTCCACAAAAGTTAACTCAAAATGGATCACAGACTTAAATGTAACAGCTAAACAATATGCCTCTTAAAATAAAACACAGAAAATCTTTATGACCTTGAGTTAGGCAACAATTTCTTAGATATGACACCAAAAACACAATCCATGAAAGAAAAAACTAATAATAGACTTCATCAAAATAAAAATGCTCTATCCTTAAAAGACACCATTAATAAAAATGAAAAGACAAGCCACAGACTGAGAGAAAAGTTTTGCAAATAATGTATCTTGATAAAGGGATTATATTTCTCACATATAAGAATTCTTACACAACTCAGTGAAAAAATAACACCAAAAAAAATAGGCGAAAATTTTGAACAGACATTTCATCGAAGTAGGTAAATGAATGGCAAATAAGCACAGGAAAAGATGCTCAACATCATTAGTCACTAGGGAAATGCAAATTAAAACCACGATATTCTGTAATAACCTAAATGGGAAAAGAATTTGAAAAAGAATAGATACATGTATATGTATAACTGAATCACTTTGTTGTACACCTGAAATTAACACAATTGTTAATCAACTGTACTCCAATATAAAATAAAAATTTTAAAAAAACCTTTAGAAAGCATTAAAATTAAACACAGGATCTTAAATGTTCTTACCGCAAAAAGAAATAAAACAAAATAAAACCACAACAGGATACCACTATACTGATCAGATTTTCTAATATTAAAAAGACTGACTGGGCTTCCCTGGTGGCGCAGTGGTTGAGAATCTGCCTGCCAATGCAGGCGACATGGGTTCGAGCCCTGGTCTGGGAAGATCCCATACGCCGCGGAGCAACTAGGCCCGCGAGCCACAATTACTGAGCCTGCGCGTCTGGAGCCTGTGCTCTGCAACAAGAGAGGCCACGATAATGAGAGGCCCGCGCACCGCGATGAAGAGTGGCCTCCACTTGCCACAACTAGAGAAAGCCCTCGCACAGAAACGAAGACCCAACACAGCCATAAATAATAAATAAATTAAAAAAAAAAAAAAAAAAGACTGACTATATCAAGTGTTGGTGAGAACGTAGAACAAACTGAAATCTCATACACTGCTGGTGGGAATGTAAAATGGTACAGCTACTTTGGAACCCAGTTTCTTTTTTTTAAATTTTTATTTATTTATTTATTTAATTATTTATGGCTGTGTTGGGTCTTCGTTTCTGCGTGAGGGCTTTCTCTAGTTGCGGCAAGTGGGGGCCACTCTTCATCGCGGTGCGCAAGCCTTTCACTATCGCGGCCTCTCTTGTTGCGGAGCACAGGCTCCAGACGCGCAGGCTCAGTAGTTTTGGCTCACGGGCCCAGCCGCTCCGCGGCATGTGGGAACTTCCCAGACCAGGGCTCGAACCCGTGTCCCCTGCATTGGCAGGCAGATTCTCAACCACTGCGCCACCAGGGAAGCCCTGGAACACAGTTTCTTAGAAAGTTAAATGTACACCTATCACATGACCCACCATTCCACTTTCCAGGTATTAACTAAGAGAAATAAAAGTATGTGTCCATTGAAAGACTTGTGCCCTAATATTTACAGCAACTTTATGTGTAATAGCCAACAAGTGGGAACAACAGGTGAGTAGATTTTAAAAACCATGGTATATTCATACAAAAGAATACTACTCGGCAATAAAAAAGGAACAAACTTTTGATACATACAACTACAACTAAGTACATACTGGGATTTTCCTGGCAGTCCAGTGGTTAGGACTCTGTGCTGTCACTGCTGAGGGCCTGGGTTCAATTCCTGGTCAGGGAACTAAGATCCCACAAGCCACGTGGCATGTCAAAAAAAAAAAAAGTATATACTATATGATTCCATTTATATAAAATTCTAGAAAATGAAAACTAATCTCTAGTGTCAGAGGGAAGATCAGCATTTGCTGCCCACAGGGCAGAAGAAAAGTAAAAGTGAGAAGAGGTTTCAAAGAAACATGAGTAAATTTTGAGACGACAATGGATATGTTCATTTTCTTCATTATGATGTGTCATAGATACAAAAATATGTCAAAACTCATCAAAGTGTATACTTTAAATGTGTTCAGTTTACTGTGTGTCAACTGTGCCTTAACAAATGTGGAAAAAAAGAAATAATAGAATAAAGGAGCCAGAACTAGACTGAAATACAGATTAGGATTGAGTACACAGTAATTACTGGTGGCATTTCAAATTAGTGAGAAAAAAAAGGATCACTAAAAAATGGATAGAGGGCTTCCCTGGTGGCGCAGTGGTTGAGAGTCTGCCTGCCAATGCAGGGGACGCGGGTTCGAGCCCTGGTCTGGGAAGATCCCACATGCCGCAGAGCGGCTGGGCCCGTGGGCCGCGACTGCTGAGCCTGCGCGTCTGGAGCCCGTGCTCCGAAGCAAGACAGGCCGCGACGGTGAGAGGCCCGCGCACCGCGATGAAGACTGGACCCCGCTCGCTGGAACTGGAGAGGGCCCTCGCACAGAAACGAAGACCCAACACACCCAAGGATAAATAAATAAATAAATTAAAGAAAAAAAAAAAACCTTTAAAAAAAAATGGATAGAGACAAATGAAAATGAAACCGCAACTTTACAAAATGTATGGGATGCAGCAAATGCAGTTCTAAGATGGAGGTTCATAGTGATACAGGTCTTCCTCAAGAAACAAGAAAAATCTCAAATAAACAACCTAACCTACCACCTAAAAGGATTAGAAAAAGAAGAGTAAACAAAGCCCAAAGTCAGCAGAAGGAAGAAAATAATAAAGATCTGAGAGGAAATAAATAAAATAGAGATAAAAAAACAATAGAGGGATCTCCCTGGTGGCACAGTGGATAAGAATCTGCCTGCCAATGCAGGGGACACAGGTTCGATCCCTGGTCCAGGAAGACCCCACGTGCCACAGAGTAACTAAGCCCATGCGCCACAACTACTGAGCCTGCGCTCTAGAGCCCACGAGCCACAACTACCTAGCCTGTGCGCCACAACTACTGAAGCCCGCATGCCTAGAGCCTGTGTTCCACAACAAGAAAAGTCACTGCAAGGAGAAGCCTGCACACTGCAACGAAGAGTAGCCCCTGCTTGCCACAACTAGAGAAAGCCTACGTACAGTAATGAAGACCTAATGCAGCCAAAAATTAATAATCAAATAAATTTATATATAAAAAAATAAGAAACAATTTAAACAGACTGATCACTAGAAGTGAAATTGAATCTGTAATTTAAAAAACTCCCTGTAAACAAAAGTCCAGGACCAGACTGCTTCACTGGGGAATTCTTTCCAACTTATAAAGAACTTACACCTATCCTTCTCAAGCTACTCCAAAAAACTGAAGAGGAGGGAACACTCCCATAATCATTCTATGAGGCAACCATTACCCTGATACCAAAACCAGACAAAGACACTACAAAAAAACAAAATTACAGGCCAATACCTTTGATGAATATAGATGCAAAAATCCTCAACAAAATATTAGCAAACCAAATCCAACAATATATAAAAAGGATCATACACTATGACCAAGCTGGATTCATTCCAGGGTCAGAAGGATGGTTCAATATACGCAAATGAATCAATGGGATACACCACATTAACAAAAAGAAAGCCAAAAACCACATGATCATCTCAATAGACACAGAAAAAGTATTTGAAAAAATTCAACGTCCATTCATGATAAAACTGCTCATCAAAGTGGTACAGAGGAAACATATCTCAACATAATAAAGGTCATTTACAACAAACCCACAGCCAACATAATACTCAATGGTATTGAGCTGAAAGCCTTTTCACTAAATTCAGGAACAAGACAAGGGTGCCCACTCTCACTGCTTACATTCAACATAATATCAGAAGTCCTAGCCACAGCAATCAGACAAGAAAAATAAATAAAAGGTATCCAAATTGGAAGGGAAGAAGTAAAACTGTCTCTACCTGCAGATGATATGATACTCCATTTTCAGAATGCTAAAGTCTCCACACAAAAACTATCAGAACTAATATATGAAGTGAGCAAGGTAGCAGGGTATAAGATCAATACACAGACATCTGTTGCATTACATATACTAATAATGAAATATCAGAAGCAGAAACACTAAAAAACAACCTCTTTTAAAATTACATCAAAAAAAAGGTAAAATAGCTAGGAATAAACTTAACCAAGGAGGTGAAAGACCTACACTCTGAAAACTATAAAATAATGATAAAGGAAATAAAAGATGATTCAAAGAAAATGGAAAGCTATCCCATGCTCTTGGACTAGAAGAATTAATATTGTTAAAGTGGCCATACTACTCAAAGCAACCTACAGATTTAATGCAATTCCTATCAAAATACCCATAACATTTTTCACAGAACTAGAACAAATAATCCTAAAATTTATATGGAACCACAAAAGACCCCAAACTGCCAAAGCAATCTTGAGAAAAAAGAACAAGCTGGGGTATCACCCTCCCAGACCTGAGACTATACTACAAAGCTACAGTAATCAAAACAGTGTGACACTGGCACAAAAACAGACTGTAGATCAATAAACATAGATCAATAGATCAGAGAGCCAAGAAATAACCCCATGCAGCTAGAGTCAATTAATCTATGACAAAGGAAGCAAGAATATACAATGGAGAAAAGACAGTCTCTTCAACAATGGTGCTGGGGAAAACTGGCCTACATGGAAAACAATGAAATTAGAACACTTTCTCACACCATATACAAAAAAAAACTCAAAATGGTTTAAAGATCTAAATGTAAGACATGACACCATAAAACTCCTAGAAGAGAACACAGGTGAAACTTTGACATAAACTGTAGCAATATTTTCTTAGATCAGTCTCCCAAGGCAAAAAAATAAATAAATAAAAGCAAAAATAAAGAAATGGGACCTAATCAAACTTAAAAGCTTTTGCATAGCAAAGGAAACCATCAACAATACATATAGACAACCTACAGAATGGGAGAAAACATATGCAAACAATGCTACTGCCAAGTGATTAATTTCCAATATACAAACAGCTCAATCTGAAAAAAATAAACAATCTTATCAAAAAATGGGAAGAGCTAAATAGACATTTCTCCAAAGAAGACATACAGATGGCCAACAGACACATGAAAAGATGCTCAAAATCATTAATTATCAGAGAAATGCAAATCAAAACTACAATGAGGTATCACCTCACTCCGGTCAGAATGGCCATCATCAAAAAGTCTATAAATAATAAATGCTGGAGAGTGTGTGGAGAAAAACGCACCCTCTTCTACACTGTTGGTGGGAATGTAAATTGGTTCAGCCACTATGGAGAACAGTATGGAGGTTCCTTAAAAAACCAGAAATGGAACTACCATATAATCAAGCAATTCCAATCCTGGGTATATATCCAGAAAAAAACAAACACTCTAATTTGAAAAGATACATTTACCCTAATGTTCATAGTGGCACTATTTTCAATAGCCAAGACATGGAAACAACCCAAATTCCCATTAACAGATGATTGGTTTAAGAAGATGTAGTATATATACACAATGGAAAAATACTCAGCCATAAAAAAGAATGAAATATTGCCATCTGCAGCGATAAGGATGCACCTAGAGAATATTACACTTAGTGAAGTTAAGTCAGGCAGAGAAACATAAATCACTTGTATATGGAATCTAAAAAAATATACAAATGCATCTATATACAAAACAGAAACAAGACTCACAGACATAGAAAATAAACTTTTGGGTACCAAAGGGGAGAGAGAGAGGGAGAGGAACAAATTAGGAGTATGAGGTTAACAGATACAAACTACTATACATAAAATAGATAAGAAACAAGAATTTACTGTATAGCACAGGGAATTATACCTAATATCTTGTAATAACTTATAATGGACTATAATCTGCGAAAAAGAAGAATCACTATGCTGTACACCTGAAACTAACACAATACGGTAAATCAACTATACTTCAATTTTAAAAAAAGAAAAGAAAAAAATAAATAGAATGATTTCCTAATCATTTAAAAAATAAAATTCTTTATGAATTTAAAATGAATATGTAGAGGCTGCCCTGGTAGCACAGTGGTTAAGAATCTACCTGCCAATGCAGGGCACATGGGTTCGAGCCCTGGTCCAGGAAGTTCCCACATGCCGTGGAGCAACTAAGCCCGTGCGCCACAACTACTGAGCCTGCGCTCTAGAGCCCATGCTCCACAACAAGAGAAGCCACCGCAATGAGAAGCCTGCGCACCACAACGAAGAGTAGCCCCCACTCGCTGCAACTAGAGAAAGCCCACATGCGGCAACAAAGACCCAACACAACCAAGAATAAATAAGTAAATTTTAAAAATATTTAAAAAAATTAATTTGTAAAAAATTAAACAATAAAACTGGATGAAAACACAGATATTCATACACTCTTGGGAATAAAAAAAATCCCCACAAACTTCAGAAAAGATGGATTGTTCTGTAGTAATGGTAACAAGTAGTCATAAGAACCAATTTTAAACCTGCTTAATTAATCTACATCAACTCACCTCAGAAAACACACTTTTGCAAGCCAACTCAACCACTGTCATCCCCTTGTTTCTGGAAATGAGGGAATGATAATCCAATAAGCATCCCACCAAGCGCTAATCAATTGATAGTCTCACCTGAGCAACAATGCTTTTACAGACGATGTTGACCTACTTGGCCCGTTGTAAGTCTGCAGTCCTGAACTACACACTTCTCAAATACAGTACTCTATATAAGATCAACAGTCTCTTACTGTAGTAAGCAGTAAATCAGCTTTCTCTAAGAGGTCTCATCATCCTTTGATAATTCTGGAGGTCTCAGCAAGATAACTGTGAAAACTCTTCCCAGGCAACACTCCAGGGAGTCTCAAACCAATGGATGCACTCATTGGGCCCCTTATGCTTAATTCCACTGTCCTTCAGATCTGCTGCCAATTTAGTCAATCCCAACAACCATCTGAGGTCTAACTAGTTTCATTAGACTCTGGTTGCTTTAATAATATTGACCTTTCAGTTTAAAAGTGCATTATCTGGTATATAATTAGACCTAGCTCTTTGTACAAGGTTTTTAGGCTTTTTGTTTTGAAGATATACTACTTGAAAATATTTTTGCTATTAAACTGATTATTCTTCATTTGCTTATTTTACTTTTGCTATTACTTGTCAATATGCATAAAGTCTTCTTTCATTTGTTTTTGTTTTGTCCTGGATTTCCTTGTCTCTGTTAAATGTACAAGGGAGTGTTCTATACGGAATGGATAGAGGCATAAGCCAGATAAGTCTTGAAACCAAGCCAACCTACTCCTGAGACATTATGGTTGGAGGTCCATTGGATCAGCGACCAAGTTGTAAAAAAGCAAATTTCTCAAATGTCATGAAGGCATTCCTTGTCTTGTCAATTTGTGAAAGAAGGTGACTTTGTTTATTTAGTTCAAATTCCAGGGTCAATGATACTTGGGTCACTGATCTCATGGCCCCTTCCTATCTGTGGTTGGAACCTGAGATACGGTTCACAAACACACATCCTTAGACGACCTTAGCGCTTCTTTCTCTTGTTTGTCATGGGTTTGCTAATGTCAAAGTCTCAACGTCTCCCTGCTTCTGATATAAAGACAACTACAATCCTAACTCTTGCACTTTCCTTGGTAAATAGAAAAAAAAATTTTTTGAGTTAAAGTTAAAATGCCCAAAGTGCACATGTGACATTCTCCAGTACAGATCACATGCTAAATCATAAAACAAACCTCAATAAAAGGATAGAAATATACAAAGTAAGTCCTCTGACAACCACAGAATGAAATTAGAAATAAATAACAGGAAGAAATTTGGGAAGTACACAAGTATGTGGAAATTAAACAACATATTACCCTAGATAATCAATGGGTCAAACAAGACATAACAAGGGAAATTAAAAAACACTTTGAGTTAGATGAAAATGAAAACACAACATAATCAAACTTACGGGATACAGCTAAAGCAATACTTACAGGAGAATTTATAGCTGTAAATTCCTACATTAAAAAGAAAAAATATCTCAAACAAATAACCTAAACTTCTACCTTGAGACACTGGAAAAAGAAGAGCAAACTAAACCTGAAACAAGCAGAAGATGAGATGACAGGGGGCTGGGAGCCCATGAGTAGCTTCAGGATTGGCGATGGTCCCCAGAAAGACTAAGGCATAACCTAGTCTTTCAGTTCCATAACTTAGAACTTTCAGCCCCACCCCTCAATTTCTGGGGAGGGGAGAGGGGGCTGCAGATTGAACTTGGTCACCAAAGACCAATGATCTAACCAATAATGCCTACATAACAGAACCTCCATAAAAACCTCTAACTGATGGGTTTGGGGGAGCTTCTTGATTGCTCAATTCATGGAAGTGCTGGGAGGGTGGGTGTGCCTGGAGAGAGCATGGAACCCCCTATTCTCCTCCACTGCTCCAAGCATTTCTTCCATTTGGCTCTTCCTGAGTTTGCACCCTTTATAATGAACCAGTAGTAGTAAGTTTTAAAACATTTAAAAATAAAGCAAGCAGAAGGAAGGAAATAATAAATATGAGTGGAAAGTAATGAAACAGGGACATCAACAAAACCAAACGCTGGTTTTTTTAAGGGGTCAAAAACACTGACAAACCTTTAGCTAGACCACCTATGAAAAAAAGGAGACCCAGATTGCTAAAATCAGGAATGAAAGAGGGGACATCACTACTGGCCTCACAGAAAGAAAAAGGATTATGAGGGAATACTTTGAACAAAAGTATGCCAACAAATTAGATCCCTTTAAATGAAATGGATAAATTCCTAGAAAGTCATAAACTACCAAAACTGACCCAAGAATAAATTAAAAATGTGAAGAAACCTCTAACAAGACAATGAATTAGTAATTGAAAAGCTGAACACAAAGAAAAACCCAAGCCCAGATGGCTTCACTGCTGAATTTCTACTGAGCATTCAAAGAAGAATGAATACCCATCCTTTACAACTCTTCAAAAAAATAGAACAGGGAGGGAATACTTCCCATTTTTTTCTATAAGGTCAGTATTACCCAGATATCAAAACCAGACAAAGGCATCACAAGAAAACTACAGACCAATACCTCTTATGAATATAGACACAAAAATTCCCAACAAAATACAAGCAAACCAAATCCAGCAACATAGGAAAAGAATTAAACAATATGACCAAGTGGGATTTATCCCAAGAATGTAAGGTTGATTTAATATCCAAAACTCAATTTAAAAATCAGATAGAATTTTTAAAGTGGTCATCTCTATAGACACAGGAAAAGCAGTCAACAAAATCCAATAGCCTTTCATGATAAAAACACTCATCAAACTAAGAATAAAAAGGAACTTCCTCAACTTGATAAAGGGCATCTTCAAAAACCCATAACTAACGTCATACTTAATAATGAAAGACTGGATGCTTTTCCCCCCTAAAATCAGAAACAGGAAAAGGATGTCCACTCTCACCACTTCTATTCAGCATTGTACTAGAGGTCCCAGCAGGGCAATTCAGCAAGAAAAAAATAAAAGACATCCATATTGGAAAGGAAGAAGTAAAAATATCTCCATTTTCAGATGACATGATCTCTTATATAGAAAATTCCAAGGTATCCATGAAAGAACTATTAGAATAAATGAATTCAAAGAGGCTGAAGGATAAAAGATCAATATACAAAAATCAACTGTATTTCTATACACTTGCAATGAACAATCCAAAAATGAAATTTAAAAATTCAATTTACAAAATCTTCAAAAAGACTAAAATACCTGTACTTAGGAATAAATGTGAAACTTATACTCTGAAAACTACAAAACACTGTTTAAAGAAATTAAAGAAGATCTAAATAAATGGAAAAACTCTGTGTTCATAGATCAGAAGACTTAATATTGTTAAGATGGCAATACTCTTCAAATTAATCTACCGATTCAACAGATCCCTATCAGAATCCCAGTTGACATATTGGTGGAGTTTGACAAGCTGATTCTAGAATTCATATAGAGTGCAAGAGATCCAGAATTGTCAAAACAATCTTGAAAAAGAACAAGGTTGGAAGACTCGTATTTCCCAATTTCAAAACTTAATACAAAGTAACAGTAATAAGACAGTGTGGCACTGGATTAAAGATAGTCATATAAACCAGTGGAACAGAACTGAGAGTCCAGAAATAAACCCACGTGTTGAACTGATTTTCAACAAGGGTGCCAAGAACATTCAGTGGAGGAAAGACCTAAATATAAGAGCTAAAACTGTAAAACTCTTAGAAGAAAACATAGGGGTAAATCTTTATGACCTCAGATTTTGCAATGGATTTTTACATGACACCAGGAACACAAGCAGCAAAAGAGAAAACAGATAAACTGGACTTCATGAGATTGAAAATTTTTGTGTTTCAAATGACATTATCAAGAAACTGAAGAAAACCTACAGAATAAGAAAAAATTTCCAAATCATGTATCTGGTAAGAGACTTGTATCTTGAATGTATAAAGAAATCTTGCAACTCAATAATAAAAAGGCAAATGACTCAATTTAAAAAGCAGGCAAAGGATGTGAATAGACATTTCTTCAAAGAAGATACACAAATAGCCAATAAGCACATAAACAGATTTTCAACATCATTAATCATCAGGGGAATGCAAATCAAAACCACACCATTTCCTATCCACTTGGATGATTAGAATCATAAACACAGATAATAATAAGCGTTGATGAGGATATGGACAAATCGGAACCCTCACACACTGCTGATGGGAATGTAAAACAGTACAGCCACTTTGGAAAACAGTCTGGCGGTTCCTCAAATGGTGAAACATAAAGCTAACACATGATCCAGCAATTCCACTTGTAGGTATCTACAGAAGAGAGATGAAAACATAAGTCTACAAGAAACACTTGCATGTGAATGTTCATAGCAGCATTATTCGTAATAGCCCCCGAAGTGAAAACAACTCAAATGTCTGTCTATAAATGAATGTATAAAACAAAATAAGATACAACCATTCAATGCAATATTATTCAGCCACTGAAAAGGAATGAAGTACCTATACAAGCCACAACACGTATGAACCCTGAAAACATTGCTAAGTGAAAGATTATTACACATATATTATGTGATCCTATTTACATGAAATGTCCAGAATAGGCCAATCTATAGATACAGAAAGTATATCAGTGGTTGCCTATGTCTGGGGGAAAATGAGGGAATTAAGAAGTGATGGCTAAGGGGTGCAGGATTTCTTTTTCTTTTTTTAAATAAATTTATTTATTTTATTTATTTTTGGCTGCGTTGGGTCTTTGTTGCAGCGCACGGGCTTTTCTCTAGTTGTGGTGAGCGGGGGCTACTCTTTGTTGTGGTGCGCAAGCTTCTCATTGCGGTGGCTTCTCTTGCTGTGGAGCACGGGCTCTAGGCACGCGGGCTTCAGTAGTTGTGGCGCACAGGCTTAGCTGCTCCGCAGCATGTGGGATCTTCCCAGACCGGGGCTCGAACCCGTGTCCCCTGCATTGGCAGGCGGATTCTTAACCACTGTGCCACCAGGGAAGCCCTAGGATTTTTTTGAGGCCATGAAAATGTTCTAAAATTGACTGTTCAGATGGATGTACAGCTATGTGAATATATTAAGCCACAGTTAAAATGGATGAATTGAATGGTATGTGAATCATGTCTTAATAAAGCTGTTAAAAAAGATCACACATATTAATTACTTCACAATTTCAGTGGGTCAGTAATTTGGGTGTGGCTTAGTTGGGTGCCTCTGGTTCTGCATCTTGCACAAGGCTGCAAGCAAGGTGTCAACCAGGGCTACAGACATCTCAAGCCTCAACTGAAGGAGGATCTGGTTCTAAGCTCACTTCACTGGGGGGCTCCACAACCTGGCAGCTGGCTTCCCCAGGGTGAGTGACCTGAGACAGCAAGAGAGAGCACCCAAAACAGACACCATAGTCTGTTTATAATCTCACTTCAGAAGTGACATCCATTGACACCAAAAGCAAAGGCAACAAAGGCAAAATTAACAAGTAGAACTACATCAAACCAAAAAGCTTGGGACTTCCCTGGTGGCGCAGTGGTTAAGAATCCGCCTGCCAATGCAGGGGACACGGGTTCAATCCCTGGTCCGGGAAGATCCCACATGCCTGGAGCAAATAAGCCCGTGCGCCACAACTACCGAGCCTGCGCTCTAGAGCCCGCGAGCCACAACTACTGAAGCCCGCACGCCTAGAGCCCATGCCCCGCAACAAGAGAAGCCACTGCAATGAGAAGCCCGCACACCACAACGAAGAGTAGCCCCCGCTCACCACAACTAGAGAAAGCCCACGCACAGCAACAAAGACCCAACGCAGCCAAAAATAAATAAAGTAAATAAATTTTTTTTAAAAACCCACCCATTTCTCTTAAAAAAAAAAACAAACCCAAAAGCTTCTGCACAGCAAAGGAAACCATCAACAAAATGAAAAGACAACCTACAAAATGGGAGAAAGTATTTGCAAATCACATATCTGATAAGGGGTTAATATCCAACATATATAAAAAACTCACATAACTCAATAGCAAAAAAAAAGCAAACAATCTGATTAAAGAATGGGCAAAGAATCTGAACAGATATTCTTCCAAAGAAGACATACAGATGGCCAACAGGTACATGAAAACGTGCTCAACATCACTAATCATCAAGGAAATGCAAATCAAAACCACAAGATCACCTCACACCTGTTAGAATGGCTATTATCAACAATACAAGAAACAAGAGTTGGTGAGGATGTGCAGAAAAGGGAACCCTTATACACTTTGCTGGGAATGTAAATTGGTGCAGCCACTATGAAAAACAGTATGGAGGGTCCTCAAAAAACTAAAAACAGAACTACCATATGATTCAGCAATTCCACTTCTGGGAATTTATCTGAAGGAAATAAAAACACCAACTCAAAAAGATATATGCACTCCCATATTTGCTGCATTATTTACAAAAGCCAAGACCTGGAAGCATCCTAAGTGCCCATGAATAGATGAATGGAAAAAGAAAATTTATATATATGTATACACACACACACACACACACAATGGAATATTATTCAGCTATAAAGAAAAGAAGGAAATCCTGCCATTTGTGACAACACGAATGGACCTCAAGGGCATTTATGTTAAGTGAAATAAGGCAGACAGAGAAAGACAAATACTGTATGATTTCATGTATGTGTACAATCTAACAGAAAGGAAGGGAGGGAGAGAGGGAGGGAGAGAGGGAGGGAGAGAGGGAGGGAGAGAGGGAGGGAGGGAAGAAGGAAGGAAGAAGGGAAGAAGGAAAAACACCATAATGCATAGCGCAATAAAATGATGTATGCCTGAATAGCGAGACTGCTGAAAACCAAAGGCCAAAAAAAAAAAAAAAAGATATAATACCTTAAAAAAAAAAAAAAAAGATAAGTCATTAGCAGATTCCACACTAAAGGAAATACTACAGGGGGTTCTTCAAGCAAAGGGAAAATAAGATAGAATCCTAAGAGATGCAGAAGAAATGAAGAACCAATAAAATTTCAGAATACTGGAGTACAGAGGGGCTCCCAAAACTCCCAAGGGAGCATGTGGGAGAAACATAGATTCTGGAATCAGAAATCAGAATGGAAGATGGCAGAGATGGAAGACTCTGAGCTCACCTCCTCTCATGGACACACCAATATTACAACTATTTACAGAGCACTAGTGATGAGAAAGACCAGAATCTACCAGAAAATATCTTCTACAACTGACAATATAAAGAAGGGAGCACAATGAGATGGGTAGGAGGAATGGAGTTCTGATATAATCAAGTCCCATACCCCTGGGTGGGTGGCCCACAAACAGGAGGATAATTACAATTGCAGAGGTTCTCCCCAAGGAGTGAAGGTCTGAGCCCTGCATTGGGCTTCCCTGCACAAGGGTCCTACACCAGCAAGATGAGCACCCAGAATGTTTCGCTTAGAAGGCCAGTGGGGCTTATTCAGGCGATCCAAAGAGCTGTGGGGAATAGACTCCACTCTTAAAGGGCTCACACAAAATCTCACATACTCTAGGACCCAGGGCAGAAGCAGTAATTTGAAAGGAGCCTGGACCAGACATACCTTCTGATCTGGAGAGTCTCCCAGAGAGGCAGGAAGCAACTGCAGCTCACACTAGGCACATGGACACTGGCAGCATTTTGGGGAGCTTGTTCTATCGCATGAACACTGGTGCTGGTAAGCACCACTTTGGAATCCTCCCTCTAGCTTGTTAGCCTCAGGACCCAACCCCACACCTCACCCACCAGCCCGTAGGCACCAGTACTGGGACGCCTCAGACCTGGCAACTACCCAGGCAGGGAAACAGCCACATCCACCAGCAGGCAGGCTACCTTAAGACCTGCCTGAGCTCACAGCCACCACTGGACATGACCTTCTCCACCAGATGGCCTATGACCTGGCTCCACACACCAGTGAGCCAGCACTATCCCTAGGACCCCCTGGGCCCCATTCCTGCATACCAGCAGGCTGACACCAGCCCCAGGAAGTCCTGGGCCCCAGCCCTACCCACTAGCAGGCCAACACCAGCTCTAAGATACCTTGGACTCTTCAGCCAACCACTCCGGGATCCAGTCCCACTCACCAATAGGCTGGCATCGGCCTTAGGACACCCCAGAACCTGCAGTCAGCTGTGTCAGGAACCAGCCCCAATCATCTGGGAACACCAGTCTCACAAACACCCATGCCAGAAGCCAGCTGTGCTCACCAGTGAGCCAGCACTCGTCCCAGGACACCCTGGAGTTCCACAGCCAGCCACCTTGTGACTGGTCATGCCAATCAGAGGCTGGCAGCCTCTGCACAATGCAGGGCCTGGCAACCAACTGGACCAGGGCCAGCCACGCCTACCAGACCACCCACAATAGTCAGTCCACCACAACTGAAGGACCCATGCAGCCCACATGGGGACACCCATAGGGCATATAGCTCTAGTGACCAGAGGGGACCAAGCTGCTGGGACACATAGAATGTCTCCAAAAAAAGCCACTCCACCGAAGTCAGGAAATATAACCAACTTACCAGTTACATAGAAATAAAAACAGCAAGTTAGGCAAAATGAGGCGACAGAGGAACATGGCCCAAATGAAGGAACAAGATAAAACCAGAAGAACTAAGTGAAGTGCAGACAGGCAATCCACCCAGTAAATAGTTCAAGGTAATGACCATAAAGATGATCAAAGAACTCAGTAGAAGAATGGATGAACAGAGTGAGAAGTTTAAAAACGAGTTAGAATACATAAAGGAAAACCAAAAGGAGCTGAAGAATACAGTAACTGAGATGAAATATACACTAGATGGAAGCAACAGTAGATTAAATGATACAGAGGAATGGATCAGCAAGCTATAAGTCTGAGTAGTGCAAATCACTGAAGCTGAACCAAAAAAAAAGCAAAAAGAATAAAAAGAAATGAGGACAATTTAAGAGACCTGTGGGACAACATCAATTGCAATAACATTCCCATTATAGGGGCCCCAGATGGAGAAGAGAGAAAGAAAGGGGGCAGAGAACATATCTGAACACATAACAGCTGAAAATCCCCCTAACGTGGGAAAGGAAACAGACATCCAGGTCCAGGAAGCACCAGAGAGTCCCAAACAGGATCAACCCAAAGAGGACCATACCAAGACACACTGTAATTAAAATGGCAAAAATTAAAGATAAAAAGAGAATACTAAAAGCAGCAAGGGAAAAGCAAAAAGTTACATACAAAGGAACTCCCGTAAGGCTATCAACTGACTTTTCAGCAGAAACTCTGCAAGCCAGAAGGGAGTGGCACAGGAGACACTGCTTTGGGAAACAACCCCAGTGTTCTCCTTACTTGCTGCAAGTAATAATAAATCCTTCCCTCTCCCAGAAAAAAAAAAAGGGGGGGGAAGTGGCATAATATATTTAAAGTGATGAAAGGGGAAAATCTAAAACCAAGAACACTCTGACCAGCAAGGCTCTTGTTCAGATTTGATGGAGAGATCAAAAGCTTTATAGACAAGCAAAAGCTAAAAGAGTTCAGCGCCACCAAACCAGCTTTACAAGAAATGTTAAAGGGATTTCTCTAAGCAAAAAAGAAAAAGCCACAACTAGAAACATGAAAATTATGAAAGAAGAAAGCTCACTGGTAAAGGTAAATATACAGTAAAATTAGTAAATCAACCACATACAAAGCTAGTAGGAAGGTTAAAAGACAAAAGCAGTAAAATCATCTATATCCACAATAAGTAGTTAAGTGATACACAAAACAAAAAGATAAAAATATGATATCAAGAACAGTAATCATTGGGGGAGAGGAGTAAAAAATGCAGAGCTATTAAAATGTGTTTGAAATTAAGACAGCAGCAACTTAAAATAATCATATATATAAACCTCATGATAAACACAAACCAAAAATCCATAATAGATACACACAAAAAAGAAAAAGGAATCCAAACATAACACTAAAGATAGTCATTAAATCACAAGGGAAGAGAACAAAAGCAGAAAAAAGTAACAAAAGAGAACTACAAAAACAACCCAAAACAATTAACAGAATGGCAATATGTACATACCTACCAATAATTACTTTAAATGTAAAGGCACCAAATGATCCAATCAAAAGACAGAGGAGCTGAGTGGATACAAAAACAAGACCCATACATACGTTGCTTACAAGACACTCACTTTAGATCTACAGACATACATAGACTGAAAGTGAGACGATGGAAAAGTAATATGTGCAAATGGAAATCAAAAGAAAGCCAGGGTAGCAATACATATATCAGACAAAATAGACTTTAAAACAAAGACTGTTAAAAGAGACAAAGAAGGGGCTTCCCTGGTGGCGCAGTGGTTGAGAATCCGCTTGCCAATGCAGGGGACACAGGTTCAAGCCCTGGTCTGGGAAGATCCCACATGCCGCGGAGCGACTGGGCCCGTGAGCCACAACTACTGAGCCTGCGCGTCTGGAGCCTGTGCTCCGCAACAAGAGAGGCCGCGATAGTGAGAGGCCCGCGCACCGCGATGAAGAGTGGCCCCCACTTGCCACAACTAGAGAAAGCCCTCGCACAGAAGCGAAGACCCAACACAGCCAAAAATAAATAAATTAATTAATTAATTTTTTTAAAAAAATGTACTTAAAAAAAAAATTAAAAAAAAAAAAAAAGAGACAAAGAAGAACACTACATAATGATCAAGGGATCAAGCCAAGAAGAAGACAAAACAATTATAAATATATATGCAACCAACATGGGAGCACCTAAACACATAAAAAAAATACGAACAGACATACAGGGAGAAATTGGCAGTAACACGATAACAGTAGGGGATTTTAACATCCCACGTACTTCAATGGACAGATCATCCAGAAAGAAAATTAGTAAGGAAACACTGGCCTTAAATGACACATTAGACCTGATGAACTTAATAGATATATATAGAACATTCCATCCAAGAGTAGCAGAATACACATTCTTTTCAAGTGTATATGGAACATTCTCCAGGGTAGATCACATGCTAGGCTACAGAACAATTCTCAGTAAATTTAAGAAAAGTGAAATCATATCAAGCATATTTTCTGACTATAACACTATGAGACTAGAAATCAACTACAAAGAAAAAAAACTGCAAAAAACCAAACACGTAGAGGCTAAACAATAAGCTACTAAAAAAGGCGTCACTGAAGAAATTCTGAAAATACCTGGAGACAAATGAAAAAAACCCACAATGATCCAAAATCTATGGGACACAGCAAAAGTAGTTCTAACAGGAAAGTTAATAGTGATACAAGCCTATCTCAAGAAACAAGAAAAATCTCAAAGAAACAACCTAACCCTACACCTAAAGGAACTAGAAAAAGAAGAACAAACAAAACCCAAAGTTAGTAGAAGGAGAGAAATCATAAAGAACACAGCAGAAATAAACGAAATAGAGACTAAAAAGGCAACAGAAAGGATTAAAGAAACTAAGAGCTGGTTCTCTGAAAAGATAAACAAAAGTGATAAACCTTTAGCTAGACGCATCAAGAAAAAAAAGAGTGCCCAGATCAATAAAATCAGAAGTGAAAAAGAAGTTACACCATCACCACAGAAATACAAAGGATTACAAGAGATTATTACAAACAACTATGTGAATAAAATGGACAACATAGATGAAATAGACAAATTCCTAGAAATGTACAATTTCCCAAGACTGAACCAGGAAGAAATGGACAATCTGAGCAGACCAATTACCAGTAATGAAATTTCAATAATAAAAAAACTCACAACAAACAAAAGTCCAGGACCAGATGGCTTCACAGGTGAATTCTACCAAAAATTTATATAAGAGTTAACACCTATCCTTCCCAAATTGCTGCAAAAACTTGCAAAGGAAGGCAAATTCTGAACTCATTCTATAAGGCCAGTATCACCCTGATACCAAATCCACACAAGATATCCCCAAAAAAGAAAATTATAGGCCAATATCACTGAAAAATGTAGACACAAAAATTCTCAACAAGATATTAGCAAACTGAATTCAACAATACATTAAAAGGATGTATATATCATGATCAAGTGGGCTTTATTCCAGGGATGGTTCAATACCCACAAATCAATCAGTGTGACACACCACATTAACAAACTGAAGAATAAAAATCATATGATCATCTCAGTAGATGCAGAAAAAGCTTTTGACAAAATTCAACACCCACTTATGATAAAAACTCTCTAGAAAGTAGGCAAAGAGGGAACCTACCTCAACATAATAAAGGCCATAGGGGTTTCCCTGGTGGTGCAGTGGTTGAGAATCTGCCTGCCAATGCAGAGGACACGGGTTCGAGCCCTGGTCTGGGAAGATCCCACATGCCGCGGAGCAACTAGGCCCGTGAGCCACAATTACAGAGCCTGCGCGTCTGGAGCCTGTGCTCCGCAACAAGAGAGGCCGTGATAATGAGAGGCCCGCGCACCGCGATGAAGAGTGGCCCCCACTTGCTGCAACTAGAGAAAGCCCTCGCACAGAAACGAAGACCCAACACAGCCATAAATAAGTAAATAAATAAATAACCCCCCCAAAACAAAAGAATGATTAAGTGTTCCTGAAGTTCAAAGGAAAAGGAAAAAAATAAAAAAATTAAAAAAATAAAGGCCATATATGACAAACCCACAGCCACCATTGTTCTCAATGGTGAAAAACTGAAACCATTTCCTCTAAGATCAGGAACAAGACAAGGTTGCCCATTCTCACCACTGTTTTTCAACATAGTTTTGGAAGTCCTAGCCACAGCAATCAGAGAAGAAAAAGAAATAAAAGGAATCCAAATCGGAAAAGAAGAAGTAAAACTGTAACTGCCTGCAGATGACATGATACTATACATAGAGAACCCTAAAGATGCTACCAGAAAACTACTAGAGCTAATCAATGAATTTGGTAAGTAGCAGGATACAAAATTAATGCACAGAAATCTCTCACATTCCTATACACTAATGATGAAAAATCTGAAAGAGAAATTAAGGAAACACTCCCATTTACCACTGCAACAAAAAGAATAAAATACCTAAGACTAAACCTACTTAAAGAGACAAAAGACCTGTATGCAGAAAACTATAAGACACTGAGGAAAGAAATTAAAGATGACACAAACAGATGGAGAGATATACTATGTTCTTGGAGAGGAAGAATCAACATTGTGAAAATGACTATACTACCCAAAGCAATCTACAGATTCAATGCAATTCCTATCAAACTACCAATGGCATTTTTCACAGAACTAGAACAAAAAATTTCACAATCTGTATGGAAACCCAAAAGACCCCAAATAGCCAAAGCAATGTTGAGAAAGAAAAACGGAGCTGGAGGAATCAGGCTCCTGGACTTCAGACTATACTACAAAGCTACAGTAATCAAGACAGTATAGTACTGGCACAAAAACAGAAATAAAGATCAATGGAACAGGATAGAAAGCCCACAGATAAACCCACGCACATATGGTCACTTTATCTTTGATAAAGGAGGCAAGAATATACAATGGAGAAAAGACAGCCTCTTCAATAATTGATGCTCAGAAAACTGGCCAGCTATACGTAAAAGTATGAAATTCGAACACTCCCGAACACCATACACAAAAATAAACTCAAAATGGATTAAAGACCTAAATGTAAGGCCAGATGCTATAAAACTCTTAGCGGAAAACAGAGGCAGAACACTCTATGACATAAATCACAGCAAGGAACAATCACAAATGGGACCTAATGAAACTTCAAAGCTTTTGCACAGCAAAGGAAGCCATAAACAAGACGAAAAGACAATCCTCAGAATGGGAGAAAATATTTGTAAACAGAGCAAATGACAAAGGAATAATCTCCAAAATATACAAGCAGCTCATGCAGCTCAACATCAAAAAAACAAACAACTCAATCCAAAAATGGACAGAAGACCAAAATAGACATTTCTCCAAAGAAGATATGCAGACTGCCAACAAACACATGAAAAGATGCTCAACATCACTAATCATTAGAGAAATGCAAATCAAAACTACAATGAGGTATCACCTCACACCAGTCAGAATGGCCATCATCAAAAAATCTACAAACAATAAATGCTGGAGAGGGTGTGGAGAAAAGGGAACCCTCTTGCACTGTTGGTGGGAATGTAAATTGGTACAGCCACTATGGAGAACAGTATGGAGGTTCCTTAAGAAACTAAAAATAGAACTACCATATGACCCAGCAATCCCACTACTGGGCATATACCTTGAGAAAACCATAATTCAAAAAGAGTCATGTACCACAATGTTTATTGCAACACTATTTACAATAGCCAGGACATGGAAGTGTCCATCGACAGATGAATGGATAAAGAAGATGTGGCACATACATACAATGGAATATTACTCAGCCATAAAAAGAAACAAAATTGAGTTCTTTGTAGTGAGGTGGATGGACCTAGAGTCTGTCATACAGAGTGAAGGAAGTCAGAAAGAGAAAAACAAGTATCATATGCTAACACATATATATGGAATCGAAAAAAAAAATTGGTTCTGATGAACCTAGGGGCAGGACAGGAATAAAGACACAGACATAGAAAATGGACTTGAGGACATGGGGAGGGGGAAGGGTAACCTGGGACGAAGTGAGAGAATAGCACTAACATATATACACTACCAAATGTAAAACAGATAGTTAGTGAGAAGCAGCTGCATCGCACAGGGAGATCAGCTCAGTGCTTTACGACCACCTAGAGGGGAGGGATAAGGAGGGTGGGAGGTAGAGGCAAGAGGGAGCAGATATGGGGATATACGTATGCATATAGCTGATTCATTTTGTTATACAGCAGAAACTAACACAACACTGTAAAGCAATTATACTCCAATAAAGATGTTAAAAAAAACACAGAAAACACAATGAGATAGCACCTCACACTTGTCAAAATGGCTATCATCAAAAAGACCACAGATGGGGCTTCCCTGGTAGCACAGTGGTTAAGAATCTGCCTGCCAATGCAGGCGACACATGTTCGAGCCCTGGTCTGGGAACATCCCACATGCCGCAGAGCAACTAAGCCTGAGCGCCACAACTACTGAGCCTGCGCCCTAGAGCCCACGAGCCACAACTACTGAAGCCCGTGTGCCACAACTACTGAAGCCCGCGTGCCTAGAGCCTGTGCTCCGCAACAAGACAAGCCACTGCAGTGAGAAGCCCACGCACAACAAAGAGTAGCCCCCACTCGCCGTAACTAGAGAGAGCCCGCACGTAGCAAAGAAGACCCAATGCAGCCAAAAATAATAAATAAATTAAATAAATTAAAAAAAGAAAAAAAAAAAGACCACAGATAACAAATGTTGGCAAGGATGTGGAGAAAAGGGAACCTCTGTACACTGTTAGTGAGAATATAAATTTGTGCAGCCTCTGAGGAAAACAGTATTGAGGTTCCTCAAAAAACTAAAACTATATCATATGAGCCAGCAATTCCACTCCTGGGTACATATCCAAAGAAAACATTAATTCATAAAGATGCATGCACACCATTGTTCACAACAGCATTATTATTATTATTATTTACAATAGCCAAGATATGGAAGCAACCTAAGTGTCAATGAACAAATGAACAGATAAGGAAGAACTGAGATACATACATACACATACACACACGAGCGCACGTGCACACGCACGCACACACACACTGGAATACTACTTAGCCATGAAAAAAGAATTAAATTTTGCCATTTGCAACAATATGGATGGACCTGGAGGGTATTATGCTTAGTGAAATAAGTCAGAGAAAAGACAAATACTGCATTTTATCACTTACATGTGGAATCTAAAAAAACAGACTACTGAATATAACAAAAAAGAAAGAGACTCACAGTTAGAACAAACTAGCGGTTACCAGTGGGTAGAGGGAAGGGGGGAGGGCAAGATAAGGGTATGGGATTAAGGGGGTCCAAACTATTATGTACAAAATAAATAAGCTACAAGGATATACCATACAGCACAGGGAACATAATCAATATTTTATAATAATTTTAAATGGAGTATAATCTATAAAAATTTTGAATCACTTCGTTGTACATCTGAAACTAATATAATATTGTAAATCAACTATACCTCAATAAAAAATAAACTTAATTTCAAAAAAGAAATCAGAATGGCTTTAGATTTTTTCAACAGTAAGTCTGAAAGCAAAAAGAAAATGGAGCAAAACTGCAGTGGCATTTTCTGGAGAGCTCAACAAAAATATTCTGAAATTAATCTGGAAAATAAATGTGAAAAATAGTTATAGGAAAGAAAAAGGAAGATAGTGGATATAAGAGCAAGGTGGAAGGACTTGCCTTACCAATACTAAAATATAGTACTAACCATAATAATTTTTTAGAAGTGTAGTACCTACACAGCATTTAACGTATCAAATCTAAAATTAAAATATGAAAAAAAGAAGGGATGAAGCAATATTAAAATCAAGTTTGGGCTTGCTCAAAAGGTACAAGTAAGGTAAAAAAGATATAAGGATGGTGTAAGAGGTGGTTGTTTACTCATCTACAGAATGAAAAAGTGGAAAAATTCAGAAGTAAGGTGTATTCAAATACAGCGTTACTATGAGAACACCCAAAGAGTTAAATTTAAATAAGGAAATAGTCTCACTGTGAAAGAATATGTGAACATGAATAAAGATTATACTGAAGAGAAAAAAAAAAACAAAGGAACCATGATTTTTAAATTCCAAGGGAAAATTATCTCCAATCTCAAACTTTATGCCCAATCAAACTAAGGTAAAATAAAGAGATTTCAAACACGTAAGAGCTGAGAAACAAGAGAGTAAACCAGAAGGAAGTCGTCATGGGATCGAACTACAGGATACCTGTGGTGAGAGGGAAAGGGAGTCTTCACCACAGTGAAGGGGAACCCCAGACAGTAACTATCAGCTACGCTGGAGAGCAACCAGTCCAAACTGAAGCCACTCAGGTTTTCACAGAGATTTGATGATACTGAATTCTGTGGGTCGTTAAATGCGTTATTGAGAACTTAATAGCAACATATGAAACCTAACCTTCTTTGTTCATTACCCTTTGAGAAATAAGCCAACCATTCTTTTTTTTCTTTTTATGGAAGTATAGTTGATTTACAATGTTGTGTTAGATTCTGGTGTACAGCAAAGTGATTCAGTTATATATATACGTACATATTCTTTTTCATATTCTTTTCCATTGTGGTTTATTGCAGGACACTGAATAGAGTTCCCTGTGCTATACAGTAGGACCTTGTTATCTGTTTTATGTATAGTGGTTGGAATCTGCTAGTCCCAAACTCCTAATTTACCCCTCCCCTACCCCCGTTCCCCTTTGGTAACCATAAGTTTGTTTTCTACGTCTGAGTCTATTTTCTTTTGTAAATAAGTTCATTTGTGTCATATTTTAGATTCCACATATAAGTGATATCATATGGTATTTGTTTTTCTCTTTCTGACTTACTTCACTTATAGGATAATCTCTAGGTCCCTCCATGTTGCTGCAAATGGCATTAATTCATTATTTCTTATGGTTGAGTAGTACTCCATTGTGTGTATGTGGTATGTGCGTGTGTATACACATATATATACACACACACACCACATCTTCTTTATCCATTCATGTCTCAATGGACATTTAGGTAGCCAAGCATTCCTGATTAGAAATGCAGCAGCTTTTAGCCTTAAGACCTAACTTCCAGGAAAATAACTGCTCTTCTGTGGTTTCCAGTGGTTCATAACAACATAAAGCGCACAGGGAAAGAAAGGTGGCAAAGTCCCAAGTGTGTAACCGCTGCAAGGGAAAACTAAGAAGTGCAGAGCCCCACACCTGAGTCATGCTCTCCAAGGCTGAGTGCTAGGCACTACAGCCAGACTAGGACCAGGACCATGAACACCTCAGGGTCTCGTATGTAACATAATGGGGTTATGCCTGACTTAGGACTTCTTACTGTCTTGGAGAACAGGAGCTCAAAGCTAGATATAATTTGATTTAAATAATCCAAGAAATATGATTTTTGGGGGGAGGGGGGAAGGGACAGGGAGGATGAAACTGACAAAATACCTAGTGTCTGAATGTACAGTGAGATTACACAAATGGATGTGAATCTGAAGTTGAATTAATAGTAAGTACATATAAAATTATGCACTTAGAAAAATTTTTTAAAAGACAATTTTTATATCCAAGATAATTGTGCAGAAAACAAAAATAATCATAGTACATACTACATAGCTCACCTATAGTTTCTGTGTAGTCATAATATGACTAAAACTTTAATAAAAGTAAAACTTTAATAAAAATAAATTTCAATAAATGAAAAGACACGCCATATTTATGAATAGGAGGCCTCACTAAACACTCTCCCTAGTCAGTATCAATCAAATTGCCAATTGACTTTTTGTCTTATTTTCACTAAATTATTCAAAGTTTCACATGAAAGAGTAAGGGGGGGTACAGAATAAAAATTCTGAAAACAGAATTCCTCGACAAATATTAAAACCTAATAAAACTGCAATAATTAAAACAGTATCACACTGGTTTTAACCAGTGGTTCAAAATGAAATATTCAGAAATAAATCCAAGTATTTTAGCATTTGATAAAGATAGTGATTTAAATCTAAAGAAAAATGTTTTTCAATAAATTGTGTAACCGTACCAAAACAATCATGATGATCCTTAACATCACACCAAGTTCCAGAAGGTTTAAAACATTGGAAATTAAAACAAGCAGACCTTTCTAAGTAGAAAAACAAAGACAGTAACCATAAAGAAAGAAAGAGCAAATTTAAAGACATTATTTTTATTTAATAAACATTCTTGAACACTTACTACAGGCTAGGAATAAACTACGTCTGGGTGTACCATGTGAGAGAAAGAGAGATGGTCCCTACCATCAAGGAGAGAGAGTCTAGGAGAAACAAAATAAATAATTACAAACTCAGTCAAAAAAGTCTGAGTCATCCTTAACCTCTCTCTTTCTCTCACACTCCACCACCCAGTTGGGAAATCGACTGAACACTACTTTGAGAACATATCCAGAGGCCAACCACTTCTCACCATCTTTACTGCTGCCACCCCCTCATTTCTCCACTGGATTACTACAAGAGCTTCCTGGCTGGTCTCCCCACTTCTACCCCATCCCACCAAGCCTATTCTCCACGCAGTAAGTAACAAGAGGGATCCTTTCACAACTTAAGTCACATCGTGTCACCCGTTGGCTACAAGCCCTATGTTTCACTCACACGAAAACCGAAACTCTTGCCAACAGACTTACAAAGCTCTGTATCCTTAGCTCTTCCTTCCATCTACTCCATCCTTCCACTGCCCTCACCTCACTTGCTCTGCTCTAGCCACGCTGGCTTCCCTGCTGCTCCTTGAAGAGCCAGGCATATTTCTGGCTTAGGCCTTTACCTCAGCTGTCCCTCTAACAAGAATTCCCTTAGCCCATATATTTACCTGGCTAACTCCCTCACCTGTTCCAAGTGTTGGTTCAAATGAGCTTGACATGTTACTGACATGACAGCTCTCTCCCCTTTCCGTCCCACCCCTAGTACTCCTGATCTCTCCTGCCTTGTGTTCTACCTTTTCTTTCCTCCATACCTCTTATCACTTGTAGTACCCTATGCAATTTACTCATCATGCTTATTATTTACTATTTATCTCGCGTGACTACAATGCAAACGCCACGAGGAGAGGGATCTTTGTTTTGTTAACTGGTAAGTTCCAAACCTCTGGTACAAACTGGGGCTCTATAAATATATGTTGATGGAATGAATGAATTTATCAGATAAGCAAAGATTCATAAGCTTGCTAACACCCAGTAGTTATACATAGCTGGTGAGAAAATAAACTAAGTAAATTTTCTAGAGGGTCATCGGTCAATATACATTTAAACATCTTATTATAGTAAATATTTCAAGTCTTTAAAATGTTCAGCCTTTTCATTAAGTAATTCCACTTTTGGGTACACAACCTAAAAAAATCATCGATGCACACAGATTTATGTATAAGATAGGATTTCATGTAACGATTACAAATTATACACATCTATATTTACTACAGTAAATATTTACTAGAGTAATACACTTAAACAAGAACTCAGGGTATGTGTATATTAAACCAAGTCTTCGTAACCAGAGACTTAACATACATTCCTCCTCAGTCTAAGTGCAGCAGGTCTCTATCCAGATGCCTGTTCTGGTAGGACTCACAGAAAGAGCACATCAATTCAGCATTCTCAATCTATTCTACAATTTAAAACCCAAATGGAACAATGGCTTATCTGTATTTATTACCAGCTATTACTGAACTTCTCAGAAAATTGTTAGTTTGTTAAACGTAGATGCCACCATCCACTCACATGACGTCCAGCACAGAATCATTCCGAATGACCTTATGGGAGACATCAGCTAGCAGGAAAAGACCTCCATCTGTCCTCCGGATGCTAGCTGCATAGCCCGGCCAGATCTGCAATCTGAAGACATAGGTGGCATTTACGCTGCGGTTCTAATGAGAACCACAGATATTTCCATGCCACCATTTGAGGCAATACTTTGAGCAGATACTGCCCCTCCCCAATAACAATGAGAAAGCAACAGGAAACAAATTAAGCCAACATCATTGTGAACTTACTAAAACCCTAAATTATGGAAAATAATTAACTCATAAACTGTACTCACTATCATAAAATACCAATATGGTGATTGCAATGAAAATTTCCAGAACATTCAAAAGTGAGGAAGAAGAAAACACCACCAACCTGTGTTGCTGTAGTACCATAGCACTTGTAGGGTCAAAGAAGTTTCTCCCCACCAGCTTCATATCTAAAAGTTTCATTACCCTGAAATAAAGAGCAAGAATGGGTTTTCTAGTAGAAGAATTAAAAATAATTAAGTTCAATTGCTCTTAGCTACATTTTCCTTTGGAAGCCTAAAAGAGCAGAAACGTTGATGCTTTGCACAATATACCTTTTATGCTGAGAACACTCTTGCCAAAAGAAAAATAAAAATTACCAAAGTATTTATCTTGCAGTATATGCAACTGACTGCAGATTTTTCTACTAACTAGGTAACCAAAAATCAAGTTGACTTCCCAAGCTCAATTTACATTACTTTTCCCCATTAACTAAACAGAGCACAAGAAAGTCCATTTCTAAATTTGTGAATATCAGTCAGGCTAGGAAGTTATGTTTGTTTCTGGCAGTTCAGCTTACTAAGTAGAAATCAGGTTCTATGTTTCATTTTTAAAAAGGTGGTTTGGGAATAACAGTTTTATGAAAATTTGGGAGTCTGCAGAAAAGTTAAAAAATTATGAGCTGTCTGTATCCAAAAATTCAAAAGACTGGGAAAAATTCTAGCAAAAATTTTTACATGCTACCTCTTCAAGTAGCCCCATCACTGACACCATTAAATATGTACCATAAACATTTGCTTTTAAAGTTCCTGAATGAATGGAAGGAAACTATCTCCCTCTATCCAGCTACTTCAAACCTACTTTCATATACCCAAATCTGGACAATCACTTGAGATAACTTTTAATAAGTTAGCCTTAATGTCATCCATTTATTTATTAAATGTTTCCAAACTCATCTATATATGCACTATATTTTAATACCATCCAAGCTTCCTGAAGAGCTTTGTTACAAATACAAAACTGAGGTTAAAGAAAATAAGACTTCAGCCATTTCTCACCGACGGAAAACAACATTGTAGAACGGAATGCACAAGTCAGAACAGGGCTCCAGGATCTTTGTCAACTGAATCTTAATGGTGATCTCGGCACTGTCAGTTTTCCTTTGACTTTTTAACTCAAGAACCTAACAAATAAACATATGCAAGTAAAGAAAAACGACAACACTACCAAGCGCTAATCTAATCCAACTGTGTTCTAGAACACTATAATATCGTAAACATGTTTTATTCTTTACTGTTACTTTGCTGTCCACACTAGACAAAATCACAGCATGACAAGTAGGATTTACAAAAGGATTTGGTAAGCGAAACCCAATGGAGAACTAGCAATAGAGCTCTTTAAATTTGCAATCTTGAACTATTCTTTGTCACTGAGGTCCAAGGCTTCCAACCACTCCTCTTAAGAGAGAAGGGAACAGAAAGAACTCAAATGTAAAAGTTTCTCCGTTTGCAATTTCTTTGTTATGGAGAAGTCTGCCTTTCCTCTCAGAATAGGAAAGTACAACTCAAATGTTCAGGGACACTATGATTTCCCACCACCCATGCTTCGTCCCAAAGTGCACCTCCTATTTGGTCTCACTTGTTGAAGCTTAACAGGCAGATAGAGAATGGATCCATCGAAAGCAGTGATGTTTCCGGTGACAGCTTGATGGTCCTTCAACATGCCAAACCTCATGCTTTTGCACTCCACATTGGGGCTACAAAATAATAAAGACGATTTTATTTCAGTTTGACTTTACAGCTGTGCGGTAGGTCTGTTAGAGACGCAGTCACTTATGACTACTGCTCCATCTAGTGGTCACATTAAAAAATTGAAATACATCTGACTAAAAATAGAACTCTGACCCAAGGATACTGGCTCACAAAATAAAAACAATCCATAATTCCACCACCCAAACACAACTGCCTTATCATGTCAGTGTACATTCTTCGAGAGTTTAGACCAGAGGGTCAGAAAACTTTTATGGAAAGATTTTACAGGTCATATGGTCTCTGCTACGACTACTCAACTCTGCTAACATGGCACAAAAGCCTCGTAGACAATATGTAAACCAATAAGTATGGCTATGTTCCAGCGAAACTTTATTACAAAAACAGGCAGTGGGCCAGATTTACCCAGCAGGCCTGCCACAGTTTGCTAATCCCTGCTCTAGCGTCTATAGAAATATACAATCTTTTAAAAATATATTTTAAAAAAATATAGGATTTTACTCTAACCATTTTTCACTCACAGCAATTTCAACTTTTTATCGATTCACTGTCACAAATCTTACAGCTTTGACAAAGTCCAGTAGCTACTTTGTACAATGATTGTCCCACTAGATCACAGTAACACACAACCTATTCTACAACTTCAAAGTTTAAACAAATCCAAGGCTAAAAAGGGTCAAGCATGTTCAAGTACATGAAGAAAGATAACATCAACAAAAAAATCAAGCGGTAATCCAATATAGTCATCGCCAAAACTAAGCACTCACATGCTAACATCACATTTCAAAATGCTTCTTCTAAAAAATTCACAAATACATGGCATTATGCCCAAGACACTATATTTAAATTTGTCTTTTTAGAGCCCCATGATGTCAGGAAAGCTACAGGATGACCAGTCACTGTAATACATCCTCTCGGTATTCTCTCATCCTCTTCACATTGTGGCTTCAAAGGTCCGCATCTACAATCTCGAAATTTATAGAATCCATGTCTTCTCCACAGCCTGGTCAATGCAGAGACCCGTAAGGAGTCTCACACTCCTTTCTGTTTCATCATCAGTTTTGTCAATCCATTTCCAGAGCAAGTACTCTTCCCTCTCATTAACACCCATCTCCATCCCTTACATTCCAGAAAAGGCCCATTCCCACCACCTTCCCCTCTTGCTAGTTCAATTTCACCCAGTTTCCTGACTCCTTCTCTTCACTTGTCATATGTGTTCACCTCCAGTTTCTTACCTCACGGAAACCTTTAAAGCAATTTTCATTCCATTTCTCATTCCTCTTACATACTTTTAAAATAAGTGGCCAATCCACTGGCTATTTCTCATGGCCCAGGCTCTCCTTTGTTCTTTTAATCTCGTTTTTTCCCCCATAACACTAATAAAGGTACTAGAAAATCACCAAGGGTGCCTCTTGAAAGCAAATTCAATAACTTTTTTCCCTGTGGCCAAAGTCAACCACCTCCCCCTCATTGAAATGGGTCCTTCTTTCTGGCTTTATAACCTGTCTTCAGGGTATTTTTCCCCTAACTGTTCCTTTCTTCTCTCTTTCATTCCACTTCTTCTTCTTGTACCAATTAATAGCTGTGCTTCAAAAATTCAGTCTTCCATCTTCCTATTTTCTCCATAAATATTCCAGAACACTCATTTATTTTCACAATTCCAGCTAATAACCTCCAGCTAATGGCTCTCCTGAGATTTTAAAAAAGAACACAGACTAATATAAATTCTTAACTTTTAAAGAAGTATGATAAATCCTAAAGTTACTGATATAAAATTAAAGTTATTTTCTCTGGTTTTTTCACCCTCAAATTTAACCCTAGACTATCACTGGAGAGCCATCAAATGCTGGTATAGCACTCATGCAGGGAGGATCCAGGTATCGTGGGGTGTGTATCTGATACCATTGTGGGGGGGGGGGTTTCTTTAAGAAGAGGAATACAAAATTACAGATACAAGATAAGTTAAAAAGGTTATGAAGGGATCTATGCAAGTACAAGGCCCTGAACTTAAGTTTCATTAACTTCACAGAAAATCCACCTCTAACCTCATGCATAAAATTGCACCTATTAAGTTAAAATCTGGATGGGTAATATAGCTAAACACACACAAAAAATGTTAACTTCAAACTTATTGCAAGGATCTGAATATATGAATTACTGTAGGGGGAGCTGCATCAGGAGTTATACAGAAAAACAATTCAGTTATTCCTGTGGAACTACTTCATTACTGCTCTCTAAGAAGTGAACAATACAGGGGGGAAAAAAGCTGTGAATACCTGAAAGTCACATGATATTGATAAACTGCTTCATTATGACACTGTATTTTGATAAGGTTCAATCCCAAAGATTCAGGTGTTCCTTTTGATCCTTGCTTCACAAAAGGCTCTCTAGAAAATAAAAATAAAAAACAAAAGCACCCACATATGCCAAAAACAACAAATAATCCATGCCACAAAAATACAAAGAAAGAAAAGGAAAGGAAAGATAGATTGGGGGAAGTAGTATTTCACACTCTGCTTACAGGTACACAGACCAAGAATCAAGACATACAAAAGAAGCTTTGAAAGCCAGAAGGTAAATTCTTAGCAATCTCTAATTAGAGAAGCAAGGTCACCCTATTTGTCCTAGTAATATCACTGGAACAACTAGGCCAGCTAACTAAGAACATAAGAATTAAAAAAAAAAAAAAAAAAAAAAAAGAACATAAGAATTAGTTCTATAGAGAAAAATGAACTGCTGCAATGTATTTCCTAGATAATTTCCTTATCTTCAACATGACAAAGAATTATCTATGTCTGAATTGGGAAGGAAATGAAAAGCCATGAGTAGACTCTAGATAGATACATACTACCATCACTAACCCCATTTCACCTCACCAGGAATTGCCCCACCTCTGTCATTCTCCCCACTGGCAAAAAACAAATCAACCCTGCAGTACCTACCACCCAAGGAGGACTTTAGACACAACAGAACAGAGTTTGCAATACTATGCGAAGCCCTCCTCCACATCATCACCAAGCAGGGAAGGCAGCACTCTTGACTTACTTTTCCTTGTGTTCTGCAGTCCCAAGTGGACGGCGATCCAGGGAGTGCAGTGGGGCCGGGGGCAGAGGTGGCGGAGATGACAGCTGGGCAGGATCCTGAGGATTCAGGCTGAGAGCACCGGGAGCCTTGTATACTCCTCTGCCTATACCACCAGCTGCTCTTCCCATCGGTAGTAAAAAGGCATCCAAATTCCCTCTTCCAAGCATTCTGAAATGTTGAAAAGAGGCAAATCAGAACTTTCTCAATCACGCTTCTATCTATGCCCCATCTAAATGAGTCCCCCAAATCTACATTCTCTTCCTGGAGGAGTCAGCAAAAGGGACCCAAGCATTGGGATTCTCTCCAAATCCAATATGCCAACATGACTCATTCATCAATTGTTATTAATATTGACTCTCAGGGCCAACTTCCATAGCAGAAATTGAGATGGAAGTTTGACCCACCTGAGTTAAAGAACCACTACCATCAGGCTGAATTCTTAAGAGGACAAACAGGGTGGTGAACTGTGCAGTGGAGTACTGCTTTTACCCTCGTCCAAAGACTGACTGCATCAGTAGCTGCTGACTACTCTTGGAAAATACCCATTCTTACCATGAAACCATGCATTGCTTCTTTGTGAGATAATACAACCCACTTTAGAGTTTCTCTCTAGACTCAGAGATATTTCACCTGAATTTGATGGTTACCCAAGAAGGCAACTTTACTCACCTATTCCAACCAACGGAGGCCTCTGCCATCTTGCTATCTCCAGATGCCAACACTGAAGGATCCAGAAAAGTGGGATGGGGTTCTTCTCTGTCCTTGCGTGCCATACTGGTAGACAAGCCTCGACCTAAAATGCCTCTACCTAAACGGAAGGGTCAAACCCCAGCTGTAACCGTGAGCTGAACATTTTATAAAGAACAGTAATTTTTATGAAGATAAACTGTGTGAATTTAAGAACAAAGCAAACATATATAACACCACACTTTCTCAAGTTAGTTTTCCACATACCTAAAGGAGGCATTTCCTGTTCCACAGGGGTCCGGGACACTGTTTCAAGGTCCAGTCCTCGGAACATTGAGACCAAACCCACAGATTCCTACAGAAAGTCAAAGAATAAAGTTATTCTAAGATGTAGTTTAAAACCCCAGAAACACTGTTGGTTTTCTTCAAGTCTTGGTAAATAATAAAAATCATCCACTTCAAATTCTATAAATGTTACAAGAATAAAAATACCTTATAAAAATTGTTTAAATCCTTATGGTCTTAAAAAAAAAACACTTCTGTCGGACTTCCCTGGTGGCACAGTGGTTAAGAATCCGCCTGCCAACGCAGGGGACACGGGTTCGATCCCTGGTCCGGGAAGATCCCACATACCGCGGAGCAACTAAGCCCGTGCGCTACAACTACTGAGCCTGCGCTCTGGAGCCCACAAGCCACAACTACTGAAGCCCGCGCACCTAGAGCCCGTGATCTGCAACAGAAGAAGCCACCGCAATGAGAAGCCCATGCACAAAAACAAAGAGCAGCCCTCGCTCGCTGCGACTAGAGAAAGCCCACGTGCAGCAACGAAGACCCAATGCAGCCAAAAATAAATAAATTTATGTAAAAAAAAAAAAAAAACCACTTATGTCATATTAGGTTTTCAAGCATAAACAGTTACAGTTCATGATTTGATATACAGTGTAACAAATTCAACAGAATTATTCTTCTAGTTCATTTCCTGTACACCTAAGGTAAGAGAGAACAAGTGTACTGGCTAATAAATTTTCCCAAAAAATGGATCATTTAAGGGTATCAGAATTTTGGGTTTTTTTTAAACAACCTCAACAAAACTTGCTACTGTTTTCCTGTAGCAGTCTTGGAAGTTCACTACTGTTACACCAATTGGAGTTGCCACATATAGACTCAAGCAATCCATTTGAGTAAAAATACAGGATTACTGTCAATAACGTTTCTTCTTACAGAACATTACATCTGACATTGTCAACCTACTTAAAATTGTCATAACTGCACTATTAGGTTCTTCCTGTATTTGCTAACTATTCTTTGAGATTAATTATAGACAAATACCATTCTTAAAATTACTATATAATTAGGAGATTAAGAATGCATGTCCATGCGAGTATACACACAGAACTAACAATAGCTGAAGATCCTTTTTCTTTAAGATTTAGGCAAAGAGCCTTCTGAAAGGAACCATTCTTAACGATTATGACCTTAGAGGCAAGAGTGGCTGCTAATACCACAGAGTCAAACCCAGAGTGGAAATCTAAACACCCACAAAAAAACAAAAGACTGTACCTTTAAACCTATCATTTATGTATGCATATATTTATATTTATAGAAGCTAGAGAACTAAGGCATTTACCCAGGTCCATCTCACATTCATTACGAGGCCCTTTTTCTAGACTCGCAACTCAAGAATTTGAAATATATTCCAAGAGGCAACCACTTGTTCAAGGGGAAAAAAAAACAAACCCTTGCTTTCATATAGGGCTTCCCAGTTTCCTAAGTACCTTGAAATCCCTTATTTGCCCTGATGATAAGCTGTATGCTGCTACTATGTAGGCAGACACGGTCTTACCTTTTGCACTGGCCCACTCTGTGGGCCTGGCTCCTCTCGCTTTCCAAATACATGGCCTCTGCCTGCAGGTCCTGCCCTGCCCAGAGCTGGGTCCAAAGGTTTTGGAGCCTGTTGCCAAGAGCCTGGCATCCGCACAGACTGAGATGGGTGCACAGGAGACGGGCCCCTGAAGGGTGGTCGGACAGGATCCATTGCAAGGCTGCAGAGGACACAGGTGTCCATTTGTTCTGGTTAATTATCTGCCATCATTTTATAATTTAAATGATTCCCAACTGTTTTCCTTTTCCTTTAAGACAGACTCACAAAGCATTTAAAAAAAAAAAAAAAAAAAGCTACTTTGGATCAGACCAGTGATACAACCAGCCTCCTATATTATGTTCACTTCAAAAGCTTCTGTTTAGCCCAGAATATTCTAAACACTCTCCATCAGCAATCTCTTAAAGGCCAAGCCCTCCTTGAATTTACTTATATTTTCTACCCAAACGGCCTCTTAGAGAACTCAGTCCTGTAAGTTAACTACCAGTTGTAGACGGAAACGCTTTTTATGTATGGGCATGATTTTGCTTTATAAGTAAGTTTATAGTTAACATAGCCATATCATAAAATTTTTTTGTCCATAAATATTTATGGGTTTTGCTTTGTTTTGGGCCACTCTTCTACCAGAGTCCTAATATTTTTCCAGTCTACTTTCACATTAAACTTTTCCATCTCCTCCTTGGTTCCTTAGCTGCTTCTCTGAATCTTTATCCAATTCCTTTCTATAAAACTCTTCTTTCAAACTCTACCAGAACTGCGGTCTCCAGGGTACAGACCCTTTCCGGTTTGAGCCTATGATTCCTGCCGAGTCTCACAGGTGACATTTAACACCTCCCCCCACCCCCCAAGGTAACCAGGGATGATGCTTTTCTCGCCCCTCAAGTCTCAGACTCACTAAGCTTCTTCAAACTCACTTCATTATCTGTAGACTTCAGGACTCCTTCTTTCAGGGGCTCCCTTCATTGTCTGGACTCACCCCTGATCCCTGAAGAATCTTTTGTAACCAACAAGTAAGCCTCTTCTTAACTTTTGCAAATGTGTCTTAAGTATTAGCTACAAAGAAATCAGGCCATGCATATAAGGAAAAGACTGACACACAATTCCTAAGTCAACTATAGGTGAAGGCAGTTCAGGATCTGGCAAAAATTTTTTAAATAAATTATTATCTTTTACACTAAAATGGGAGGATATGCCTCCCTTACTCAAAGGCTACTACAGTTCTCCCCTTTAATTGTTTAAACTCCTTTTCAGTTAGCTTGGCCTCTTGACTCACACCTTCTCGCCACCACTGGAAGAAACCAGAACAATCAGTAGCCTAACTGGTACACACTGAGAGGCACTGTAACACCTACCAATTACAGGATTTCTGGAATCCTCTTCTTTCTCCACCCCTCCTCACCTCCACCATCACTTCTACAGATTCAGGCCCTCCCTTAATGTGGATTTTCTCCTTTGCTTAGTTAGCAGGTGGCTGGCTGACTATAAGGTACAAGCGAGGAGAGTCCAAGGACAGGCAGGTCCCAGGACCGGCGAGGCCTACATTCCCCACCCCTCCAGGTGCAAGCTCCGGGCTGGGGCATATAGACTGGGCCTAACCAGAAAAGAGGTTCCTGAAGGCAAATACTACACCCCTTCCACCCTGGAGAAAGCATCATTCCCCAAACCAAAACTCCCCTGGGCGTCCTGCCCACCCCTTGTGTGCGAGTAACACTCACGCCCGCCCAAACCCCTCTCCCCATCAGAGTCCCCTCGCTCCCCAGGCACCACCTTCCCACCTCTCCGAGGTCCTGCGTTCCTCCTACCCCCCCACCCCCCAGCCTCAAATAACCACTCCCCGCCCCCGCCCCCGGCCCAGGCTCCACCCAGGGGCCCACAGCCCCTCGCGGCTACCCAGGGATATGGGGTGAGAAG